>NC_133331.1:128329229-128671729 GCF_042186555.1 Aquarana catesbeiana
CGTTAGTGTAGTGCGTCCTCTGCACAGTGTTCAGCTAAAGCTACCTGTAGAAGGTTGGTGGTGTTTTCCTGATCCTATCACTACTGCAGGCAGCTACATTATTTTAACGTTGGTGTAGTGCGTCCTCTGCACAGTGTTCAGCTAAAGCTACAAGTTAGTGTAGTGCGACCTCTGCACAGTGTTCATCTAAAGCTACCCGCAGAAGATTGGTGGTGTTTTCCTGATCCTATCACTACCGCAGGCAGCTACATTATTTACATGTTAGTCTAGTACGACCTCTGCACAGTGTTCAGCTAAAGCTACCTATAGAAGGTTGGTGGTGTTTTCCTGATCCTATCACTACCGCAGGCAGCTACATTATTTTAACATTGGTGTAGTGTGTCCTCTGCACAGTGTTCAGCTAAAGCTACAAGTTAGTGTAGTGCAACCTCTGCACAGTGTTCATCTAAAGCTACCTGTAGAAGATTGGTGGTGTTCTCATACTACAGGCAGGCAGTTGATTTTGCTAGCTACAGTATCAGTATATATATATATATATATATATATATATATATATATATATATATATATATATATATCCCAGCTTAGTGCAGCTACATCTCACTGCAGGCCATTAGTATGTCTGGAAGGCCAACAAGGAGAGGCAGACCGTCACAAACCAATAAAAGAGGGCAAGCAGGCTCTGTGTCTAGAGGCAACAGTGCTGGTCGTGGAGAAGGTGTATCCTCATCAGCACGTGGCCGTGGGACACGCTTGGCCTTTTTTTCAGCAGCTGGCCGTGTTGAGCCGCAACATGCGGAAGATTTGGTCGAGTGGATGACCAAGCCGTCCTCATCCTCTCTCACCCATGCTCAGGGTGCTTTGTCTGGCAAAGCAGCTGCCAACGCGGCCTCTTCCCTCGGCTCAATGGCATCAGTGACTCCTTCCCTAGCCCCACCATGTCCTCCTGAGAAGTTCCTCGAACTGTTTGACCACAGTGTTGGGTACATGCTCCAGGAGGATGCCCAGCGTTTAGAAGGCTCTGATAATGATACTGAGCTAGATGAAGGCAGTAACGTGAGCACGGACAGAGGGGGTGCCCAAGAAGGACAGCAATCTGGCAGTCATGCTCCCCCTGCTGCAGCATACTGCCAGGTTTGCTCCAGTGATGAGGAGGGAGGGGATGATGAGGTCACTGACTCAACATGGGTGCCTGATAGGAGAGAAGAGGAGGAGGAGGCACATCACCAACGAGGCAGGATGCCCTCCAGGGGCCAGCCTAAGGGCAGCACACTGACTGCATCACACCGCAAAGCTCCGCATGTGCAGGATGCTGCTTTCTCTGCGCATTATTCCAAAAGTTCTTTGGTGTGGGCCTTTTTTGAGACGAGTGCATCAGATCGCACCGCTGCTATTTGCAACATATGTCTCAAGCATATCTCCCGCTTGGGCAACACATGCTTGACCAGACATATGTTGACCTGCCATGCAGTTTGTTGGCAAGCGTATCTAAAAGACCCACACCAAAGAACAAAGAGGACCTCTCCTTGCTCCTCATCAGCTGAGATCTCCAACCCCACTATACCTTCAGTCCTCTCTGAGACCTGCACTGAGAGGAATGAAGGTGTAGAATTAGGTGTGTCACAGCCAAGTACTTGTGGGCAATCTGCTTTCGGTACACCAACGTCAGATTGTACCAAGCAAATTTCCCTGCCCCAGCAGCTGCACCGCCAAAAGAAGTTAGCTCCCAGCCATCCGCATGCCCAGCGGTTGAATGCTAGCTTGGCGAAATTGCTAGCACTTCAACTGCTACCTTTTCAGTTGGTAGACTCTGCTTCCTTCTGTGAGTTTGTGGAATATGCGGTTCCTCAGTGGCAGGTACCCAAACGCCACTTTTTCTCACGAGAGATGATTGCGGCTCTCTACCGGCATGTGGAAGGCAATGTCCATGCCTCGATGGACAGGGCGGTCAGCAGTAAGGTGCATATTACCGCTGACTCATGGTCCAGCAGGCATGGACAGGGACGTTACCTAAGTTTCACGGCGCATTGGGTGACTCTGCTGGCAGCTGGGAAGGATGCAGGACAAGGTGCAGTAGTGTTGGAGGTTGTTCCGCCACCACGCCTCCAAAATGCCACTACTAATGATTCTGACACACCTCTCTCCTCCACCCCCTCCTCTTCTTCTTCCTCCATGGCCTCTTCCTGTGCTTTATCCTCGGAACCAGCGGTGCTCCGTAGGCGTTCAAGGGGCTACGCGAGTATGCAGGCCAACGATGCCATGCGGTGCTTGAGCTGGCGTGCTTGGGGGACAGAAGCCACACTGGGCACAGGTTCTGTCAGCTCTGCAGGGGCAGGTTCAGAGGTGGTTGATGCCACGCCAACTTAAGGCAGGAATGGTGGTTTGCCACAATGGCACCAACCTCCTCTCCGCCCTCCGACAGGGACAAATGACCCATGTGCCCTGTTTGGCTCACGTTCTTAACTTTGTGGTGCAGCGGTTCTTGGGCAGGTACCTGGGCTTAAAGGATGTCCTGAGGCAGGCCAGGAAAGTCTGTGTGCATTTCCGCCGGTCATATAATACCAGTGCTCGGCTTGCAGACCTCCAAAAGGAATTTAACCTGCCCGAGAATCGCCTAATCTGTGACATGCCCACCAGGTGGAACTTAACGTTGGCCATGCTGCAGCGGCTGCACACGCAGCAGAGGGCCATCAATGAGTACCTGTGCGACTATGGCACCAGAACAGGGTCAGGGGAGCTTGTTTTTTTTCCCCACGCCAGTGGGCCATGATCAGGGATGCATGCACTGTCCTGTCACCATTTGAGGAGGCCACGAGAATGGTGAGCAGTGACAGTGCATGCATCAGTGACACTGTCCCCCTTGTCCACCTGTTGGAACACATGATGCGTGGAATAATGGACAGGGCACTTGAGGCAGAACAGAGGCAGGAAGAGGAGGACTTCCTTAGCTCTCAAGGCCCCCTTTATCCAGACAGTGTTCCTGCGTGCCCGCCGATCACACAGGAAGAGGACGAGGAGGAGGAGGATTGTGTCAGTATGGAGTTGGAGCCTGGCACTCAGCATCAGCAGCAGTCTTTAAGGGATCATTTACAGTCCCAAGAAAGACATGGACTTGTACGTGGCTGGGAGGAGGTGGCTGCAGATCATGTCATCCTTAGTGACCCAGAGGACTCCAGACCGAATGCCTCAGCAAACCTACGCTGCATGGCCTCCCTGATCCTGCAAAGCCTGCAGAAGGATCCTCATATTTGTGGTATCAAGGAGAAGGAACAATACTGGCTGGCAACCTCCTTGATCCACGTTACGGACCTTATCTTGCCGTCACAGAGGGAGCAGAGGATGAAACATCTTCGGGAGGCCTTGCAGAAAAGTCTGTGCAACGCGTTCCCAGAGACTGGGAGATTACAAACTCCTGTTTCTGGACAACGTGTTGCTGAGGCTTCGGTCAGTCAAAGAAGGAGCGGTGGAGAAGGTGGCCATCTGACCGATGCGTTCAGACAATTTTTTAGTCCGCAGCCCCAAGGTATGATCGGTTCCAGCAACCATCGCCAGCGTCTGTTTTACATGGTGCAGGAATACCTAGGGGCAAGATCTGACTTGGACACCTTTCCCACCGAAAATCCTCTGGGTTACTGGGTCTTGAGGATGGATCACTGGCCAGAGCTTGCACAGTATGCAATTGAGCTACTGGCCTGTCCTACATCCAGCGTTCTTTCGGAACGCACATTCAGTGCTGCTGGAGGCTTTGTAACCGATCACAGGGTGCGTCTGTCCACCGACTCGGTCGATCGACTGACCTTCATAAAAATGAATCAGAATTGCGGACCTTATCTTGCCGTCACAGAGGGAGCAGAGGATGAAACATCTTCGGGAGGCCTTGCAGAAAAGTCTGTGCAACGCGTTCCCAGAGACTGGGAGATTACAAACTCCTGTTTCTGGACAACGTGTTGCTGAGGCTTCGGTCAGTCAAAGAAGGAGCGGTGGAGAAGGTGGCCATCTGACCGATGCGTTCAGACAATTTTTTAGTCCGCAGCCCCAAGGTATGATCGGTTCCAGCAACCATCGCCAGCGTCTGTTTTACATGGTGCAGGAATACCTAGGGGCAAGATCTGACTTGGACACCTTTCCCACCGAAAATCCTCTGGGTTACTGGGTCTTGAGGATGGATCACTGGCCAGAGCTTGCACAGTATGCAATTAAGCTACTGGCCTGTCCTACATCCAGCGTTCTTTCGGAACGCACATTCAGTGCTGCTGGAGGCTTTGTAACCGATCACAGGGTGCGTCTGCCCACCGACTCGGTCGATCGACTGACCTTCATAAAAATGAATCAGTCTTGGATCACCACCAGCTACCAAGCACCTGATGCTGATGTAACTGAATAAATTTTTTTTTAAATGTCAGATCCCTTCAAAGACTGCCTATGCTGATGCTGAGTGACTATCCTGTTATGCTGAGTGACTATCCTGTTATACTGAGTAATTATCCTCTTCCTCCTCAATGATCATGATGTTAGCTTGTAAGAACATTTTTGGTTCTGGGCACTGCCAGTCCCGCCACCAGTGCCTAAGGCCCAATTTTTCAGCCCCTGTTTAACAGGGGCATGTAATTACAATTTTTGATGCAATTCTTTGCAGCAGGGCTAGTTCCTGCTCTCCAACTAGAGTATCTGTGAGGGGTTCCAGTGTTGTGGCACCAGCACCAGTGCCTAAGGCCCAATTTTTCAGCCCCTGTTCAACAGGGACATGTAATTAGAATTCTTGATCTAATATTTCACAGCAGGGCCCGTTTCTGCACCCACCAAGAGTATCTGTGAGGACTTACAGTGTTGTGGCACCAGCACCACCACCAAAGGCCCAATTTTTCTGCCCCTGTTCAACAGGGGCATGTAATTACAGTTCTTGATCTAATATTTCACAGCAGGGCCCTGTGAGGGCTTACAGTGTTGTGGCCACAACAACATCTAAGGCCCAAATTTCTGCTGAGTATATAGGGCAGGCACCTACTTTCAAACATCCAACTTACAAACGACTCCTACTTGCAAACGGAAGGAGACAACAGGAAGTGAGATGAAATCTACCCCTAGGAAGGGAAATTCTCTCCTGTAAGAGTTAATATGGGGAAAACTTTTCTCCTTTCCACTGATGCTTTATCACCAATCCTTGTTTCACAAAAAAACCCAAATTTTCAAAAAACATTTGTCATTGGGACAAAAAGTGAGGTGAAATCTTCTGAAAAGGAGCACAGACAGCAAAACAAATGTCACAGGGGTGATAACTCTTCCCTATGTTTTCCAAAAAGCTTAAAATAGATTTTTTGGCTGGAGCTAAACACGTTAAAAATGTACCAGTTCAAAATTACAAACAGATTCTACTTAACAACAAACCTACAGTCCCTGTCTTGTTTGCACCGCCTGTATACTGCTGTTCAGAATATATAGGGCCTGGGGGCCCCACACCTTTCCTTTTTTAATTTGGGTGCGGGGTTCCCCTTAATATCCATACAAGACCCAAAGGGCCTGGTAATGGACTGGAGGGTACCCATGCCGTTTGTCTCACTGATTTTCATCCATATTGCCAGGACCTGACATAACATTAAAGCCGCAAGCAGTTTTAAATTACTTTTTTTCCTTTAAAAATGACATTTTCTGCAGGGACTGTTCTAAGCACGAAAAACACGCGCCACTTTACAGGCATACTATAGACCAGGGATATGCAATTAGCGGACCTCCAGCTGTTGCAGAACTACAAGTCCCATGAGGCATAGCAAGACTCCGACAGCCACAAGCATGACACCCAGACGCAGAGGCATGATGGGACTTGTAGTTTTGCAACAGCTGGAGGTCCACTAATTGCATATCCCTGCTATAGACAATCCCCAGGTACGATATTTAAAGGAATATTTCACTTTTTTTTTCTACTTTAAGCATCATTAAAATCACTGCTCCCGAAAAAACGTCCGTTTTTAAAAGTTTTTTTTGCATTGATACATCTCCCCTGGGGCAGGACCGGGGTCCCCAAACCCTTTTTAGGACAATACCATGCAAATTAGCCTTTAAAATGAGCGCTTTTGATTTCGAACGTTCGAGTCCCATCAATGGGGTTCTAATGTTCGTGCGAATTTTCAGTCCGTTCGCAGGTTCTGGTGCGAACCGAACCGGGGGGGTGTTCGGCTCATCCCTAACTAGGACAAAGTGAGAGGATGAATCACCCAGTCTGCAAGAAAACCCTGACAGTTTCTGACCATTTCCTACATGTCCAAGTAAAATGTTTACCCCTGCCTGTCAGCTGTCATGCACAAAGAGCTGCGCATGCACTGTTCAGCGTATATTTACAGCTCTCGCAATGTGCCATGATGACTTGACTCCCATATGCATGCACAGGAGTGACATCATCGTGGCCTGGCTATTCAAGCATTCGAAAAGACTGAAGCTGGAAGGAAGATCAGGCAAAGATGGAAGTGCCAAGAATCAGAGGGAGTGGTAATAACAGCTCAGTGCTTGAGGGTTTCGTTTCACAGGTTGTGTCATAATGTGTTAATATGCAGTGCTCACTGAACATTATGACATAAACCACCTGAGGACTCATTTAGTTAGAATTTATTATTGCTATAACACATGGCGAGCAGGCCAGCCCCTCACTGTAAAACCAGTGTTGAGTTGAGGTACACCGGGATGCCCAGTGTGAAAGGACACCAATACAGGTCACTATCACTGTACAAATCATAACAAGTTTGACAGTCAGATAAGAGGATGCAGATAGATTTTTACTGCACAAAAGCTCTCAAACCAGTTGTTTGACTTATCTGCTTGTTGTGATCTCACAACAAAAGGCAGACTGCTGCTGGCTGGGAGCTTTGTGGCTGTTTGTTGACTAAATTTTCATATGTCATTGTCCGGCATTCCAGATCTCAGCTGTGCAGAAAATGTAGTTGTGTTTGCTTCTAACCCATGAACCTGAAGCCGCGTACACACGATCAGATTTTCTTACGGGAAATGTGTGATGACAGGCTGTTGGCGGAAAATCCGACCGTTTGTACGCTCCATCGGACAATTGTTGTCGGATTTTCCGCAGACAAATGTTGGATGGCAGGTTTTAAAATTTTCCGCGGACAAATGTCTGTTGTCGGATTTTCTCAGAGTGTGTACACAAGTCCGTCAGACAAAAGTCCAAAGTATAAACACGCATGCTCGGAAGCAAGGACGAGCCAGAAGCGGTCGGTCTTGTAAACTAGCGTTCATAATGGAGAATTAACATTCGTGATGTGGCAAATTATGAAATCTAGAAATGCAGAGCACATTCTCTTCTTCTTTAAGTCCTCATTCACACGAGGTGGATCCGCTCAGTGAAGTCCACCAGCTCAGCAGGAGATCTCTCCGTTGATCTCCGCTGAGTCGGCAGATGACAGGTCCGTCTCTACTCACTGAGTGGGGAGGGGACTCTCAGAGTGCCGCTGATCCCTATGGAGGGATCGGACAAAAACGGACAGCATGTCCATTTTCATCAGATCTCATCCGATAGGACAGATGCGAACGTATCGCTATATGTCTCATTTGAGCGGATCAGATGTCAGCGGACATGGTCGTCGCTGACATACCTGCATCATGGAGCGTCCGTTCGGGTCCACCTAAAAAACTGACTGACAGGCGGACCTGAACAGTCCGTCCATGTGAAAGGGGCCTAATGGGATAATAATGAAGCTGCTTTGCTGGTGATACTGATGGAGTTATTGCAAACAAATTAATATTATTATGCTTTTTTTTTTTTTTTTTTTTTTGGGCAAGTCACCCACAACACCATTATCCCGTAGTTTTTAAGATCAAAGATACAACTATGTTGGTGTCCCTTGTCAATTTTACATTGTATTTTTTTAAATGATACTGCTTACTCCCAAACTGTCATTTGAAGTAAAACACATAGCCAAGTATTATTCTCCATAATTTTTTTATTGTGCATTAAAAAAAAAACAAAAAAAAAACAAATAAAATTAGACATGCTATCTGCCAATAGAACTTAACCAAAAAGTGCATTCTATGCATTGCATCCAAAAATATAACAAATCAAATCATTATTCAACCAAAAAATAAAATAAAAGCCTCATGGATGTGTCCAGCTTCTTAATATAGGGGGTCGACAATGCCAAGAGTTGGAGAAAGCAGGGGTCCATCATCCGAAGATAATTCCAAAAATCATTTGGATTATTCTCCTGGAGCTCCCGCAGCAAAGGCATATGAAATAATTGTTACGATTAATAAAGCAACCAATTTTTGGTCCAAGAAATCCTCCTCCTCCTGTTCCTCCTGTTCCTGGACTGGACTTGGGTCAAAGCAATAACTCCAAGGCCAATAATAAATAATACGTTATCTCCTCCGATTCCGCAACATGTCTGGTTGACGAATGGCCGTTCAGAAATGAACTGAAAAGCATGAAATGAAAAGCGCAAACTGAAAAGCGCTAAATGAAAAGCGCAAATTGAAAAGTGCGAATCAACACTCACCAAATTTCTACTAACACGGAATTAGCAGAAGGAGCCCAAAGGGCGGCGCTAAAGAGCTGAAAAACCACGTAGTACGTCACTACATTTGTGTTTGTTGGCCGACAATTCCTTGCCGTTTATATGCAAGACAAAATCCAGGCACACGCCTTTGTCTGCGGAAAATCTGATCGTGTGTATGAGGCTTAAGATTGTGCTTTCAGCTTACAATTTACAAAAACAATTTGCCTTAGCTCCTAAAAATCATACCTACCCATAATCAATTTTATTTTGTTTTGGGTGGATTGGAACAGGGCTGCATTCCCTAGCATGTGTTCCTTGTTGTCTGCAAGCCTAGTATGGAGATCTCCCGTAATCTCTAGCAGTGGTGGACTGTGTGTGTTCACCTGGTAGGAACGACGGCCAATGATAACATGTGACATGGCTGCACTAAGGGGACTTCTCACCAGGCTGTCAATCAAAGTGAGTACCTCCTCTGAGAGACAGAATAGATCAGCCCTTAGCAACAAAAGTTTTGTGAAACCCTGAGGTTTCTCCAGTGGTTGCTAGAGATTCCTAGAGCAATTAGCAATATCTTACTCTAAGATAAGTAACCCCTGACATCAAAGATCTTTATAACATCTTCCCACTGACCACCAATGCAAGCAACATTAATTCTACTGACTACCAGTATGGTCATTGTCCATTAAATTAAGGGAGCCCTTCTCCCACTAGTCATCAGTTTAACGGGTCCTTCTCCCACACACCATCAGTGTAATGCCGCATACACACGTTCAGATTTTTTGATGGGAAATGTTCGATATGAGCTTGTTGTCACTTCCTCCCTGGCCTGTGCTCCTGGGAAATGTCAGTCATCATTTCCCAGGAGTCAGTGGGCTGGAGTGTGTCAAAAAAATCGTGTTATTTCCCGACAGGAAATGACGCCATTTAAGGCGGATCTATCTACCTATGTTGCCATAACAACGGGGCGGGACCTTCCTCCATCACCGCCCATTGTTATGGCAGCTTGATAAATAATCGGCGCTATGGCCACCAGAGCATCACGCATGTGCGAGATATGTTATTCAGGAAGAGGTTGCGAGTGGGTTTCATATGCCCACACTCATAATGGCAACACTTTTTTTATTTTTTAATAAAGGAATTGTCAAAAACGGCAAGCGGCCTGGTATGGTTCAGGAGAGGGGGGTGCTCACTCGTTCCCCCCCTTTCCTGGGCTGCCAGGCTGCTTGCTCGGATAAGGATCTGGTATGGATTTTGGTGGGGACTCCACACCATTTTTAAAAAAAATTTTGGTGTGGAGTTCCCCTTAAAATCCATACCAGAGCTGGATCCGGCAATACATTACAGCCGCGAGCAATTTTAAATTACATTTTTTTACATTTTTTAGAAATGTCATTTTGCAGCAGCATAGAAAAACACATGACACAGATGTGCCACTTTACAGGCAGACTAAGGGGACCCCCAGGCACGATATTTAAAGGAATATATCATTTTTATTGTTTCACTTTAAGCATTCTTAAAATCACTGCTCCTGAGAAAACAGCCGTTTTAAAAACTTTTTTTTGCATTGATACATGTCCCCTGGGGCAGTACCTGGGTCCTCAAACACTTTTCATGGCAATAACTTGCATATAAGCCTTTAAAATGAGCACTTTTGATTTTTCACGTTTGTGTCCCACAGACTTTAACAGAGTTCGCACAAATGTTTTGTCTGTTCGCATGTTCTGGTGCAAAACGAACTGGGGGATGTTCAGTTCATCCCTAATTTTGATACCTGTATGACCACTTTTCCTGTTATATGAGATTCTTGGTGAAGGAAATGTAGGTCTCAAATGAGGCAGTAAATATACATTTTTAATTTGTTTTTTAAACAAAGACTTTATTAACTATTCTGGAGCCATGTGTTAACCGATGTCCTAATCAGTAATCGCAAAACATCAATACCACCAATTGCCACTTGTGAAGCTGGCCATACACGAGTAGAATTTTGTTTAAAAATTTTATTTTACGAACAATCGCTTGTTTTTTTTAATGATTAATGAAATCAATTGTTCATTTTTTACCATAATGAGGAGTAAAATCAAAGAAGGCAGGAAGAAAACCTTTTTATGAGCAAAGGAGTTTCTAACAGTGGTTTTTGGTTCAGGAAAGTCCATTCACTCCAGAATTGAATGTTTAAGCAAACTATTTTTTTTAGAGTACTTTTAAACAACATTCCTAAAGTCAACAAATGTCCTGATGAGAATTTTCATACAATTATTTGTATGAATATTTGAGAACATTTGTTCAAATACCCTCCCTTTTAGATTGTAAGCTCTAACAAGCAGGGCCCTCTGATCCCTCCTGTATTGAATTGTATTGTAACTGTACTGTCTTCCCCCATGATGTAAAGCGCTGCGCAAACTGTTGGTGCTAAATAAATCCTGTATAATATAATAGATATCTATTGCCAGCTTTAAGCTCCTTTAGCCTTCAGCTGCCATAGACTTGAGAGGGCAGTCATTTGTTTGAGAAAAATCTAACTGCCCTTGGGTCAAGCCACCTACAGAGAGCACTCCAAAAATGCAGCCAACATGTATGTCATAAAAGAAGGAGAGACTGGGAGTGAAGAGGAGTAGGCTGACACTGCTATTCTCACCTTTTCAAGTTATAGGCCAGAAGTTATCAGGGAGAACCCACAGATATGGTACAATAAATCACCATTCATATAAGGTTTATAAGGTTATACTTAACGCTGTACAACTTGCACAGTACCATACAGATTCTGTCCTCCAATCAGAGGACGCTTTTCATTCATGCAGAAAATGCAAAGTGTTCTCTGAATGGTGATCGTGTTGAGTGGCTAACCTCATGTGTTCACATTACTTCTCTACTTCAATAATTTACAGCTTCCAGGGGCATCAGCAAGGTATGTTATATAGATAGTTTCATTGGTCCAGCTAACTGTGTAAAAAAATTCCATTTGTGGAATTAATTCTTACTTAATAACTGTTTACATGGTAAGTCCATGAAAAAAATATTTTTGGAATATGCTGAAGGTTTAACACACCCATAGTCCCTTATATCCCTTTGAGAAATCAGTGATCAGTTCCCAGACCTGTATATCTATACAAGAGGGTCCCCATCTCACCATTTCAGCATTCAAGCAAACTGTGCCCTTAAAGCGGTGTTCCGCCCAAAAAAAAAAATTAAAAGCCAGCAGCTACACATACTGCAGCTGTTGACTTTTAACAATAGGACACTAACCTGTCCTGGAGTCCAGCATTGTCGACACCGCAGCTGGTGTATTGGGTGCTGCTGCCGCCATTGGGGGTAAGAGTACCCGGCAGTGTAGCCTAACAGCTTCACACCGGGAACCCTACTGCGCATGCGTGAGTCCCCACTCCTCTCTCCTACTGGCCCGGCAACAGGGAGAGGAGGAGGGAGGAAGAAGGAGGAGGAGGGAGCCCCGCGGTGATGTCATGGGCCACGGTCTGGACTCCCGGAAGTGAAAACAGGATACCTGTCAAAGACCCCTCCCCCCCCCCCAAAGGTGGCAATTGTGGCACCGGAGGGGGAGAGGAGACAAATGAGTGGAAGTTCCACTTTTGGGTGGAACTCCGCTTTAATATGGTTGTCTAAAAATAACAACTATTGCTTGTTTAGAGTTGACAAGAATTATACTTGTTGCTAGAGAAGCAGACAAAGAACTATTTTTATAATTTCTTTGAAATGTATTGCAATTTTCTACTGTTCATCCTGGTTTGTGTATATACGTATTTAAAATAAATTCTAACATGGCTTAATGGAACCCTGAATGTGCACAGTGAGCACATGAGCAACACACCAGATCTGAGAATTGCAATTTTTTTTCATTCCATTGTCCCATCTGCAACAGAATCATTAATGCTGTTTGCATTATTATAGTGTGTGATCCACTGCAAACTGGACAAATCTAAATCTAGCAATTTTGGTAAATCAAAAAGTGATGAATAAGCAATTATCCATAGCTGATTTTCCATAAGCAGTGGATCTTTAGAATTTCAAGTTGGTTACTATAGAGCAGGGGTCTCCAAACTTTCCAAAGAAAGGACCAGTTTACTGTCCTTCAGACTTTAGGGGGGTCATACTGTGCTCAGTGGGAGTAAACAATGCCCAGTCTTTGGTAATAGGAGGAGAAATAGTTGATGTCAATGGGAAGAATAGCGCCCCATTTTTTTTGTCAGTGGAAGGAATTATGTCCCATCGTTGATGTCAGTTGAAGATATAGTGCCCTATTGTTGGTGTCAGTGGCTAGAATTATGCCTCAAGGGCCAGATAAAGGCAAGCAAAAGACTGCATGCATGCTTGCCAACAGTCCCGATTTTCCCGGGACAATCCTGATCGGAGCTCATCCTAATTCCCGGGATTTTTCTTTGTCCTGGGAAATCGGGAATGTTTTTTGGCAAAAACGTCCGGCGGGCTACAAAGGGATGGCCTTCGCCATGAGGACTATTTCCCTGTGTGTTCAGTGGAGAGGGGAGGGGCAGCCAATCAGCTTCTCTCTTCAGTGTACAAGTAGACAATACACTGCTGTCCCTCCATCCCTCTTTCTTTCCTTCCATCTCTCTCTCCCCCCTCTCTTTCCCCCTCCCCTCTCTCTCTCTCTCTCTCTCTCTCTCTCTCTCTCTCTCTCCCTCTCCCTCTCTCTCTCTCTCTCTCCCCTCCCCCTCTCTCTCCCCCTTTTCTCTCTCTCTCTCTCCACCCCTCTCTCAATCTCTCCCCCTCTCTCTCCCACTCTCTCCCTCTCTCCCTCTCCCTAATGAACGATTCTATTCTATCCCTCTTTCTCTCTCTCTCTCTCTCTCTCTGTCTCTTTTTTTCATTTCTATTCTCTCTCTCCCCCTCTCTTCCTCTCCCTCTCTCCTTTAAACCACGCCCATTTTTCGCCACTGCTATAGAGTGAATATTGTTTAGTGGAAATATATATAAAAAATAAGATAAAATCATAGGCTGACATGTTATAGCATAATATACCACCAAAGGTATTGTCTCCATTATCCCACAAATGACAAAGTATAAAGTTATCATTAAACCCACATAAATATGGTAGCACATGTGGGATTTTTCCATATTACAACTTATTTTAGGGATTTTGTGTTAAAAAAACAATTCTGAGTTTTACATACATTGGGCTGTATTTTTGAAGTGCCTCAAAAGTCCCAGTTTTTTCTTTGGTAGTACAATTGTCTACTGTATAGGGATGATGGTGCCTAAACAAATATATGGGTCGCCCTGATGCGTTAGATGGACTGTAAATGAAGAAGAAAGTTGTCCGACACCACAAATGATCTGCATGCACTTTAAAGTATATCTCAACATCCATCTCCACCTCTATGGAGACCCTAGGTAAATCAGGATAAAGAAAAAGCAACAATTCCCAATCTGTTTATTGTCAAGAACTGCTTTCCATTTAAATTTGGAAAAAAGCCTTGTGAGTTACTAGTTTATCACAGAAAATTAGGATATGTATCCTGAAAGATTTATATCAGTGCAGAATTTACAGCTGCTGGCACTAATCACTTTCCCATATCTTTGTACTCAAAAAAACATCAACCGCTCTATGCATAGAAATCAACATCCTTAAATGTGCAAAATATCATATATCCTGTACAAAAAATGAATCCATTTAGTGAATAATGATTACTTTACATAAAGTGCTATACGTGCCAAATATTTATAACAAATCTTTAAATAAGTGAAAAAAATAATTTGAAAAAAATATATATATATTATATATATATAATTCATCAATAAAGTCCTCTTATGATTTTCAATATAGTTAATTCTTTGTGATGGTGCTCCAAAATAATCCACAGTTACATCAAACTCATGCTCCCCCCCACCCAAATGTGATTCTGCTCACCTCAGGGTTTGTGACCGCAAAATTAAGTTTTGTCTGTAATGGCAGTTGAACCACCTCTGGGCTCTAAATATATGGACTCTGCAGGATCCTAGGTCCTCTGTAAAAAAGGCGTCGCATATGACCATCACATAATGGCACGGGTCAGGGCTACAAAAATATGGCCGCTGATCCATTGTTTAACTTAGCCTCACTAACCGTCCAATCAGAATCCCCCTGAGGAAGACACATCATATTCCTGTGTCGACACGTATTGGGCTAACAGTTTATCACAGAAAATTAGGATAAGTATCCTGAAAAATATATATCAGTGCAGAATTTACAGCTGCTGCCACTAATCATTTTCCCATATCTTTGTGCCCAAAAAAACATCAGCCAAATCAATGCGCCATGCTATACATAGAAATCAACATCCTTAAGTGTGCAAAATATCATATATCCTGTACAAAAAATCAACCCACTTAGTGAATAACTAACTAACTGTCCAATCAGAATCACCCTAAGGAAGACACGTCATATTCCTGTGTCGACACATGTTGGGGAGGGGACAGGACAGTGTAGGAAGCAGCTCAAACGTTTTACCTGAGCAGTTTTAGAGACATATACGGACAAACGACCTTACTGGATGTTTTTATCCATATGCCATAGAGTGGTGTGCTGCAAGCATCCAAAGAGTGTCAGTACTCTGGATAAAATGTATTATTTGAACCCCTTCCCACCAACCGTACGCAGATCTGCGTACTCGACTTTCCGGGGTTATACCGGGATGATACCTGCAGCTGCAGGCATCATCCCGGTACCGTTGTTTAGAGCCGGCAATCGGCTATCCGAGTATAACAACCGATACGGCTAAAAGCCGCACGGCTGTTATACCGGAGGCCGCCTCCCGCCGCTCTTACCCGGCCTCCCGTGCGATCGGGAGGCCCGGTGTCCAATCGGCTGCCTTCGGCGGCTGGGGGGCGGGCTGGAACGAAGCTGTGGGCGGCTTCGTTCCAGCCTTCTCAATGTAAACGCGGAAGCAACGTCATGACATCACTTCCCGTTTACTCAGCTGCCAATGGCGCCGGTTTTAAAAAAATATACAGTGTTCAGAATTGCTGTTTTCGGCGATCTGAATACTTTGAAGTGCAAAGGAGGGATCAGGGGTCTTTTAGGCCCCAGATCCCTCCATAAAGAGCACCTGTCACCACCTATTACTGTCACAAGGGATGTTTACATTCCTTGTGACAACAATAAAAGTAAAAAAAAAATGTTTTTTTAAACACAATTTATAAGTATAAAAATAAATAAAATAAATTAAAAAAAATAAATTTTTAAAGCGCCCCCGTCCCCGCGAGCTCGCGCATCGAAGAAAACGCAAAGTCGCACCCACATATGTAAACGGTGTTCAAATCACACATGTGAGATATCGCCACATTCTCAGAGCGAGAGCAATAATTCTAGCACTAGACCTCCTCTGTAACTCAAACCTGGTAACCGTAAAAAAAATTTAAAGTGTCGCCTATGGAAATTCATAGGTACCGTAGTTTGTCGCCATTCCACGAGTGCGTGCAATTATAAAGGGTGACATGTTTGGTATCTATTTACTCGGCATAACATCATCTTTCACATTATACAAAAAAATTGGGGTAACTTTACTGTTTGGATTTTTTAAAATTCATGAAAGTGTCCCTTTTCCAAAAATTTGCGTTTAAAACACCGCTGCACAAATACCGTGTGATATAAAATATTGCAACAATCTCCATTTTATTCTCTAGATTCTCTGCTAAAAATTTATATATAATGTTTGGGAACTCTAAGTAATTTTCTAGCAAAAAATACGGATTTTAACTTGTAAACATCAAATTTCAAAAATAGGCTTAGTCATGAAAGGGTTAAATGATAAAACACTATCCAAGCCTTATTTTCCATATATGTACCGAGGACAACACCATTGAAAAATCTAGGGTCCTGCAGAGTCCATATATTTAGAGCCCAGAGGTGGTTCAACTGTGATTACATATTATTTTGGAGCACCATCACAAAGAATTAACTATATTGAAAATCATAGGAGGACTTTATTGATGAATATTATATATATATATACATATATACATATATATAGATATCTATCTATCTATCTATCTATCTATCTATCTATCTATCTATCTATCTATCTATCTATAGATCTATATATATATATATATATATATATATATATATATATATATATATAGATCTATATATATATATATATATATAGATCTATATATATATATATATATATATATATTTTTTTTTTTTTTTTTTTCCACTCATTTAAAGATTTGTTATAAATATATGATATTGATATTGATATCAGGATATATGATATTATGTACATTTAAGAATGTTGATTTCTATGCATAGCATGGCACATTGATTTGGTTGATGAACTGCTTTCCATTGCTCTTGATGTTATAGAGGGCAAGCATAATATTTTTATAATTTACATAATTTTGAAAATTAACAGGAATTTTTTGCAAAAATAATTTTGTAAATATAAAAAGAATCAACACATGAACTGCAATATAACAATTCAATTTTATTTGACCAGTTTGACCTGTTACAAGCTCCATGAATGCAGAAAGGCTGAAAACCGGGTGTCGACCACAGTGGCCTACAGAATGATGGTTGAGGCCCACAGGGTTAAGAGGTCAGGTAATCCATAATACATGGAAAGAAAGAATCAACTTTGTTTTTAAGTGGGTAGCATGTTGACCCAAGGTTTACTTAATCTGGGGGAACACTGCAACCAATCAGATTCTCCTTTTCTGAGTTTCACAGATCATGCAATTTTCTTTCCTTCATCCATGGGTTTCCACAATAGCACAGTCACTGTTGATGGGGGAATCTCTCCCACTGCGCTATTGTAATTTGACAGTGGGAGGTTTTCCTGCCGTCAGAAAACAATGACCATTGCTGCCAACTATAGCAGTAATCGCACAAAAAAACCTGACAAGCTGGTTGTACAGAAGTCGATTGATAGATCGTCCGGTTCCTGCTGAAACGTCTGAATCTCGACCCGTTTCTGGCCAGCTTAACTCCTCAGCACATTTGATCCCAAAGCCCAATACAAGTCCAGCCAAATTCTTAGGCAGGCCATACACGGTGCAAATTTCTTCTCTGCAACTATGGGTCGCAGCAAAGAAATGTGCACGTTTTAGGCAGTGCTGACAGGGGAATCGGCAATTGTCTTCTCCCGGCCGAGGGGAGGGCGGGGAAAGCCGTCCCCACTGGGAGATGAAAGTGATTATCGCTAGCGGCTGTAGCAGTAGTAGTTGTGATAATTACAAGCGAACTCGACAGGCTGGTTGTATCCAAGTTGATAAATTGATCAACTTGGTACATTTAGCCTGCTCATTAACGGTTCGAACCCTGTATGGCTGGCCTTAAAGCTGCCATTTACTGTTTTCTCACGTTTTATTCATTTCTATTAACACTGAGCAAACATGATGCCAACAAAAATCTAAATACGTACACTTGACAACACCAATCTGCGTTACATTTGGATCGCTGGATCAAGATTTTGTTTCTGCAATGTTAACTAGTTACTGTATATATTTGTTACATTTCATTATTTTCTTTCCCTGCAGGGAAGGAAGTTGATGTCATCAGAATATGCCTCAGGATAGTGGTGGAGTTTATTTTTTATTTTATTTTTAATTTTATTGTTTGCAAGCTTTAAAAAAAAATGTATACGTGAAAACAGACTAAGTAGATCAAAAAGAGAGCCAATTTATGTGCTTTCAGGCTTCAGTATCCCCGTTTAGAGGATGCAGAAAGGTGAGAAAAAATGTGTCTGCTCATCATGAACAGTCATGAAAGCTGGTTCCTTATAATAGACTTAGCTGCTCCCAGGCCTGAAGCTATTACCCGACCTGCCCTCCACAGTTGGGAACATAAAGATCAACATTGCAAATATCTTTCCAGATGATGCCGGGAGATCGTCTAAGCTAACTGTTACCTTAGGTAAACAAAAAGCCCAGACTGCAAATAGGAAATCAATGAAGAAATGCAGAAGATTGTGTTGTGACATGTTAACATTCTAATTTATTTTAATATAGGTCTTATTCATATTTCATTCATCTTATCATACTTTTTTTTTTTTTTTTTACAGTGCTATAATTTTAATCAAGCCTCCTTGGAGGTGCCAGCCACCCATACCAGATACCAAATACCATAACAGATGACAATTCAGATAATTCAAGAGCACACCTACCCTCCAAAGAGATTTTTGCATGATAACATCTTTCACTGAGGCTTTTTTTGTCTTTTGCCACAAAAGTCAAGTTTGCACATTGGCAAAAAAAGGTTGCATATCAATCCCCCTTGCCAAATAGCTTATGTGTATTTATAAACAGTCAATTAAAGGTAATATGCTGGGCAGGGGAAGATCATTGAAGCAATGTACAAACGGCTTTAGATTTAAATTTATGCTGTCCGTGAGAAGTAATCAGCAGTGGAAAATCAATGATTTTTGACACCTTATTTACAGTTCATCTGATATGCTCTCAACAGTAAAAGAGCATGAATGAATGAGAACTCTCACTTGTTACAGCACCACAGAAAATGATGACATTGTTCAAAATATCATGCTCATTTATATATTATAATTAAGGCACAGAATCTGTTATTAATGGTCAAGGGCTATTTGAAAAAGAGACCTTCCGATGATGCAAAGCGTTTGTCCAATACACGATTCTTTTACATTAAAGCCTGACCCCGACATATCTGTTGGAAGAACATTTAGCAGCATAGTACTCAGTCGCTTTGGAAGAAAATGTTTGTTTGTGCATAAGATATTTCCAAATTAACAATTTATCTGTTTTTTCTTTTGGAATTTCAGAAATTTTTTACAAAAAGAGTTTCCAGATGACATACCCCATATCTAAACTGTAGTAAAACCTTTAACACAACAACACTGTTTAATAACTAAACTACATTATAGCAGGACAATTATTAGCTAAAATCCTGCTTTTGCTAGTTAAAGTTAAAAAAAAAAAAAGTTGGGTTAAAGGTAGACCCCAGTTTGCTTACTCAGATATACAGATTAGAAGAATTCCAGCCATAACTTTTGTAGATTAAACTCAGATCCGCTTACCATAGACTGTGCTCCGGGACAGACAACAGCAGTCTCAGCTGTATATATATCCTGCGTGTGTTATCTGAGCCCACACAGATCCAAAGGAGGTTTGGAAATTGCCCACATGTCAACTCCACGATCGGATGCTGAGCAACATGTATTTCAACTCAGGTGCTTGTAGCCTGTATTCTAATGCTAAGCCCCCAATCCCCGCCCCTAGACCAGTCCTACCAATGCAAAGCAATAGTGAACTCCTTGTTCACAAATCACTAGAATCAGGTTACACAGTTTTTTTTTCTTCTTCAGCTTTCTAAACTCATCCCACTCTCTCACCATACCAACATATTGCGGTTTACATTCATTGTAGATACAGAAGACCTGCCCTCTGTGTTGTGATAATAAGGGGTATTGTCAAAAAAAAAAAATTGGACTTGGATCAATAATGTCTTCCTTGGTAATAAAAAAAATAAATAAAATTGAGTCATTGCCCTGTGACCTGGATGATTATGGCTAAATTGGAGAAGACCCCTATGGTATAGGGGTGTTCAGTCTTGGCGTGGAGGGTGGTGGTTGGCCAATTTGGTCTGCAACAGCTGATTGACAGTTAGCTCTTTAATTGCCAACACCTTAAAAATGTGTTTCTATTCATTTGGGCCATTTCCCTTTTAATTTTAGATGATAACTTTTAGCTTTGGGTAATTAGAGCACATCAAGCAATTGTTGTTGAACGTTCATTCAAAATTGAAAGTATAAAAAAATTAAAATTTGGAAATAATGTTTAAAAATAATAAAAAAATAAAAAAAGTGAATGCAAATGGGAAAATGTTAATGTGGGACATGTCCAGACCATGAACTGGAAGAAGGGTGCTATATTTGCCAGCTGTATTGGAAGGAAAGTGCCAAACTGGCATACAGGCTTGTGGGAGTTTGGGGACATTTTGTTATTTCGCTCCAACGAACACCTTACATGGGAAGGTTATTACTGGACACAGTAGGGTAGCATTTGCAACTACAGCTCTGGGTCTCAGGGCTTCACTTTGAGGAAAGGGGGGGACAACTTATAGCTGTAAGTTTGTGTGATTAAATGTGTTGCTGCCTGCCCCTCTTATTCTTGAAGAAAAATTCACAGAAAATGGCTAACAAGGACTGGGGGGGGGGGGGGGGGCTGGGGGTTGAAATAGGTCTCCCACCAAATGTAGTGGTCCCACCAAAAATTGGGTCCCCATTACCAGCTGCATTTATTTTTACCCAGTCTACATTGCCATCCATGCCTGCATTTGGTTGAGCAGGGCAGGATTTCCTTACAAGGAAAACAATTAAAAATTTGAATTAAATATATAAAATGTTTTGTAAACATGTTAATAATAAAATATATAAATAAATTGTAAAGGGAATATGTCAGAGTGGGGCCAAGCAAGCCAAAAACATTACAATAAATATAAGAGGAGTTGCAATTATTGTTTTCTGTAAACGATCACATCAAAAGCTTTTTGGTAGACTTTCTGCAGCAGCTCATTGTCAGGATAGATTCATTGGCGCGTTAGTCCCTCCTGCCACTGTACTGCGCCGCTTGCTATTCTCTTTGCTTACTCGGCATATTATGCCAGTTGTAACTAACAACAGATTAGATACAAAAGACTACAAATGGCTCAGTTCCTCTGCAGCCTGCCACAAACAGAAAACAACCTCCAGTCTATGACAGTGGATATCAGCCTCCATTTGCCCCTCTCATATGTTTGATTGTTAAAAAAAGATTTGAGAAGGGATGGGCATTCTATGATCAAAGGCTTCAACATTTAAATTTTTGGTACTGCTGCCCTTCTCTCTGGCAATAGAATTTCCCCTCTCCATTTGCTGCTGCCTGCTCTTCCCCCTGCACTGCAGAATGGTATGGCAGATTGTGTTAGGTCCCCCCTTGCAGTTATGCCTCCAGGTCCCTGACTATAATTTAATAAACATTTAAAAATGCTGTGCCTAGGAAGAGAAAGATAATACTGACAAAGCAAAGGCATTGTAGATGTGCCTGGCTTCTGATTTTTGTAGCCCAAACTCTGCATCACTAAAAAATACAGAATAATAAAAGTAAAACTACAATAGTATAACTACAGTAGGTATGAAAAAAAAAGTTTTAAAACATTAAAAAAAAAAAAGAAAAAAATTGCAGATGGGAATTTGCCACTCAGACAACCCAGGCATTACATTTCCACTAGATTATATAGGGGAGGGATTACAGCACATAGAGCTTGGGCAAAGTGGGGCTCAGACCAGTGGAGGAGTGGTCATAGTGCAGTTTTTTGTTTTTTTTAGCTCAAAATTACAGCTGATGCCCCTGCCACCAGGAACTGACCTGTGACTGCACAATATTAGTGGGTTTTGTCTCAAATATTACATTCTAATATTTATGTTAGCATAAAATCTGCATTCCCTCTACCTCTGTCCAGCCACTGATCAACATTTGTGGCTATTGTCTCTCAGATAATATACTCTAATTTGTATTATGGGATAAATCCTGCATTGTCTCTTTGTATTTATTGCACATTCAAGTGATTGCACACTATCCCAATGGAAGCCAATTTCTACCAAACACATATCTAAAGTCTGTGAGTTGGACATTTTGATGATAGGCAACTCCTATCCTCATATTGATTAGTGGTTCAAAATTAATAATAACTACTGCAGTAGGGAACAGACACAAAAGATACGCCCAGCATCTTTCCAAATAACTGTTCTGCTTTATTATGACACAATTGAAAGTTTTTATACACATGACACATACAAAATAGAATACAATTATATACAGAACTTACAAATTTACATTACAGTCTGTATGGTAAATATTTGGTGAATAATTGGAGATATAGGGATGGGAGGGGATTCTGCAAATGTGGTCCTGAAATGTTATTGTGCACTGATTTTCAACATTTTATTAAACATTTAAGACAATGGTGTGTGATACTGTAAAAAAAAGCTCACAAACTATACTCTGTTTTGCCACTGACCATTTTGTACGAAGTAGCCTAGACAGACTAAATAAAGCCCGGATTAAAGTTAATAAAATGGTGGGCCGATTCGTGGTCCGTAACAGGGGTTTGGTGATCCGCCATAGGGAATTGGAGAGGGATGTTGGGCTTTATCCCTGAAGGGATGGGGTTCACCTGTCGGCAGTGGGTATTGATCTCTGGTGAAGATAAAAAAGTGTAACGCTTGTAAATATAAATCACTGTGATAGTGAAGTATGTTTCAAAATATATACAAATGTGGTAAAACAAATAAAATAAAATAAAGCGTGATACAATTGTGTGTGCTGACTGAAATATAATAAAGTCCAAACATTGCTGAAACAAAAACACAATAAGTTCATAAATGGAAGTCCACTCAATATGACTGAAGTGGTATCATCTGTGGCAAATGGTGAAAGTGAAATAAACACAATGATGGCTGTGTGACACAACAGGAAAATGGCAGTAGGTGAACATTCATAAAATGCAGATTCAATGGATGGGTACTTCTTACCGGACACGGTGGGCACACCTGTCGTACGACAGTGGGCCAATCAGGCGTTTGTTTTGACCGACCGTCAAACGCTCATCAGTGCTCTCAACTGGAAGAGGGACGATATCAGTGAAGGAATCTCTCCAGAGGCAGGCGTTGTGCCGATTGGTCAGTCCGGATCCAAGTTTGGTAAACGAATGCACTAATGAGCACTAAAAAGCTTGCATCCCTTTAGACATGTTCCTATTGAAAGTATATCTCCAAAAATGACATTTTTGTTGCATAGGATGCCTGAAATCTGACTTGAATCTTTGGCTCACCAGTTTTCCCAGAAGTCTTCCTATAACACAAGCAGGAATCTGTTTCTGGAGAGTGGTCAGTACACACTCTGTGTACAGAAAAACTCCAGGTAGCCATATTGCAATGCATTCTAAGAAAATTACAGAGCTGCAGATTGAAAAGGTAAGCTCACTGATCTCCTCCTGAGTGCCAACTTACATTTCATTTGGAGGATTTGCCTGAGTTTTGGATATTCGGCTACCGTACTTGGACCCGGACTGACCAATCTGCACAACGCCTGCCTCTGGAGAGATTCCTTCACTGATATCGGCCTTCTTCCAGTTGAGAGCACTGATGAGCGTTTGACGGTAGGTCAAAACATACACCTGATTGGCCCACTGCCATACGACAGGTGTGCCCACCGTGTCCAGTAAGCAGTACCCATCCATTAAGTTTGCATTTGATGAATGTTCACCTACTGCCGGTTTCCTGTTGTGTCACACAACCATCATTGTGTTTTTTCACTTTCACCATTTGCCACAGATGATACCACTTCAGTCATATTAAGTGGACTTCCATTTATGAACTTATTGTGTTTTTGTTTCAGCAGTGTTTGGACTTTATTATATTTCAGTCAGCACACACAATTGTTGTATCGCGCTTTATTTTATTTGCTTTACCACATTTGTTTATATTTTGAAACATACTTCACTATTACAGTGATTTATATTTACAAGCGCTACACTTTTTAATCTTCACTTATTCTGGACTTTGTTTGTTTTAGTGTTAGCAGCTGCACACATTTCATTATTTTAGTTTGATTAGTGGTTTAGCGCAGAAGTTTTTTACATATTTTCATTGATCTCTGGTCCCTGGGGCTGCAGGATGGGATCCAGCAGGCTTTGAGAGTGTGGAGGGGCTCCCAAGGGTAAGGGGTCACCCTTGTTAGCGGTGGCGGTGGTGGTCTTTGATGGTGGCAAGATAACTTACGAGATGGAAGTGTGGGGGACCCATCGGTGGTATTGGCCCATGGTGTATTCAGTTAACACGAGTTAACTGGAAGGTGGTAATGGTGGCACTGCGGGTAATGGGTTGAGTCCCTTGCTCCTTCCATTAAAGACTCGGAAGAGGAGGGTGAGGAGGCTGAGGTGGCCCCCTCCAAATGTAAGCTATCCCTAGAAGAGGTAGATGGGCTCCTCAAAGCTATTTATGTTACGCTTGGCTTAAGTGAGGAAAAGAAGGAATTATCTCTTCATGACCGCATGTATGCAGGTTTAAACTAACCTAAGGGGCGTACATTCCCGGTCCATTCGGTCATTTCTGACGCCATTGCTAAAGAATGGCAGGATCCAGAGAGAAATCCCTTTTTTTCCAAAGCCCACAAAAGGCGTTTTCCTTTTGGAGAGAACCCTTCTTCGGTGTGGAATAAGGTGCCCAAGTTAGATGCTGCATTCTCCCAGGTCTCAAGATCCACGGACCTGTCTTTTGAAGACATGGGGGGCAATCAATCATGAGCAATTTAAAGCCAGCAATGGCCACAACATGTCTAGCCAGGAATCTGGAATACCACTCTCTCGCAGGGCTATACTCTCGAGTTTTCCAGAAGCCCCCCAAAAAGGTTTCTGATAACAAATACCCCACGAGATCCAGTAAGGGCCCTGGCCATGAAGTCCTCTTTCGAGGAACTGATGCAGCAGGGTGTAGTAATCGCAGTGCCACTAAAAGAACGGCAGGAGGGGTTCTATTCTCATGTCTTCCTGGTAAAAAAACCAACAGGAAGAATTCGATTAATTCTCAATCTAAAGCCGCTAAATGAAGCCATCAACTACAGAAAGTTCAAGATGGACTCAATTTTCATTGTCAGAAATCTACTGGCTCCAGGTTGCTTCATTGCGTCAGTGGATTTAAAGGATGCATATCTGCATATTCCAATCTCGTCCCAGTCCCAGAGGTATCTCAGGTTGGTAGTGAGGATGGAAGGCAAAATTCATAATCTACAATTCAGAGCCTTACCCTTCTTCCTTCAGAGAAGAAGGAAAAAATTCACGATACAGTGTCCTTACTGCAGACCAACCAGCATCTGACGGTAAGACGAGTCATGTCAGCTTTGGGTGTTCTGACTTCATCAGTGCCGGCTGTTCAGTGGGCAAGGCTACACTTCAGACATCTGCAGGCCTTTCTTCTGAGATCTTGGGATCACAATTTGGAATCCCTAGAATCAGAGGTAAAAATTCTAACTCAGGTGAAGAGGTCACTATGGTGGTGGAAGAGGCAGGATATCCTATCGGAAGGGTTAGTCTGGGATTTTCCGGTCGAGAAAAGACTGACAACCATTGCCAGTTCCTTGGGTTGGGGGGGCCCACCTAGGAAAAAGTTTCAGTCAGGGAAACTGGTCCAGGAAAGAGGCAACAAGGTCCTCAAACTGGAGAGAGCTCAAGGCGATCGACTTGGCTCTGAAGTCATTTGCACAGGATCTTCAAACTCAGCATGTTCAGATACTAACAGACAATGCCACAGCCATGGCTTATTTAAACAGGCAGGGAGGTACAAGGAGCAAGTTGCTGCAGGTACTAGCCATGAACATTCTTCGGTGGGCAGAAGGACACTTGCTGTCTCTATCAGCAGTCCACCTAAAGGGGTCTCTGAACAGGGTGGCGGATTTTCTGAGCAGGTACCCCATTCCGGAAGCAGAATGGTCTCTGAACCTAGAGGTTTTTGCTATGATTGCCGAAAAATGGGGGCTGCCAGAGGTGGACCCGTTCGCCTCAAAGGAGAATGCCCTGGTTCCTCAATTTTTTTCCCTAAACAATCACGACGGGTCACTAGGGACAGATGCTTTGGCGTATCCATGGAAATCCCATCTTTGCTATGCTTTCCCCCCATTCCAGTTAATTCCGTTAATATTAAGGAAAATTCAGAAGGAAATTGTACCAGTCATCCTAATCACGCCCCTTTGGCCAAGAAGGGCCTTGTTTTCAACCGTTCTGAGAATGGCGGTCAAGCCTTATTGGCATCTGCCCCTCAGGCACGATTTACTGTTACAAGACCCCGTAAGTCATCCAGAGGTAGCCACTTTGGTGCTCACAGCTTGGTATCTGAAGAGCAGCTCCTAAAAAGCAAGGAATTTTCCAGCCGGTTGATTTCAACACTAATATCAAGTAGGAAAAAGGTGACTAGGGACATTTATTCCAAGGTCTGGAAGGTTTATAATACATGGTGTAATTCATCTGCCCAGGACCCAGGGAGTCTTGGTACCATTCTAGAATTTTTACAAGTTGAAGCTGACAAGCGGCTAGCAGTTAGTACCCTGAAGGTGCAGGTTGCTTGCGTTAGCAGTGTTCTTGGAAAAATCTGTGGCCTTGAATCCATTGGTAATCAGATTTTTTAGAGCTCTTACGAGATCTAGACCAGCACCGCTTAAGTCTTTTCCTAAATGGGATCTGTCGGTAGTCCTGCAGTGTCTAACAAAGAGTCCCTTTGAGCCTTTGGAAGAAGCGCGTCTCAGATATCTCACTTTTAAGACCGTGTTTCTGATTGCCATTGTCTCTGCACGCAGGATCAGTGAGCTAAACGCTTTATTAATTAAGGAACCTTATTTGTCTATTTTTCCAGATACAATTATACTTAGGACAGACCAGAAATTCTTACCAAAGGTAGCTTCAGTACAGAATCGTGTTCAAGACATTGTACTTCCAACCTTCTGCCCTAACCCAGCAGGGGAGGAGATTTGTTTCCACATGTTGGATGTCAGGAGGACTTTGTTGTGTTACTTGGAAAGAACAAAGCTCTTTAGAAGTTCAGATTCTTTATTTGTGCTATTTTCGGGCAACAGGAAAGGTTGCCAGGCTTCTAAGGTTTCTTTATCTAGATGGCTGAAATTATCCATTTCAGAGGCTTTTTCGCATGCAGGTGTGCCTCCACCAGCAGGAATTTGTGCACACTCAACCAGAGCGCTGGCGGCCACTTGGGCAGAGAGAGCTGGTGCCTCCCCTGAACAAATTTGCAAGGCGGCAACATGGTCAAGTTTTCACACATTCGTGAAACATTACAGGCTGGACCTCGCATCTGCTAGTGATCAGGCGTTTGACAGAAAGGTCCTGCAAGATGTTGTCCCGCCCTAAGGGGGTAAGTCTCTGTTATCCTCTCAGGTGCTGTCCTGAAAGACGCCTTGGGAAAAACCAAATTAGACTTACCGGTAACTTGTTTTCCAGAAGTCTTTCAGGACAGCAACATCCCACCCTATTGTATTTAATATACTATGCTGTGACTAACATATGTGTTTATGTGTTCCAGCTGGGGCCGGAGGTTCTCTTCTTCAACTGAAGTATGGTAGGGAGGTGCCTCCCTTTAAAGTTCTGGAGGAAGAAGGTGTTTCCTATGGTCCGGTGGGAGGAGTCACTATCAGGTGCTGTCCTGAAAGACATCTGGAAAACAAGTTACCGGTAAGTCTAACTTGTTTTTTTTTTGCCTTAGTGTAACTCGTATTCTCTGCATTAACGGCTTCGCTGCTGATGTTTAAAAAATTATTTTAGGCCTGAAGATTGCATAAACCCCAAAACATTATATATTTTCTGAAAACAGACACCCTAGAGAATAAAACAGAGGTAGTTCCGAATTTTTATGTCACATTATATTATTGCAAAGGTCTAGAAAATGCAGTAAAAATACACTAAAGCTAATTTTAGGGCACACAAATGCAATACATTACCCAATCTTTAGTAAAATATAAAATATGAGGTTGCACCGAGCAAATAGATTTCCAGCATGTCAAATCTTAAATTTGTGTACACTCGTGAAAACTTCAGTACCCTATATTTTCAATAGGTGACACTTTAAAAGCCCCCTACAGGTCATCAGTTTAGCGTTATAGAAGAGGTCTGGTGCCAGAACTATTGCTCTCACTCTGGTGCGTGCGGTGATATGTAACGTGTGTATTGCAATCGACGTTTTCATATGTGGGTGCCCCCGATGCATGCGTTTATGTTCATACGTGTGTATATGTGGGGGTGGGGTCTCAAAAAAAAATGCATTTTATGTGCATGGGCGTAACTTACATTTTTTACAATTTACATTCTTTTTTACTTAATTTTTCTTTTTCATTACATAGGGGACAAAAAGTCCCGTATGTGATCATTTTTTGGTGACAAGTTCTTTTTAATGAGACATCCGGGGTATAAAAACCCTAGATCTCTCCCCTGTGCTCCATAGAATGTAATGCAGTGCAGATAACACTGCATTACCTTCTTTCCCTGCCATGCTGGAGGGGAAAGCTGACAGGGGAACCTGTAAGTCACTTTTTATGTCTCTATTTTGAGATCATTTAAAGTTCTTATTTTAACTAAAGCCTTGATAAAGGTTGTTTTTTCTGACCCCCAAAACTTGTTGGATGTTGTTTTAGTTTAAACCATTAAACGAATTTCGACTTTTTTATCCTTTGGTCTGATGGTGCATGTTAATTTTTAATGGAGCCCTGTGATTTCTGTTCCTGTGACAATTAACAAATTAGCCTTAAATATAAAAATGAAATGTGCAACCAGTAAATTTAAGACCTTGCCAGTAGTTTTAAAACCTTCAAGTCCCTGAGTATATCAACCCTAGCAAGTCTTCCTGTCATTCAGGTATGCCAAATGATTTACAAGGTTTTAATTAATGAAGAACTCAATGAGCTCTCAAACTTACAAAAGGTGCAGTAAATATTTGTTCCAAATAAATTCTTTCAATATATATATAATATATATATATAATATATATATGTGTGTGTATATGGTACATTTGCAAGAGATATCACCAAACTCAAATAATATGTAGGCAAATACAGCTTTGTTTATGTTGTAAAGCACTTAACAGTGCACATTTCTTTATCAATGTATTTCAGTAATAGCGGACACACTATAAAAATAAATCCTTGAATCAATACTAAAAGCAATAAATCCGTAACACTGAATGTCCCAACTGTTATTTCATAGTAAATATTTTAAAATGTTTTACTTCAGCTAAAAGTCCCTCAATTTAAACAAAATAACAGCAGAAGAGTTATTTCCTATGTAACTGATTTTGTTTTTCCAGCATTATTAAAATCAACGAAATCCTCGGATGAAATATTACCGATTTATAGTCTTCACCTTTTCTATTCCTCATAATTTTTTTAGGTACAGCTTTGAATTATCACAGAAAAAAAGCAAAGGGTTCCATCATAGTCACAGCTACCCTACATAAATAAAAAGGAAGAAGCTAGAGAGGTATATCTCCTGCCTCAATGTATCAGAAATATGCCCCGTACACACGGTCGGATTTTCCGATGGAAAATGTCCGATCGGAGCGTGTTGTCGGATATTCCGACCGTGTGTGGGCTCCATCGGACATTTTCCATCGGATTTTCCGACACACAAAGTTGGAGAGCAGGAGATAAAATTTTCCGACAACAAAATCCGTTGTCGGAAATTCCGATCGTGTGTACAGAAATCCGACGGACAAAGTGCCAGGCATGCTCAGAATAAATAAAGAGATGAAAGCTATTGGCCACTGCCCCGTTTATAGTCCCGACGTACGTGTTTTACGTCACCGCGTTCAGAACGATCGGATTTTCCGACAACTTTGTGTGACCGTGTGTATGCAAGACAAGTTTGAGCCAACATCCATCGGAAAAAATCCTAGGATTTTGTTGTTGGAATGTCCGAACAAAGTCCAACCGTGTGTACGGGGCATTAGGGATGAGCTTCGAGTTCGAGTCGAACTCATGTTCGACTCAAACATTGGCTGTTCGCAAGTTCGCCGAACAGCAAACAATTTGGGGTGTTCGCGGCAAATTCGAATGCCGCGGAACACCCTTTAAAAGTCTATGGGAGAAATCAAAAGTGCTAATTTTAAAGGCTTATATGCAAGCTATTGTCATAAAAAGTGTTTGGGGACCTGGGTCCTGCCCCAGGGGACATGGATCAATGCAAAAAAAAGTTTTTTCAGGAGCAGTGATTTTAATAATGCTTAAAGTCAAACAATAAAAGTGTAATATCCCTTTAAATTTCGTAGCTGGGGGTGTCTATAGTATGCCTGTAAAGGGGCGCATGTTTCCTGTGTTTAGAACAGTCTGACAGCAAAATGACGAAGGAAAAAACCCATTTAAAACTACTCGCGGCTATTGCATTGCCGGTCCGACAATACACATAGAGTTCATTGATAAAAACGGCATGGGAATTCCCCACAGGGGAACCTCGAACCAAAATTTAAAAAAAAAAATGACGTGGGGGTCCCCCTAAATTCCATACCAGGCCCTTCAGGTCTGGTATGGATATTAAGGGGAACCCCGGCCAAAATTTAAAAAAAAAAGAAGAAGAAGAAGAAGAAGATGAAGGAAGATAGAAGAAAGAAGAAGCATTTAAATAAAGGAATTGTCAAAAACTGTCTCTTGTCATTGTTAACATTTTTGACAGTTTTTTAGTGAAATGGTAGGGGTAAGTACCCCCTTACCATTTCACACAGGGGGGAGGGCCGGGATCTGGGGGTCCCCTTGTTAAAGGGGGCTTCCAGATTCTGATAAGCCCCCCGCCCGCAGACCCCCACAACCACCGGCCAGGGTTGTGGGGATGAGGCCCTTGTCCTCATCAACATGGGGACAAGGTGTTTTGGGGGGCTACCCCAAAGCACCCTCCCAATGTTGAGGGCATGTGGCCTGGTACAGTTCAGGAGGGGGGGCGCACTCTCGTCCCCCCCTCTTTTCCTGCGGCCTGCCAGGTTGCGTGCTCGGATAAGGGTCTGGTATGGATTTTTGGGGGGACCCCACGCCGTTTTTTTTGGCGCGGGGTTCCCCTTAAAATCCGTACCAGACTTGAAGGGTCTGGTATGGAATTTAGGGGGACCCCCACGTCATTTTTTTAAAATTTTGGCCGGGGTTCCCCTTAATATCCATACCAGACCTGAAGGGCCTGGTATGGAATTTAGGGGGATCCCCACGTCATTTTTTTTAAAATTTTGGTTCGGGGTTCCCCTGTGGGGAATTCCCATGCTGTTTTTTTCAATGAACTTCTATGTGTATTGTCGGACTGGCAATGCAATAGCCGCGAGTAGTTTTAAATGGGTTTTTTCCTTTGAAATGTCATTTTGCTGTCAGACTGTTCTAAACACAGGAAACATGCGCCCCTTTACAGGCATACTATAGACACCCCCCAGCTACGAAATTTAAAGGGATATTACACTTTTATTGTTTGACTTTAAGCATTATTAAAATCACTGCTCCTGAAAAAACGGCCGTTTTTAAAACTTTTTTTTGCATTGATCCATGTCCCCTGGGGCAGGACCCAGGTCCCCAAACACTTTTTATGACAATAACTTGCATATGAGCCTTTAAAATTAGCACTTTTGATTATTCATGTTCGTGTCCCATAGACTTTAACGGTGTTCGCGTGTTCGAACAAACTTTTTTCCTGTTCGCATGTTCTGGTGCGAACCGAACAGGGGGGTGTTCGGCTCATCCCTAATCAGAATATAACATAACATTTTAGTGAATTTACTTCTTCCCTAAATTAACAATAAATGCTAAATGTTATTAGCCACTTATATAACAACATACATTTTTGAATGGCAAAGTGGTGAACACTTATTTCTGCAGTGCCTGCTAATAGCTGTGAACCTGATGGTGACCCAGTTCACTGACACAGTGTACAGAACTTATTTGAGTGGCTCTGTACCATGTAATCACTGTGACGACCGATCACAAATGTAGTGTAGTGCTTACGTTGGAGGGCCTGTACCTTCTTCTTACAAAAGAGTAAGGGGAGGAAGGAGCAAATAATGAATACATGAATCATTCATTTATTGGTTTCAGATCAGCATTTCAGTGGATCTCAGGATTGTGGGATCATTTTTATACCTTGCAACCCCCTTCTTATCTCCAGTTTACCCCAGTTCAATCCTATCTCTATATGTGACTTCTATATAAATGCTTCACCTCCCTTATCCAGCGAATCTGTACATCATCAACACCTTCATGACTAAACAATTGGTATACTTTATTTAATTATTATTTAAGTTAATAAAGTTTTTGATACAGTTTTAAAGTTATTAAATGTATTGTTATTTATTTAAACCCAGGGCTTTTTTTCTCAAACAATAGGTGCTGGAACTTAACCACGGCCCCACAAAACCCATCCTCCTACACACACCCTCCAAATCACATCAAATAGTGGGTGTGTGCAGTCAAATTTCATGAAAACAGTAGAAGGGTCTTAAAGGGGCATTAAATACCAGGATTGCATTACATATAGAGTGCAGAGCTGTCACTTGTAAACACAGAAACCAGACTTCTGTGATTACAAGTGATTGTGGTGAGCAGGCACCAAAGGATCTGAGCCAGAGGTGGTGGAACCAAGTTCCCCCTGAAAAAAAGCCCTGTTTAAACCAATAAAGTGCTGTGGTCATTTCATGCCATTTAAGCTGAAGTGTCATCTGATTTTATTTATATTACACTGAGTTTTATTGGTGACGCCTACAATCCCAATGAATGCAAAGCATTCTTTGATTGGACAAGGTGGAGAGCATGACATTACCATCCCCCTTTCTACTTTGTCCAGGCAGATAATGCTTTGGATGTATTTATAAAATGCAAAGAATTCTCTAAATGATGCCTGCGCCCTGCAGCCAACCTTCTGTGTTCACAAAGCAGGAGAGCACCCGGAAACAAATGGAGATCACTGAAATAGCAGTGTCTATTTCAGTCATTTCAAGCCTCCAGTGGCATTGGCCAATGTGTGTGTGTGTGTTTATTTATATATATATATATATATATATATATATATATATATATATATACAGTATCTCACAAAAGTGAGTACACCCCTCACATCACATTTTTGTAAATATTTTATTATATCTTTTCATGTGACAGCACTGAAGAAATTACACTTTGCTACAATGTAAAGTAGTGAGTGTACAGCTTGTATATCAGTGTAAATTTGCTGTCCCCTCAAAATAACTCAACACACAGCCATTAATGTCTAAACAGCTGGCAACAAAAGTAAGTACACCCCTAAGTGAAAATGTCCAAATTGGGCCAAATTAGCCATTTTCTCTCCCTAGTGTCATGTGACTCGTTAGTGTTACAAGGTCTCCGGTGTGAATGGGGAACAGGTGTGTTAAATTTGGTATTATTGCTCTCACTCTCTCATACTGGTCACTGGAAGTTCAACATGGGACCTCATGGCAAATAACTCTCTGAGGATGTGAAAAAAAATAATTGTTGCTCTACATAAAGATGGCCTAGGCTATAAGAAGATTTACAGGACCTTGAAACTGAGCTGCAGCACGGTGGCCAAGACCATACAGTGGTTTAACAGGACAGGTTCCACTCAGAACAGGCCTCGCCATGGTCGACCAAAGAAGTTGAGTGCACTTGCTCAGCGTCATATCCAGAGGTTCACTTTGGGAAGTAGACGTAGTCAACATTGCTGCAGAGGTTGAAGGTGTGGGGGTCAGCCTGTCAGTGCTCAGACCATACGCTGCACACTGCATCAAACTGGTCTGCACGGCTGTCATCCCACGACGAAGCCTCTTTTAAAGATGATGCACAAGAAAGCCCACAAACAGTTTGCTGAAGACAAGCAAACTAAGGACATGGATTACTGGAACCATGTCCTGTGGTCTGATGAGACCAAGATAAACTTATTTGGTTCAGATGGTGTCAAGCATGTGTGGTGGCAACCAGGTGAGGAGTACAAAGACAAGTGTGTCTTGCCTACAGTCAAGCATGGTGGTGGGAGTGTCATGGTCTGGGGCTGCATGAGTGCTGCCGGCACTGGGGAGCTACAGTTCATTGAGGGAACCATGAATGCAAAAATGTACTGTGACATACTGAAGCAGAGTATGATCCCTTCCCTTTGGAGACTGGGCCACAGGGCAGTATTCCAAGATGATAACGACCCCAAACAAACCTCCAAAACGACCACTGCCTTGCTAAAGAAGCTGACGGTAAGGATGATGGACTGGCCAAGCATGTCTCCAGACCTAAACACTATTGAGCATCTGTGGGGCATCCTCAAATGGAAGGTGGAGAAGCACAAGGTCTCTAACATCCACCAGCTCCATGATGTCGTCATGGAGGAATAGAGTAAAAGAGGACTCCAGAGGCAACCTGTGAAGCTCTGGTGAACTCCATGCCCAAGAGGGTTAAGTCAGTGCTGGAAAATAATGGTGGCCACACAAAATATTGACACTTTGGGCCCAATTTGAAAATTTTCAATTTGAGGTGTACTCACTTTTGTTGCCAGCGGTTTAGACATTAATGGCTTTGTGTTGAGTTATTTTGCGGGGACAGAAAATTTACACTGTTATACAAGCTGTACACTCACAACTTTACATTGTAGCAAAATGTAATTTCTTCAGTGTTGTCACATGAAAAGATATAATAAAATATTTACAAAAATGTGAGGGGTGTACTCACTTTTGTGAGATACTGTAATTACATTGGTCAAAGCTGGACCAATGTAGCTTTATAAAAAAATGCCATACATGGCCATACCTGGAATTCATCTTTAAGTGATATATTAATGAATACAGAGCTGCATTGATGTGGGTCATTTAGATCTGCTTTGAGTTCAGCTTTAAGATATTTACATTATGTTTGGGCTTATGATTAGATATTATTGCAGTTGTTATACAGTACATACATCAAATTATGTTAATATCATAATGCGTTCCATTTTTTCTCTGAGTCCATCCATTCTAAAGTTGCCGATACACATGGGATGAAACGATTTACTGTTTATGCAAACAGGTAGCCATCCGATGATCAACCCCTCTTGGGAGGAACATGGCCTGGGCATGTAAGATATTCCTAATCACTTCTTCCAGTTATAGGTGACACTGGCAATGCCTATCTCCACTCATTCCCCTATACTTAAATGTGAGCGCTCAACCAAGCGATTGTCTTTGAAGTAGTGCCATGTGACTAAGGTATCTGAGGGAGGTTGGATTGTACCTGCATATGCAACCACCATCAGAAGCTTGAAAACCTATGAGGCCCAAAAGAGAATGCATTATCTATAGAATTGAGAAGGTTGTCTGCCCCCTATTGAGCTATGTCATTTCTGCATGCAAATGAATTGGGATCTCTCTGTACAAGTGCACCACAGGGGGTGTGGGTAAGGTAGTTCACATAGAAACCTCTGCTGTGCAGATGATGGCTTCTTCAGACCAGCTTACAAATACATGTTCACATATTCAATTGAATAAAAATGCAGAATGCAAAAACGCTTATCCACTTCAAACACTAACATTGTAAAGGCTGTATAGTTAAATTATCCATATAGCTGAGAGGCAAAAAAAACACGCAATCTGCCATATAGTAAGTGGGTTTATGTTAATTTGTAAAAGCTCTTAATAGCTCTAATGAATGCTTGAATTTACCTGTCAATTCATCTTCCATCAGCTTTTGTGTAGGGAACAAAACGACTAGAAGGTCATTCGGGTGTTGTTTTTTTCTTCTGTCTCAACTGATGTCTTTTTCTCCAGAGACACAACACAAGCTTGGTAATCCAGGTAACAGCGGGGGAGGTGCAGGTTCAATTATTCCACAATGCATAGCCTATATAATCTGCACAGTTATGTGAACTTTTTTTTTTTGCCTTTGCAAGGAAGGAAAAGAGTGTTTAAATTACAAGTATTTAGTGTGGGGAGTACATATTATTTCAGCATATCCTCGGGACGTTAGTCGTCAGTGTAAAATCGGGGAATGAGTTGAAAAAGTTTGCCCTGTTTTTTGGAGGAGACGCAGATGTAATCTGATGACCCTATACTATTCATTAGCGGGGTGACTAATTTGTTCGTCACTAGTCATAATAGGGATAAAATCAGGTGTGTCTGGATCCTAGTCTGAATCAACCTGAACAAGCCCACCAGGAAGCTCTCACTGTACTGGGCTAATCATAAATGGCCAAGGCATTCCCCAGCTAATAGCCGCATTTATACGCGCTTATTGTATACGTGAAGCTGTGGGGCGAAGAATGCCCCATTGCAGATGATTTGCCCAGTAGAGTGACAGCTTCCTGGGGGCTTGGTCCAAACTAAGATCTGAACATGCCTAAGCTCATCCCTAGTAATGATCTAGCTGGAAAAAAATGCCTACAGCCATTACATGGACCTGACATATAGTACCTCCCAACTATGGAACTTAAGAAACAGGGGCACTAGTCTAGGGAGACTGAGACCTGCAGCCTGCTACACATACCAGGGAGATTAGTTGGCATGTTGAACGTTCATTGAATTTTGGTATGGTTTAAAGTGACACAAAACGATATTCTAAACAAGTAACAAGACGCAATATGCAGATACCTTACAATGTAGTACCCAATTGTCCAGGAATGTGGATGTACAGATGTGTACACTGGTAATATAAAACCGCTATCTCAGTCAGGGCAGCCACCAAGAAACCGAAAGCGAGTTCCAATAGCTGAGAAAAAAAAACAAGGAATAGGGGCGCCTCTGAGAAGTTATCATAAAACACTTTATTTCAAACAAAATATCCACTCACATGAAGGTAGGAGAAGTCATGTACAGGAGCATGATGCGGGCTGAAGAGCTGAAAAAATGCAGGACTGTAGGCAGAAGCTGTATCAATGTAGCTGAAGCACAATCAAGTCCAGGCAGGCAGGGATGCAGATGGCTGAGCACATACACACACGGGTGTAATACAATGTCCCTGGAAGATGGTGTCAGTACAACACCGACGACTCATTGAGAGTGGCAAAGACTTACATAGTGTCCCCCGCCACTTTGCCGAACATCATAAAAAATCCACCGTTGGTCTCGAAGTTTGGGTCATCGAGCAAATCTCCAAATCTATGACTCAAGCTGAACGTTTTTAAAAAACTTTGTGCGAGAGAGACCTTTTGGATATATTGCCTTGACGTCCTCTCGCCCGGTGGCCTCAATGAAGGTATAGAAATAGCCACAGTACTATAGTCTTTCTTGTCCCACATTTCTCTTGCGGATTACTCTGATGATACTATATTTTGAAATTTTATATGTCTATATTTATAGGTATATTTTTGTCATTTTATCACAGGTTTTATCTTCCTACCTGTTTTATATATTTTATTGGGGGTGGAGGGTTCGCTCCAGTAAGTTGAAATTGTGTTGTCAAGGGGTATGGCGCTTCCTATGGGGTAATATATGGGAGGGGTGGTTTGTTGTATTAACAGGTGGTTTCCCCCAATATAATCCTAATAGAGGTACCTAGTACCCGCAGGGAAACTTAGTTACCATAAATATATATGTCTGTCTGTACCTGCACACATATATATATATACACGTGCACCCGTATATATCAGCAGAGATAAATAATAGTTGTGGACAAGGAACTGTCTTCAGTGGTGGTTCACTCAGAACCCTATATTAAGGGGTGTGAGCTAGGACCCCTACAGCTGTGATAGGTCTGCACCATATGCCACCACAAAGTGAAATAGCTATGCCGTATATGTGTAAGACATGTATATACTCTACTACTGCAAAATAATCCAAACAATAAATATAAATAAACTCTGCTTAAACAGTGCGAAATAAACATATATAAAAGTATGTTGCCAAACTGTTACATATTCTAATCAAAAATTGGTGCAAGTAAACATATTATAATCAAAATTAGTGCAAAGAAAAACCCAATTAACAGTTTTTCGGTGATTATAGTCCTTAAAGTGAAATAACTTGTTCAGACCCAGTGTTCCAAGCAATTTCGTGACTTGAGTGCTCTCGGATAAATCCTGTGACTTTTGTGCTCCCCCTCACGGGTCCCCACTCACCAGATCCAACAGCCCCAGAAGGGGCAACCAGCATAAGATGTCTCAATCACGGTCTCCTCTCCACAGCAGTCATGCGGGGCATTCGGGATGATTTCCGTGCTGTTGGTTTTCCCAATGGATTCCCGGATCCTCCAGCCTCAGACGGGACAGATTGCATGGGGTATTACGGTCACAATTTTCTCTCCCCCACCGTCCTACCGAGCATCCAGGTAGTTCCCTTACTATTGGGTTCAATGTTCACAATGGCTCCTGTGGAACTTTAGAGGTTAATCCTCTGCAAGGCTCTTTGACCCTGCATGCATAGATCCTTCCTTCCTGCACTGTTTATCTGGGGAAGGCCAGCTTACACACAAGCAGGGTAGCCAACCTGCACATGCTTAGTTGTGTCTTTTATGCTGGAGAGAACATTTCTTTTTAAACAGTGCAGGAAGGAAGGATCTATGCATGCAGGGTCAAAGAGCCTTGCAGAGGATTAACCTCTAAAGTTCCACAGGAGCCATTGTGAACATTGAACCCAATAGTAAGGGAACTACCTGGATGCTCGGTAGGACGGTGGGGGAGAGAAAATTGTGACCGTAATACCCCATGCAATCTGTCCCGTCTGAGGCTGGAGGATCCGGGAATCCATTGGGAAAACCAACAGCACGGAAATCATCCCCAATGCCCCGCATGACTGCTGTGGAGAGCAGACCGTGATTGAGACATCTTATGCTGGTTGCCCCTTCTGGGGCTGTCGGATCTGGTGAGTAGGGACCCGTGAGGGGGAGCACAAAAGTCACAGGATTTATCCGAGAGCACTCAAGTCACGAAATTGCTTGGAACACTGGGTCTGAACAAGTTATTTCACTTTAAGGACTATAATCACAGAAAAACTGTTAATTGGGTTTTTCTTTGCACTAATTTTGATTATAATATGTTTACTTGCACCAATTTTTGATTAGAATATGTAACAGTTTGGCAACATACTTTTATATATTTTTATTTCGCACTGTTTAAGCAGAGTTTATTTATATTTATTGTTTGGATTATTTTGCAGTAGTAGACTATATACATGTCTTACACATATACGGCATAGCTATTTCACTTTGTGGTGGCATATGGTGCAGACCTATCACAGCTGTAGGGGTCCTAGCTCACACCCCTTAATATAGGGTTCTGAGTGAACCACCACTGAAGACAGTTCCTTGTCCACAACTATTATTTATCTCTGCTGATATATACGGGTGCACGTGTATATATATATATGTGTGCAGGTACAGACAGACATATATATTTATGGTAACTAAGTTTCCCTGCGGGTACTAGGTACCTCTATTAGGATTATATTGGGGGAAACCACCTGTTAATACAACAAACCACCCCTCCCATATATTACCCCATAGGAAGCGCCATACCCCTTGACAACACAATTTCAACCAGTAGAGAATCCCTAGGGAAGCTCTTTTAAGGGGGGCAGCATACCTAAATTATTGTTCTAAGCGCAGCTCTTTATATTTAATTTAATCGCTCCAGTAAGTATTGGTAACCCAGGAGGTGGTATGATGCTTTATGTATATATATATATATATATATATATATATATATGTTTCCCTCCCCCCCCACCTTTCTTTTCCTTTTTTTCCCTCTCGCCCCCTTCCTTTCCTCTTCTTTCCCTCCCCTCCTTATCACATTAGGTTGATTCTCCCTTTGTATTTTTTGCAATCATTTATATGTACATATACACCTTATATTAAAATTTCACAATTATTCATACATATACTTACATTCTTTCTATATCCCCCCCCCTTTTTTTCTCTAAATCCATATACACTCATCTATATGGCATCCAGTTTACATTTTTAGCCCCACATATTACATATCCCTCCTGCCACATGGTGTCTTTCATCCTATTAATTTTCCGTTTCCTCCATATTCCCTAACCATACATTCATTTATATCTATCTATTATATTTATACATTCATTTATGTCTATTAATTATATTTATACATTTATATCTATTTTGTAGTTCTCCATTTCTCCAGCATACATTTTTTTCCCCACATATATCATACATCTCTCCCGTAACATGGTGTCTCTCATTTAATTAATTAATCTTCTGTTTCTTCTATATTCCCCAACCATGTATTCATTCATATTTATTCATTATATTCATACATTTATATTTATTTTTCAGTTTTTCATTTTTTTATTATTTATTTTTTTTTTTTTTACCATTTTTATCATTTTTTACCATTTCTATATCCTATTTCTTATGTTCACAGTTCTCTGTCCCATTCTCTGTCCCATTCCCTGTCTCCCTTGGTTCCTCCCCCTCCTCTTTGCATTATTCTGTGTCTCCATTCATATTTCTGGCCCCGCCCCTTGTTCCGCCTATATTAAACCTTCCCATGTATTGTGTATCCATGCTTGAAAAAGGAATGTGGCTATTCCATCCATCTATAGCTAGCAATTTCGGAAACGCGTTGCATATTGATGACGTCACGGCTCGGCGCCGGCCTGTGTCTGCTCTCCAAGCCTCGCTTCCATCCTACACACACGGCCGTGTCTTTCCCCTCACCACACAGGGACAGTGCGATCGCTGTGGAGATACAGCGCAGCCCTGCCATCCGGCCGGACGTCCTTCTCCCTCTCTTTACTGACATTTATGCCATCATTGGACTGATCCTTTCCTCTTCCACTGGACTACTGACACCATCTTCCAGGGACATTGTATTACACCGGTGTGTGTATGTGCTCAGCCATCTGCACCCCTGCCTGCCTGGACTTGATTGTGCTTCAGCTACATTGATACAGCTTCTGCCTACAGTCCTGCATTTTTTCAGCTCTTCAGCCCTCATCATGCTCCTGTACATGACTTCTCCTACCTTCATGTGAGTGGATATTTTGTTTGAAATAAAGTGTTTTATGATAACTTCTCAGAGGCGCCCCTATTCCTTGTTTTTTCAAAACGATATTCTTATTCTCCAAAAATAATCCATACACATCTGCAATTTAATAGTCTTGTAATCTACAGTATTTCTCACTAATTGTTTCTTACTGTGTTTTTCAGCCTCATCCACGAGCTCCTGAAACTCTCCTTTTCCTCCATTTCCATTAATTTGGAACAAGCAGTGCACGTTAGTTGTGATCATATGCACTGCTCTATGCATACTACACAACTATAAAACCAATAGTCCCTAGTCCATCTTAGGAACAAGCAAGAGAGGAGGAAATGTTCCTACATGCAGTGTGAACATGGACAATGAATGTAGCCACCCTCTAACAAGAAGTAGGATCACAAAATATGGAGATTTGGAGAAGGCTTAGACCAGGTATTTTTTAATATTAGGAATGCATACATAAAGCTGAACTCCAGGCAATTTTTACAGCGCTGTGCCCACACTGCATGGGTTAACTGCTCATTTCTGTCTAGGGGAGAGGAGAGCTGAGATATATTTACCTAATCCTCTGATCCTGCCAGCACAAGTCCGGTCCGGCACCCCCGTGCTTCAGTGGTCTTTAATTGTGGACCATTTCTGACGTCATCACGCCCAGAACAGGCTCCATAGACACAAACAGTCCACCCCTGGATGTGGGGGAGCATATTTTTCTAGGGGTGAGCTTTGTGCTCACCCCTAGACAAAACAAGCAGTTGACCTATGCAGTGCGGGCGCAACCACACTGCACAGGAAAAAAAATGCCCTGAGATGGGCTTTCAATACAATTTTTTAAACCCAGAATTTAGTGTCACTTTAATAGAGTCTGAGCCTGTTCATACTATACCCCCCACACATTTATGCTGCAATCCAAAATACTGTCAATTACATTGAAAGTCTTACAGACATACATTCCCTTAGCACAAGGAGTAATTTCTTTTACAAATGAAACCCTTTCCTTACACATGCACAGAATGAAGGCAGACAGCTAACACTTATCTGATTCTACCCCTTCCTGCCCAGCCCCGGCAACAGAGTCTTTATGCTGGGGCTCTGGAAGGTGCCGATCACATGACCACTGAGTGCAGGTCAGGAATATATACCATAAATCACAGTGTTTACAGCGCATTAGTTAGGAGTATGTAATGTACAACAAAACATATAGAATGTAGAGATCAGGAGCAGAACACACAGCACAAGATAACATATGCAAAGGTTAGGAGTATGTGACTATAGTCCCACCTAGAAGGCAAAAAATGTTCTGGGGAAGGCAGTCAGTGTAAGGAAAAAAAGCAAAGACCTTGGCGATCAATGGAAGGAAAAAATGACTGAGTGAAATAACTCACTATTGTAAACATTAATGAATAAAAGAACTCCCCCTTCCCAGCATCTGCATCAGCGAGAGGAAGAATCCCCACTCCCAAGGCATTGGTGGTCAGTGGATTCATCTTCTCCCCTCCTTCTCAGACATTACCGGTCAGTGAGGGCCCATTCATACCAGTGTGATGAGGTAATACATGCTATGTGCGTTTGTGCATTGCTGTGCCAATCATTATGAATGGCAACCCATCGCACCTGTGCTGTAAGGTATCGCAATGCACAGTAATGCCCCGTACACACGGTCGGATTTTCCGATGGAAAATGTCCGATCGGAGCGTGTTGTCGGAAATTTCGACCGTGTGTGGGCTCCATCGGACATTTTCCATCGGATTTTCCGACACACAAAGTTGGAGAGCAGGAGATAAAATTTTCCGACAACAAAATCCATTGACGGAAATTCCGATCGTGTGTACAGAAATCCGACGGACAAAGTGCCAGACATGCTCAGAATAAATAAAGAGATGAAAGCTATTGGCCACTGCCCCGTTTATAGTCCCGATGTACGTGTTTTACGTCACCACGTTCAGAACGATCGGATTTTCTGACAACTTTGTGTGACCGTGTGTATGCAAGACAAGTTTGAGCCAACATCCGTCGGAAAAAATCCTAGGATTTTGTTGTCGGAATGTCCGAACAAAGTCCGACCGTGTGTACGGGGCATAACACTAAAATGGTTTATGTCTGATTTTTGGTCCACTGCGGTACGATAGCAGTTTTAAAGCGGGACTATATCCATCAATTTAAAGTGGTATTAAGTGGTTCAGCTAAAAAAGAACAAATAGCAAACATGTTATATTTACCTGTTCTGTGCAGTGGTTTTGCACAGAGCAGCAACGGTCCTCTTCTTCTCGGGTCCCCCGTCGTCGCTCCTGGCTCCTCCTCCTTGACCAGTGTCCCCATTAGCAAAAGCTGCTTCCTATGGGTCCACTGGTGCATGCTTGCTCTCAAGCCTGCTCTGTGCTTCCATAAGACACATATAGCTGTGGCTTGACCCCATCCCCCCCCTCTCTACTCATTGGCTCACTGGCTGTGATTGACAGCAGTGGGAGCCAATGGCCAATGCTGTCTTAGCCCATAAAGGAAAGGGAGTCCTGCAGAACTGGGGGGGTGAAGTATGGTTTAGATATTTTTCATCTTTACAAATAGTTACATTTTATCACTAGAAAAAAGTCTTGGAGTTCCATAATGTCACTAGTCTGCTACAACAGGAGGAAATAATTCTGTAGTCTCCTCTTCTCCAGTGATCAGGCTGTACACTGTGACTTTTCAGCAATTCACAAGGAGAGGGGCTGCCTCAAGTGCTAATGTGCGTCCAACAGTTGTGAACACAGCTAACAATGGCACAAGCTAATATATGCCTGGAAGTTTTACACTTACAGAGTATTGGCATACATGCATATACAATGAAATGTATGGGGGCTGATTGTCACTAGATTCTTTCCAGTGCATTAAACCACATCCAGGCGGCATATACACTGTTTGCCATGTAGAGGTCCAGGCTTTGTAATGTACTGAGTGCAGAGGTCTACCAATCAACTTCTGTACAACTGCCTTTTTGGATTTCCCCTGATTGATCCATGCTGCCTGTTGCATAGCTGGCAGCATTGATCAGTCTACTCTGAAGGCAGGGAAGTCTCCCGCTGTCGAAATATAATAACTCAGTGGGAGGATTCCACCATCCACACAAACAAACAAAAAAAAAAGGGCTCATCTATGGGCTGCCTTAAGCCTCCTACACACTACTATTTTTTGGGTTGAACAAAGAAAAACTGACAGCTCAGGTTGGAGCCACTGTACTAACAATCCAATGTTAGTACGCAATCTCCCCTGCTGAGCTTTTGTGTTCTGACAGGGGGATGGAGGCCACTATTCCACTCATACCAATGAACTGAGTGTCTTTTTTGTCCTGGAGGCCACTATCCCAATGACATCAATGAACTGGGAATCTGTTTCCCCCTGGAGGTCACTATCCCATTGACTTCAATGAACTGTTGGTCTGTTTCCCCCAGGAGGCCACTTCCCCACTGACACCAATGAACTGATGGTTTGTTTTCCCCTGGATGGCACTATCCCACTGACACCAATAAACTGAGGGTCTGTTTTCCACTTTAGAAAACTACCCCACTCATACCATTGAGGGTGCATTTTGCCCCTGGAGGCCACTATCCCACTGACACCAATGAACTGATGGTTTGTTTTCCCCTGGATGGCACTATCCCACTGACACCAATAAACTGAGGGTCTGTTTTCCCCTTTAGAAAACTACCCCACTCATACCATTGAGGGTGCATTTTCCCCCTGGAAGCCACTATCCCACTGACACAGATGAACTGAGGGTCCGTTTTCCCCTGGAGTCCACTATACCACTAACACCAATGAACTGAGGATCTATTTTCCACTGGAGGCCACTATCTTACTGACACCAATTAACTGAGGGCAGATTTCCCCCTAGAGGCCACTATCCCACTTACACCAATGAACTGAGGATCTGTTTTCCTATGGAGGCTGTCATTTCACTGACACCAATGAATTGAGGCGTTGTTTTCCCCTGGGGGTCACTATCCTACTGGTACCAAAGATTTGGTAGATGGGGGTATTCTCCCCTTGGAGCCAAGACACCAATCATTTGGGGGCTATTCTCTTGCATTGTCATACTTTTTTATTATTTTATTGCATTATTACATTTACTGTTGGGCCATGGAATGTGCTTGGAAGAATGTACCAGGTCTCACTAAGGTTTAGAACTTGGACTAGACAATCTTGAGGTCTGACATGAAGTGGAAAGAGTGGAAACTTCACAGATTAGTTTTTTAACAGTCTTCCTAAAGGGGCCACCCCCTCATTTCCCAGGTTCCATAGCAGCTGTGTGGGCAGCTATGGCCACTGGTGCCCTCCCCTGCCAGGGCTGTGCTGTGTATTCACCTTTTATTCATAATTAAGGGGAATTTGAGGCCAACTGCACCGTGAAAATTAATATACATTAAAGATGAAATTTGATCTGCTTATTATTTGACTTCCCTGGTTCCTCCCTTCATCTGTTTGTACATTCATATGAACATTTGTATGAAAATGCTTGTTAGTACATTCATAGACAAGACGAATGTCGTTGGAAAGTTCTTTAAAAACATTTGGCTTTAAAATTTGATTTGGGAGTGAATGCATACCTCCCAACTTTCGAGTTTTTAGCACAAATCCTTTCCTCCCAGCACAAATACCTCTCCCCCCCCCCTCGCCCCTTTCCTCTCAGGCTTCTCCTCCTCTTGCGCATGACACACCTCAAGGAGTCAAGGAGGAGCCTAGAGGAAGCTTCCCTTGGCTCTGACCTGTATTGTTTTAACAAATGGGGAGAAATGGGCGCTGCAGAAGAGTGGGTGATCGTGGCACTGGGGACCCAGGGCACCCCTACAGTATGAACTCGTTCTGGCACTGGGCTCCAAAATGCTGGGATAGTGTTCCTGTGTAATCTGGGACAAGTGGGAAATATGGTGAATGTGCTTTCCCGAACAAAAAACACATTCACTGTTAGAAATTTGTTCATTTTAAAAAAAACGTTCTATTCTGCTACTTTAGATTTTCTTGTCCCTGCCGTCAAAAATTAATGTTGATTTGATCGCTCTAACTATTATCAAATCACTGCCATTACTAACATCTTCTAAATATGCTGGTTGCCTGACTGTCATGCTAGTCCAACAGCTTCAGTACTGTCCGAGATGAAAAAGGCAAATAGCATTTTCAGCAGACGGTTTGCAGTGATGACTGACCTTGTTCTTTCAGAGTAATTTCCTTAAAAAGAAACGTAATAATGTTAATCAAACAATGTAAATGTACGTATTTACATATTACTTTCTGTGAGGGTATAAAAGAGGATGAAATCAGAACATGCATGCATACATATGTAGGCTGTGCATCTGAGACCAGGCCATACATGATCTTTTACAATATGCAAATTTACATCAATCAAACTTCTATGTTTTTATGCTATGGGTGCCAGCCTGTCAAAAGAGAAATAATAGTAATCAGCCTGGAAAAATGATCTTAACAAATCAACTTTCCCCCAGTCAGGCGTGGTCAGGGGACATAGGCCAGGGTCACCGTGCAGGTGTTTAAAAATATGTGAACATTGCACAACTTGACAATTATGAACATTCCGCTATTCGACAATAAACATTTCTATAGACACTTACAAGCACTTACAAGCAAAAATCATTTCAGATGAAGGTGGGAAGTAATGGTGTCTTGACAGAACTTCCTTGTCCCTAACTGCAACTTTTGAGACTGTTTTAATGTATTTTTTCAGTATTTCTCAATATAGTGATGCTATATTCCACATGTACTTTGCATTATTCCTTTACTATTTATTTGCAGTTACACATTTATAACTATTCCTTTATTTTTTGTTATTATTCAGGTTTTTAAAAAAATGTAAATATTTATTTAATACATTATATAATTTTTCCTTTATTACAGTCAGGTCCATAAATATTGGGACATCGACACAATTCTAATCTTTTTGTCTCTATACACCACCACAATGGATTTGAAATGAAACGAACAAGATGTGCTTTAACTGCAGACTTTCATCTTTAATTTGAGGGTATTTACATCCAAATCAGGTGAACAGTGTAGGAATTACAACAGTTTGTATATGTGCCTCCCACTTTTTAAGGGACCAAAAGTAATGGGACAGATTAACAATCATCCATCAAACTTTCACTTTTTAAAACTTGGTTGCAAATCCTTTGCAGTCAATTACAGCCTGAAGTCTGGAACGCATAGACATGACCAGACGCTGGGTTTCATCCCCGGTGATGCTCTGCCAGGCCTCTACTGCTACTGTCTTCAGTTCCTGCTTGTTCTTGGGGCATTTTCCCTTCAGTATTGTCTTCAGCAAGTGAAATGCATGCTTAATCGGATTCAGGTCAGGTGATTGACTTGGCCATTGCATAACATTCCACTTCTTTCCCTTAAAAAACTCTTTGGTTGCTTTCGCAGTATGCTTCGGGTCATTGTACATCTGCACTGTGAAGCGCCGTCCAATGAGTTCTGAAGCATTTTGCTGAATATGAGCAGATAATATTGCCCAAAACACTTCAGAATTCATCCTGCTGCTTTGGTCAGCAGTCACATCATCAATAAATACAAGAGAACCAGTTCCATTGGCAGCCACACATGCCCACGCCATGACACTACCACCACCATGCTTCACTGATGAGGTGGTATGCTTTGGATCATGAGCAGTTCCTTTCCTTCTCCATACTCTTCTCTTCCCATCACCCTGGTACAAGTTGATCTTGGTCTCATCTGTCCATAGGATGTTGTTCCAGAACTGTGAAGGTTTTTTTAGATGTTGTTTGGCAAACTCTAATCTGGCCTTCCTTTTTTTGAGGCTCACCAATGGTTTACATCTTGTAGTGAACCCTCTGTATTCACTCTGGTGAAGTCTTCTCGTGATTGTTGACTTTGACACATATACACCTACCTCCTGGAGAGTGTTCTTGATCTGGCCAACTGTTGCGAAGGGTGTTTTCTTCACCAGGGAAAGAATTCTTCGGTCATCCACCATAGTTGTTTTCTGTGGTCTCCCGGGTGTTTTGGTGTTGCTGAGGTTACTGGTGCGTTCTTTCTTTTTAAGGATGTTACAAACAGTTGATTTGTCCACACCTAATGTTTTTGCTATCTCTCTGATGGGTTTGCAGCAACAGATTCCAAATGCAAATAGCACACTTGAAATGAACTCTGGACCTTTTATATGCTACTTGTAAATGGGATAATGAGGGAATAACACACACCTGGCCATGGAATAGCTGAGCAGCCAATTGTCCCATTACTTCTGGTCCCTTAAAAAGTGGGAGGCACATATACAAATCCATTGTGGTGGTGTATAGAGCCAAAAAGATTAGAATTGTGTCAATGTCCCAATATTTATGGACCTGACTGTATGTATATAATTATATGCAATATCAAGTTAAATATATTAATATATATATATATATATATATTTTTTTTTTATAATACTTCCTTTATTATTACAATTATATAATTTTTTTTATTGTTTTCATTAGTAATAATTATTACTAATACCAATTATTATTTATTACAAAAACTAAATTATTTATTTGATTTATTATACATTTATTTGACACATAATCACACACATAGGTTGGACTTGATGGACTTGTGTCTTTTTTCAACCTCACCTACTATGTAACTATGTAACTATGTAACTATATTTCTTTATTATTTGCAATACTCTTTTGTTTCCAATTTCTGCCTTAAAGGACCAGTCCAGTGTCCCCACCACCACTTTACAAGCATGTTCACACATTCTAGTACTGATTTTGGAAACAGATAATTTGTCTATGTATATGTTGGACTGTGCAAGGTACTGGAACTCCCCAGTGTTGGATATTTTGGCAGCACATATATACATATAACAAGTTAAAAAAAGGCTTCAATCCAAGCTCTAACTTAAAATGTCATTAAAAATCAATTTGAGTGCCCCTTTTTTTTTGTATCCTTCTATAGGCCTTTGTACTCTCCTATAGATCCTTATGACAATGGTGACCTCAGGGAAACATTGGGATCCCTGAGGCTGACCGAACTGCCTGAGGAGGCTAGTAGTTTACTGGATGCTGTTTTTAGGGAGGAGGAGGTGGTTTCGGCAATAGGATCATTCCCTAGTGGCAAGGCTCCAGGACCCGGCGGTCTACCAATTGAGTGGTACCACCAGTACTCCGAGACCCTGGCACCCAGACTACTGCAATTATATGCTGACTGTTTACAAACAGGAAGCCTCCCCCTCTCCTTCTACGAGGCTCATATTGTATTATTGGCTAAGCCAGATAAAGACCCACTGCAGTGTTCATCTTATAGGCCCATCTCATTATTAAATATGGACTTCAAAATACTAACCAAACTGTTAGCTAGACTTATGTTGGTCCTACAACATGTAGTTTCACCCGACCAGACAGGGTTTATGCCCAAAAAGGCCACGGATATTAATTTGCGCAGGGTTTTCACCCACACTCAGTTAGGCCCGAATACTTCTAGCGGTGGGATACTGGTCTTTCTCGATTTAGAGAAGGTTTTTGATCCCGTAGACTGGAATTACATGAGGGTGGTACTTGAGGTTTTCGGGTTTGGTCCTCAGTTCCGGAAGTGGATCGACATTTTATATCATTGCCCCACAGCAGCCATAAAGCTAAACAATATGTTATCTGAATTTTTTCTAGTGCGTAGGGGCACTCGCCAGGGATGCCCTTTATCGCCAGGTCTTTTCTCGATTATGATTGAACCATTGGCGATGGCCTTGCGAGCCTCTGAGGAAGTACAGGGGATAATGGTGGGTAGCTTGACCGAAAAAACAGCACTATATGCGGAAGATATGGTTCTTTTTTTGCGAGACTCCAAGAATTCCCTGTCGGCAGCTTTAGACATTCCTAATTCATTTGCTCGTTTTCGGGTCTGAAAGTCAACTGGGGAAAATCCCAGATTCTATCACTCAGGACGCCTCCCCCAGATGTGAGATTCCCGTAAATTGTCCCTTGCAGAGGGTAGAGGTGATCAAATATCTGGGGTTACATATCTCCAACTCCGTATCAGATTTTATTGCTTTGAATGTCGATCCACTTTTGACTAAACTAAAATCCAGATTGCAGGCGTGGCAGAATCTACCTCTGACACTCATATTTTTATATTTATTTCAGAATTCTCCTGTATGGATACCGAGATATATATTCAAAAGAATAGATCAACTTATAATGAATTTCCTGTGGCAGGGGCGACACCCTCGAATTAAACTCCGGGTGTTACAACTGCCATGGAAACAAGGGAGTCTGGCGGTCCCGGACTTTCACAGATATTTCTTAGCAGGTCAGCTAGTATTCACACACAGGTGGTTTACGCTACCTGAGGATGACACTGCCAATACTCTAGAGGCTGCTGTTGTTGGTTCGTATGAGGCACTGACACACCTCCCGCATCGAGGTGTCAGGACTCCATATAAGCTCACGATATCCATGCGTACAACCAGTAGGGCATGGGTAGCAGCGACCAAGATGGGTAGCACTTCTGAGATTTCTCCTCATACACCACTTTGGAAAAATCCTAAATTAATACACTACGGTGAGTACCCTGATCCGATCATCTGGACTAAATTTGGTATTAAGACGCTGGGGGACATAGTGGGTGGTGGGAAACTTTTGCAATTTGACGCCCTGAAAACTAAGTTTAATCTTCCCAACACTCACTTGTTTCGTTATCTTCAGCTCAGGCATACATACAATGCCCAGTATGGAAATATTGGTGTTACCCTGAAAATGAGTGATTTGGAGTCTCTGCTGAGAGAGGACACTTTAGACAAGGCACTGTCTACAATTTACAAACAAATGTTCAGTGGGGGAGGAGATATCCTTGCAAAGTGTAGGGCGGCGTGGGGTGAGGTGTTCCCCCAGATGGACAGGGATGACTGGGACGATATATGGGACATTAATTTTGCTAGATTGGTCTCCGCCAGGGACCAACTCATCCAATTTAAATTCTTACATCGTATTTATCTTACTCCAGCTAGATTGGCTAAGATGTTGCCTACCTAGTCGCCCAGTTGCTGGTGGTGCAGTTCCCTCACTGCTGATTTCATGCATATCTTTTGGAATTGCTCGAGCATCCAAGCTTTTTGGTAGGGGGTCACAGAATGTATAGCTGAAGTAACTGCCATTAATATACAGCCTACGATAGAGGTGTGTCTTTTGGGTTTGGTAGACAATCTAGCCCCAAAGAGAGTAACGCGTACATTACTGACAATACTAATCTATTATGCTAGGAAAACAATAGTGTTATCATGGAAAAAGTCCAATCCTCCATCTGTATCAGCATGGAGGGGTGTGGTAAATAGAGCTGCACCTTTTTACAAAGCTACATATATTAACAGGGGCATACCACAGAAATTTGACAAAGTGTGGGGCAGTTGGATGAATAGCGACACTACGGTGGCAGATTATGTGGCACATAATGAAGTGCACCTGATGTGAGATTTAACATGTATATAACCATTTGACATATTGAAATGTATGGTTAATTGCTATTAGGGGAAGGGGGCCTTAATATAATTGTTCTGATCCGGTCATTGACTGAAGGTCTGGAAGGAGGAGGAGAGAGTCAATGCTGAAGGATATAAATAGTTCTTTTTTGTGTGTGTGTGGCCCATTGGGTCTTGTGTTTAATTGTAATTGTTATGTTATAAAAGCAATCAACAAAACTTTTCAAAAAAAAAAAAAGAACGCAACGGTGAGCTCAGCAACACCAAAAGACCCGGAAGACCACGGAAAACAACTGTGGTGGATGACCGAAGAATTCTTTCCCTGGTGAAGAAAACACCATTCACAACAGTTGGCCAGATCAAGGACACTCTCCAGGAGGTAGGTGTATGTGTGTCAAAGTCAACAATCACGAGAAGACTTCACCAGAGTGAATACAGAGGGTTCACCACAAGATGTAAACTATTGGTGAGCCTCAAAAACAGGAAGGCCAGATTAGAGTTTGCCAAACAACATCTAAAAAAGCCTTCACAGTTCTGGAACAACATCCTATGGACAGATGAGACCAAGATCAACTTGTACCAGAGTGATGGGAAGAGAAGATTATGGAGAAGGAAAGGAACTGCTCATGATCCAAAGCATACCACCTCATCAGTGAAGCATGGTGGTGGTAGTGCCATGGCGTGGGCATGTATGGCTGCCAATGGAACTGGTTCTCTAGTATTTATTGATGATGTGACTGCTGACCAAAGCAGCAGGATGAATTCTGAAGTGTTTCGGGCAATATTATCTGCTCATATTCAGCAAAATGCTTCAGAATTCATTGGACGGCGCTTCACAGTGCAGATGGACAATGACCTGAAGCATACTTGCGAAAGCAACCAAAGAGTTTTTTTAAAGGAAAGAAGTGGAATGTTATGCAATGGCCAAGTCAATCACCTGACCTAAATCCGATTGAGCATGCATTTCACTTGCTGAAGACAAAACTGAAGGGAAAATGCCCCAAGAACAAGCAGGAACTGAAGACAGTAGCAGTAGAGGCCTGGCAGAGCATCACCAGGGATGAAACCCAGCATCTAGTGATGTCTACTCGTTCCAGACTTCAGGCTGTAATTGACTGCAAAGTATTTGCAACCAAGTATTAAAAAGTGAAAGTTTGATGGATGATTGTTAATTTGTCCCATTACTTTTGGTCCCTTAAAAAGTGGGAGGCACATATACAAACTGTTGTAATTCCTACACCGTTCACTTGATTTGGATGTAAATAACCTCAAATTAAAGCTGAAAGTCTGCAGTTAAAGCACATCTTGTTTGTTTCATTTTGAATCCATTGTGGTGGTGTATAGAGCCAAAAAGATTAGAATTGTGTCGATGTCCCAATATTTATGGACCTGACTGTATATTGAAAATAAAAGATCCACTTAAGGGTCTGATGACTAATTTCTGTTTAGTTATTGAGACTTCCACATTTCCACCACATACCACTAGGACACAAAACAAGGTTTTGTATTGTGCCACTATATGAAAAGGTAATGATTGACCGTATGACAATGACTTCAATTTAGGAGAGACAACAGGCTGTTTCCATGGCACATACAAGTACTGTGACCTCCATGGAGCACGCTGTCACCCTATAAGCTCATGTGAAATAGCAGTGGACGCCTTGTTTTTGTTGGCTGACCACTGGCCGATGGCTTGATAACAAGCATGTTTTCACAGGTGTGGGAAGCTTTCTCTAAGACAACATCTCCGAATCCTGACATAGTCTGCTCTCTTTTCAAAACAAGAAAACATGATTAGAAAGTTAAAACCAGTAATGGCGTAAACAGTAATTAAAAGTCGACTGCTGACTTTCAAGAGAACTTAAGAATGATGAAAACAAAAAGGAATGAATATTTGTTCTGCGCTAGATATTCTTCTAGGACTTCTGCGTAAATAAAACTTTTTGCAGTTTAATGTGTATTCAATTTTTTTTTTTTTTTTATGTTAGCTTAAGCAGGAACGGAATAAAACTCCAGCCAGGTTAATATTTGCTTTCTGTGTACCACTGAGAAAATTTAGAGAAAACAAAATTGCCACCCCAGCTCTACTGCCAATGTGGAAGACCATGAACTGTAATCCAGTGCTCTAGCCAGGGCATTCAGGTCCCATAGGTAAAATTCTTAAATCAGGAAGGCTGGCAACTCGGACGCTCTTAAATAAAAGTACTTTATTTGTTACATGGGTGCACAGATACAGGTACAGGCTATATGCTTTGATGAAGGCTCCATAGCCGAAATGTGTCAGCATATAGCATGTACCTTTGTACCTAAGTAACAAATAAAGTACTTTTATTTAAGAACATCCGAGTTGCCAGCCTTTCTTATTCAAAAACATTGGGGAAATTTCACTTTCCTTCCTGTTATAGAAGGACAACAGGAGGAAAGCTCCCAAAGTAAGGAGATTTCTTAGAGAGTTTTCTCTAGAAAAAGGTGCCCCCATTTTAAGATTCCCCCTCTTTTTCTGCTGACAACTCTATAATTTTAAATGTACCCACAATTTATTTCTCAGTGACAATGGTCAATGGACACAGACAGCAATAAAAACCTGACAAGGTCAAACTCTTCATCACTCGAAAAAAAAAAAAAATGCCTAGAGATACTCTTCCACAGGTGCTGTTCTTATATGCTAGAGGGATTCCTTTAATATGTGCAGAATAGTGCATAAACTGTGCAAAAGTGCAAAAAATTGGCAGTATTAGATGTCAGAAAAAACATGCAAAAACACAAAAAAGCAAAAAAAATTAATTAATAACCGCACTTGTTATGTGCTGCTGTGTGGTGATGTTTGTAGGTCTCCTAATCAGAGGACCGCTATCTGTGATAAATGCTCATAAAAACAAAATCAAAACGAACATGTGCATTCAAACAAATAATAATAATAATAAAAAAAAGTAAAGTATAAAATATAAAAAGGTATATTCCTGTGCAAACTTCCACAATGTAACCAGTGTATAATAATTCTGTGATATTGGACTCAGCATGCATATAAAGTCCTTAGGTACTGGTGTATTAAAAAAGTCCAAAATAAAGTGACAATGTGCTCCTTCAAATTATTCTGTGCTTCTTAGAAAAGGTGCCCCATAGGAAATGCGGCCCCTCCAGATGAAGGCCCAGTGACTAAACGCATAGGGCGGGGCTAACAGCGTCATTGCATCACTTCTGGTTTTCGAGCCGTGGAGCGCAGATTGTCCCGGCTTCCTGATTTTAACTTTTTTGCTTTGTAATTTTCTACTAAATGTGAGTTCCCATCAACTATGTGAATAAATGTGAAAAACGGGGAAGGCTAGATATGGCGCTGCTCTTATTAAGAGGTAATTTGCAACCTCTAAATACTTGAGGGGTGTGTATACCACGGGTGCATATAGTGCAAAAAGTGAAAAAGTGCAAAAAATAAGAAATGTAAAGGATATCCTACTGTGTAAACTTCCTAATCACTTATTTATAATGCATACTGTTAGAAGCTATGTGCATTCAAACAAAAATAAAATGAGAAATAAAAATGCAAAAACAAATAGAAAAGCGCTGACTTTTCCTGTGTGAAATCCACAATCCTGTGCAAAATCTGCAATTCAAAGTAACATTTCTGTGCCAAAAAAATAATATACATATACATTTACATATATATATATATATGTAGGAAGGCCAGTATGGTGGCCTGAATTTATGGGAGGAGCCCGGGGGGGTACTTAAGCAGCCTGCTCACCTGTGGTGCTTGTCGGTTTCCTGTGCGCGATATACGTCACTAGGCCGACTATTCGATATACCAGCGTTCGCAAGTTCTTGCCTCGCAAGTTCCCGTATTCGATATTCCGTACTCAAAACCTTCGAAGTCCGCGTTTTTCGTTCGTAGTTTGTACCACGCGTCTGGCTTGGCTGTCGCAGGTAAGGTCCCGTCGGACTTTTCGTTTTCATATCATGTCACTAAACCGTGATTTCAAATTTTCGTTTCACTCGCATTTCACAAACTGCAATGTATATCGCTCGTACTTTCGATATGTTACCATTTCGACAGCACTGCGACGCAGACGTCGCTTCATTTCTAGCATGTCGGTATCGGTAGACAGCCATAGCCAGTCGCAATTTGCAATTTATCAAATCAAGTTAGTTCGATACCAATCATTTCTCATTTCTGAAACATTTCTAAACTCATTTCTGACATTTCAAATCATTTCTCATTTCAGTCACCTACCGCGCTCCGATTCGAATCCAGTCGCACCAAAAGATGCGCCGATTCGTTCCGGTGTGCCCCAGTTATTACGGCCTCATTTCTATACATGCTCCAGAGTTACGTTATTGTCAGTCAATTGTACCTCTGTCATGGTTATCATTTCATTTCCATGTATCACGTTCCGACATGAATTCAGTCGCATGAAAATGCACCGATTCGTCTCGGCGTGCCCCAGGATTGGCCTCATTTCTATACATGCTCCAGAGTTACGTTTTATCAGTCATTCGTACCTCTGTCATGGTTATCATTTCATTTCCACGTATCACGTTCCGACATGAATTCAGTCGCATGGAAATGCACCGATTCGTCTCGGCGTGCCCAGGATTGGCCACATTTCAGTACATGCTCCGGAGTCCGATTCGCAGTCAGTCGCTACAACAGCACGACCGATTCGAGCCTCCGTCATGGTAAACGATATGTTACATCCGCACTTACCGCGCTCCGTTTCGAATCCAGTCGCATCTTCGATGCACCGATTCATTACGGCGTGCCCCAGGGCTCGGCCTCATTTCTGATACATGCTCCAGAGTCCGGATCATAGCTAGTCGCAGACATTGGGGGATTGATCCATATCTCTGTCATGCAATTACTACCATTTCACTCCCACAACGCATCACCGTTTCGAAAGCAGTCGCATCTGAGGTGCACCGATTCGTCACGGAATGCATCGCTGGTTCCGATCGCATTTCATACCTATACCAGAGCTCGGTTAGTTGCCAGTCGCAAACACGGCACAACCAATTCGAGCCTCGGTCAAAATAATCATTTCTCTCATTTCATTTCATACTGCGCTCCGATTCGAATCCAGATGCATCAAACAGGCACCGATTCGTCCCGGGAGCACCAATGTTTTCAGTTGCCTCATTTCAATACATGCTCCAGAGCCCGGTTCACGGTCGAATAAATCATGGCACGACCAGGCCGGACCTCTGTCATGGAGTTCATTCATTTCATAATCAAGGCAAACATTTCGAATCATTTCATTGTCACAAGATTGCAAGCACCATACAAATCGTTGCTTCAAGTTAATTAGCAATCCCTTCACAAATTATCACCTTTTCATTTTCCTCAGGTCAGTCAAAGTTCAGTAGGTCCACCCTGCACCAGGTTGGACGATATCCCCCCAGGTAATTAAAAAAAAAAAAAAAAAAAAGGAATGGGAGAATAAGTCGGGTAAGTATGACTCAGCGGATCAAAGGAAAAACTTGAAATTCATGTCACCCCCAATAGGTTACAGTCAACCAGGAAATAAAGCTCGAGAGATCCTCACCAGAGCAACCATGTCCCAGGCCAGCAGCGAAGACTTCACGGCCCCTCTGTCACCTTCTCCGGTCTCAGAAAGCGGCAGCGTGCAATCCCTCAGGGGATGGACTATCCCCAAACTGACGGCAGAGCTCAGACGCAGAGGTGTCCCCTTCCCCGCCACAGCGAGGAAAGGCGAGCTCTTCAAACTCCTCTTTCCCCCACCAGCAGCAGGACCCAGTACCCAACAGGCATCCCTCCAGTCCATATCATCGGCCATCTCGCAATTACACACGATGGTGTCATCTCTATCCACCTCAGTTGCAGACGTCCAAACCAGGGTTGCACTTCTGGAGGCCCGACCGGCCACGGCTGTCCCCGACCCAACTGCAACTCAAACCTTGACACCTCTTCCTGCAGGTACCTCAGGCTCGAGCCCCATTGTCTACCCCTCCCATCTGGTCCCAACCGGTATCAGGAAGGACATTTTGGACGGCAAGGACGTCAACCTGGCCTCTCTCCTTATTTCCGTGCATGATTTGGCAGAAAATAAGGCCTACTCCTGGGGCGACATATCGGTGGTCCTTAAAGCCAAAGACCCCAGATTGAACCGCAAGCTATCAGTCCCAGAATTTACCCTGGCCTTTGGCATGCTCAGAGATGTCCTGTGCTCAGCCACCCCTAGCAGGCGGGAAGAGCTGGACTTGTATCTCCATACTGTGGTAGACTTGGGCCACAAGTATGGAGGTTTTGCCTTTTACGATTATCATCGTTCCTTTTCAGCCAAGGCCGCCGCCAGATTCATACAATTCCAGACTACGACAGATTGGAGTCTCATGGACACAGAGCTCTTCTGCCGCCACTTTGCCGGCTTACGCTCACCTCTGTGTGCGATTTGCCAGTCTTCCACCCACACTGCCACCTGGTGCGCCAATACGGCGATCAGACGGCCCTTCGAGTTCCCCTCTACCTCAGGTACAGTACAGGGCCAGTCGATCCCTGAACCAACGCCTCAGGTGGACAAACTCGGACGCCCAGTCCGAACCGTGGGAGGGGCAGCCATCTGTAACAACTTCAACTATGGGTCCTGCAACTTCAGCCAGTGCCGTCTACTTCACATCTGCACCTTATGCCAAAGAGCACACCCTAGGAATTTGTGTGAAGTCAAGCAACACAAGAGGGCATGACTAAGCCGGATCAACCTCTTATGGTTAGGACTGTATCTCACTTCACATCCCACCCCTTCCCTGGCCACCTACCTTATCCAAGGCTTCACAGCAGGCTTTCATACCGGCCTCATTTCACTACCCCACAGTACTCACGAATGTGCCAATCTTCGTTCGGCAGCCATTGACGAACAAGCCATAGATCAGCTCTTACAGGCAGAGGTAGATCCGGACTACGTGATAGGCCCTTTCACTTGCCCCCCTTTCAGCACATGGAGAGTCAGCCCTATTGGGCTTGTCAAGGGCAAGTTCTCAAATAAATTGCGTTTGGTGTACGACCTGTCTGCGCCTCATTCTTCCCACATACCCAGTCTCAATTCCCTGATCCCCTCCGAAGAGTTTTCCCTAAAATATTCCTCCGTTGACATGGCAATACAAGCGATCATCAAAGCAGGCACAGGTGCCTGGCTCTCCAAAGCCGACATCTCGGATGCTTTCAAGCTCCTGCCCATCCACCCATCCCTTTGGTGCTGGCATGGCATCAAATGGAAGGAAGCATATTATTTTGCTACGAAACTCACCTTCGGTTCGAAGAGTAGCCCGTGGCTCTTCGACACGTTCGCTCAGTCCCTCGTTTGGATACTATTACACAAGGGTCAATGCCATGAAGTCATCCATTATCTGGATGACTTCCTACTGATAGAACCGCCCAGCAAGCCCCCAGGAGATCTCGACAAACTTAGAGTAATTTTTGGAAACCTCAATGTTCCTATCGCCGAGCACAAAGTCGATGGCCCAGCAAACATCATCACCTTTCTCGGGGTCAGCTTGGATACCTGCGCAATGCAAGCCAGTCTCCCCCCCGACAAACTAACACGCATTAGGGCAGTCCTTCACGAGTTTACACACACCAAGGGCTGTACCAAAAAACAGTTGCAGTCTCTCCTGGGTATGCTCAACTTCGCTATGCGAATTATCCCACAAGGCCGCACATTTGTATCACGCCTGCTTAGATTTCTGTCAGAAACTCAAGACCCTGATCAGATTTTGAAATTAGACTCCGCAGCTATAGCGGACCTATCTATGTGGGAGGAATTCTTGTCCGCCTGGAATGGCATATCTCTATTTATACCTATGGTTTCGGTCCATTCACCCCAGGTGGTGACGGACGCTGCAGCCTCCACAGGTTTCGCGGCAATTTTTGGCCATCATTGGTTTTCAGGACCCTGGCCTCAACAGATACTGTTGATACCCGGCTTTTCCCAAACATCTGCCCTCTTTGAGCTTTATCCCATAGTGGCAGCCGCACAACTCTGGGGCCACCACTGGACAGGACAAACCGTAGTCTTCACCACCGACAACCAGGCCACGGCAGACATCATCAACAGAGGCAGGTCCAAGTCCCTAGCAGTCATGTCCTTCCTGCGCAGGTTGGTACAACTGTCTTTACAGCATCAGTTCAATATACACTGTGCATTTATTCCCGGCAGATACAACTCAGCAGCTGACGCACTGTCACGTTTCAATTATCCCTCCTTTTTCAAACAGGTTCCCGATGCCGATCCAATGTCGGCCCCTATCCCTGTCTGGTCACAACTGACCCTGGACTAGTTCAACATCTACACGGAGCTACGCAACTCATAAATCATTCCCTCTCCCACAACACACTCAAAGCCTACCAGACAGCTTGGAAGGCCTTTAATAAATTCCTCACGTCCTGCCGCAAAGGACCAACAGATATCAAACAGGTACTGGCCTTCACTGCACACTGCCACACGCAGCTGGCCTTATCCTACAACACCATCCGGCTATACCTAGCCGGCATTCAACATTTCATGGCGCTTGAAGACCCCACGAAATCTTCACTGTTCTCATCTCACGCTATACGAGCTATTCTAAGAGGAATTCAGAAACAACAACCAGTCATCAGCACTAAGCGCTTGCCCATTACGGGGCCCATCTTTAGGGACATGTCAACTATTCTGGCTACTTCGCCATTCGGTCTGCTCCCCAGCTCGGTCTTACAAGCAGCCATATATTTAGCTTACTATGGGTTCTTGCGGCCTGGCGAATTCACCTCTAACAAACCCACAGACCAAGTACTATGCAGACGACACTTGCTTCGATACCAAGACCACTTCATCCTGCACCTCGAGGTCTCTAAAACCCAGCAAACGGGCTCGGGAGTGAACATTCACCTCTACAAAACCAACAACAGCTGGTGTCCAGTCGCTGTACTCAACCGACTCCTGTCACTCCTGCCTGAGCAACCAGACAGCAGTCCCCTTCTACCATTCCCAGTCAAACCCTTAAACGCCTCTCAGTTTGTGAAACACATAAGAATACTTCTCCGCAATCTTCACCTTAACCCTAGTCAGTATTCCGGACACTCTTTCCGCATCGGAGCAGCCTCCGCGGCGTCCCGCCACGGGGTGCCAGACCACATCATCAAAAGACTAGGCAGATGGAAATCAGCCTGCTTCGCCCGGTATATCCCCAATCCACAAACAGAGATGGCACAGGCATTCTCCAAATTGGCTCAATAAATAACTGAAAACCAATAAAATTATAACCCTACCTGAATGTTTTTGCCCCCTTATTTTGGCATACCGGCCATTAGACCAAGGCACACTTTCAGGTCCATTTCATATGGTAAGTCCACACTTTCAGGTCTATTTCCGATGGTAAGTCTTATCTTTACTATAAGTGTTATCTATGTACATATCGGACATAGGGCTCCAACCATAAGTAGGAAGGCCAGTATGGTGGCCTGAATTTATGGGAGGAGCCCGGGGGGGTACTTAAGCAGCCCGCTCACCTGTGGTGCTTGTCGGTTTCCTGTGCGCGATACCCACCCTCCCATCCCCATTTCACAGCATTTCTCAAAATATTCATTTCATTCATTTCTCTTACAGAATAATCATTTCTTAAACCAGGGTATGCCCCCTTATTTTGGCATACCGGCCATTAGACCAAGGCACACTTTCAGGTCCATTTCATATGGTAAGTCCACACTTTCAGGTCTATTTCCGATGGTAAGTCTTATCTTTACTATAAGTGTTATCTATGTACATATCGGACATAGGGCTCCAACCATAAATATATATATATATATATATATATATATATATATATATATATATATATAGTATTGCTGTGAATCTGGGCTCAGAAACATGCATATACCGTCCTTAAACCCTGGTGTATAAAAAAGTCCAATAATAAAGTGACAATGTACTCCTTCAAATTGTTCTGTGCTTCTTAGAAAACCGTGCCCCATAAGAAACACACTTGCCGCTATTATTCACCCCACAAGGAGGTATTTCACTTTCACAGTATGAGCCACTGTGTAGCCTGTGGAGTAGGAAAACTTCCTGTCCTGTATCCTCCAAGTGCCTCCTTGTCTGCGATGTAAGTGATCTCCTTCCTGTTAACCTCTTAAATGTTGCCCACATGTAGAGAGGAAAGAAACTCCATAGTGTGATACCGTACAAATTTCCAAATATTTATTAGTAATACTAATTGGTACACACATTTAATAAAAATCATTGAAGCAAAAAATGTTTAAAATCAGGAAGCCGGAGCGATCTGCGCTTCATGGCTCAAAACCGGAAGTGATGCAATAACGCTGTTAGACCTGCCCTATGCGTTTCGTCACTGGGACGTCATCTGGAGCAGCGCCATCTTGCTACACATCTGGTTTTTATATGGTATGAGGTGTGTTCCAAATTGCTGGACATGTGACCGCAGCCATTTTTGGTTAGTCTGTACTTCGGCATGGCAGATGCTATTGATTGTAGTGTGATTTAGAATGCCAATGGGTAAACAGCACAACTCCCGAACATGACGAGTTGTAATTTTAAAAGGACTACTTAACAATGAGTTAATTATAACGGACACACTGCATAATCCAACAATAAATATGATGGTACACAAAATAACAAAATTAAGTTAAAATATATAGTTACATAATGGTATTCTACTAGTGGCATCTCTGACTAGAGGTAAAAAATGATGTCAAAGGATGTATAGTGAAATCTGAAGGTGGACAAGAGAAGTGCTAAAAGAAAGAGAGAGTATAAAAGTGATAAAAAGCAAAAAATGGCAAAAATCGCAGTAAGTCGCATAAAGTCGCAAGTTGCAAAAAGTTGCTAAAATTGCTAAAAATTGCTAAAAATGTATGTAAGGTACATTTATAAAACATGTGCATACAAAAATGCCTTAATATTCAATAGTTAAAAAAGTGGTTACATGATGGTGTTCTGCTAGTGACATCTTTGACTAGAGATGACAGTGATGTTAAAGAATGTATAATAACATTCATAGGTGGACATGAAAAAGTGCTAGAAGGAAGAGAGGGTGTCATTACGGTGAAAAAGCGATAAAAATGGCAAAAATCGCAGTGAGTCGCATGAAGTTGCAATCTACAAAAATTGCTAAAAATTACTAAAAATGTATGTACATTTATAAAACACATGTATACAAAAAAGCCTTGATATTCAATGTAATAAAATGGGGTAACATGATAGTATTCTGCTAATGGCATCTTTAACTAGAGGGGAAAGTGATGTTAATGGATGTATAGTAACATCCGTAGGTGGACATAAGAAGTACTAGAAGGAAGAGAAGGTATCATTGCAGTGAAAATGTGATTAAAAGCAAAAAATTGTGTGGTTATTAATTAATATTTTTTTGCTTTTTTGTTTTTGCATGTTTTTTCTGACATCTAATACTGCCAATTTTTTGCACTTTTGCAGTTTATGCACTATTCTGCACATATTAAAGGAATCCCTCTAGCATATAAGAACAGCGCCATTTCTATCCCTCTCTTCCCATATTATTCTAACTTTACCCTAGGGTGAATTTATTAATAGAGGCTGCAGTCCTTTACATAAACTTTGCATTTTATACCATAAGCGCAGGAGTCTACGCTATCTTAACTCTTCCACAGGTAATTTAAAACTTGTTTGAAACAGAACAGTGCATAGTCCCAATTGTCCTTCATTTTGAGGGACTGTACCTCATTCCTTCTCATATTTCTTTCTCTCTTTTTGATCTGATGTGTACACCTCTCTCCAATATGTACTTTTTTATTAACAAAAAAAATGCTGCACTAAACTTTTTATCCAGTCTCTATTTGACTGCATTTATTATATAGAAATTCTAACATTAGGCATCTTTCACACAGGCACCAGTTTCTAAAGTCTTATGAAAAGTGATCTGCTGTAATCCTTCTGCCATGTCATGTGAGTGCATGTTTTTTTCAGCCAAATAGAACTTTTGTAAAAAACAAAAATCAGCACCACACCACAACTGCAAGCCAAGCTCGTGGCTCACGGTTGCGGCACAGCCCTACTAACGTTAATGAACAAGTCTGATAGGCAGGTCCTACTGTTAAACTCAGCCTACCAAGTTAAATTTGATAGAGGCTGCAGTTCTTTACATAAACTTTGCATTTTATACCATAAGCGCAGGAGTCTACGCTAGCTCAACCACCTGTTTTACCATCCCGGCCATTTGTGTGAAAGAGTCTTTTAGGAAATACAGAGGTAAAATGAGCCCTTGCACGGTTTAGCTGATCATTTTATACATATTAAATTTTTTGTGGTCCATGTACTGGTGGTGTGGTAGGGGTGTGTGCTAAAAGCTTTCCCTCTTTATATTTTTAGAAAGTTAGGAGGTATGACTATGACGTGTAGGCTGCACCAGGTCTTACCATCATAGTGCTGGGGGTTCTGATCAGCAGCATGTGTGGAACACCATGGGATTGGCTTTACTAGATTACAAGGTGTACAGTAGGTAGGGAAGCTTCAGGTAGGGCTCCTCAGAGGGGCTTTTTTGGCTTTTTTTTTAACATTTGCCTCCAAATGGAGAAATTTATACATACAATCAAACATATTGCGGCTGTACAAAGTATACATACAATTACAGTGAATAGTGCCATATATGGGATAAGAAAATATCTTTGTATACAATTGTGCATGGATTATATAACCGGTATGTTTACATCACTTGAATAAAGTCCTTGTTGCTTACAATAGTGCATAGTAATATTATTTACTCAGTTATATTATTACGTAGAGTTTATGCTAGGATCATATCCAACATCCACATAATCTAAGTATATAGGGCAGAAGAGGAGGGGAAAGAGAGAAGGTGAGGGGGAGGGGGATAGAGTGGGGTAAGGGGGGAGGGGGGTGAGAGGAGAGGGGGGGGAGAGCCACCAGAAGCACTATCAGGGTGTATGGGTCTTCATTGCTTAGTCCATGTCCCCATACCTTCCCAAATTTCTTGAGTCATTTGCGTTTTTTTGTAGGTACGTTTATAGAGTGGCAGTGTGGAGTTTACCAGGGCTTTCCATTAGGAGACCGTGGGAGGGTCAGGTTGCTTCCACTTAATTAAAATAGCTTTCCTAGCATAGAATGAAGCATAGAACACAAATAATCTCTTATGCATATTAGGTGTGACATTGTCGCAGACTCCCAAAAGGAGAACAATTGGGTTCATTCCTATCTGTAGATGGCCTACTGAGTTAATAGTGTCTACCACTTGTGACCAGAATTGTTGTAACAGGACAAGACCAGACAATGTGTATAAAGGTACCCAGCTCATTGTTACATTTAGGGCATCTATCTGTTTGGGTCGGGTAGATTCTAGGGAGTCTCTGCAGCGTATAGTATGCCCTGTAAAGAAATTTAAGCTGGATATACCTATCCCTTACTGAGACCATCAGGGGAATATTCTGTTGGATCCCTTCTTCCCAATCGTCGTCAGTGAGGGCAGGCAAATCCTCCTTCCACCTAGCATACAGTCTAGTCCCTCCACTAGTTCCCTCACATGATATCCTAAGATACAAGGAGGAAAGGATACGGTCTATATTTTTTTAAATCAGGAGTTTCTCTAACCCATGTGATTGTATTGTAACCCCTTCTGAGAACTGTGCCTGTACTGCGTTTCGTAGATGTAGGTACTGTAAAAACATTTTGGAGGTAGGCTGAAAGTTAGTTTTTAATGTATCATAGTGGAGGATTCTACCCCCCTGACATAACTTGTTGAACAACTTTAATTACATAGCTAGCCCACAATGCCGGGTCCGGAACTGTCTGTAAGTGATTTAGTTTAGGATTGCCCCATAGTGGTGTATATGGGGAGATGGCATTTGAGCCGTTAAGTTTAACAGACATTTGCTCCCAGACTCTGAGAGTTGTTCGCATGGGGGTTGTAATTACGGGGTGTGCTTTGGGGCCCCTGAACACCAGGTTACTCAGTGCTAAGTATGATCCCAAGATAGCCGCTTCTAAATTGACTGAGGGGTTAGATTGTGGTTGGGAGAACCACCACCGGACTGTAACAGTAACCGCTGCCCAATAATATTGTTTAAAACAGGGGAGTGCCAGGCCTCCCAACAAAAGGGGGAGCTGCAGGGTAGTCCTTGCGACCCTAGGGGCCATCCCTCCCCAGATGAAGGTAGTAGTTATTTGGTCTAGTTTCCTGAAAAAGGAAATAGGGATGGGGATGGGGGTGTTACAAAAGACATAGAAGAATTTAGGCAGGAATGTAATTTTAAGGAGATTTATCCTTCCTACCGGGGAGAGGGGGAGGGATTTCCAAGCTTGGCACCTAACAATAAGTTTATGTAGAATTGGGTATAGATTGTCTGTTAGATATAGAGAGGGGTCTCTTTGGACCTCAATCCCCAAGTAACTACATTTGGAGACCATAGTTAGTGGTATCTGTTGGTCCGGGGGGGGGAACAGTCTGAGACAGAGAAAAAAGGGTCGATTTAGTCCAGTTAATCCGGATTCCTGAGAAGGATCTGTATCAGTCGATAATTTCCAGTGCGGCTGTCAAGGACGCTGATGCGTCTGGGAGGTATAGCAATGTATCGTCAGTATACAAGGAAAGTTTCTCAGTCAGCGGTCCTACTTCTATCCCTTTAACTGTAGGGGAAGATCTGAGGAGGATGGCCAGAGGTTCTATAGCTAAGGCAAAGAGCCCCGGGGAAAGTGGGCATCCCTGCCTAGTACCCCTGCTCAGGGAGAAGGAGGGAGAGAGCATGCCATTTGTGCGGACTCTTGCGGAGGGGTGCCTATTTATTAGTTTAACCCAGGAGACAAACTTGGGACCAAAGTTAAATCTGCTAAGTATTTGTCATAGAAATTCCCACTCCACCGAGTCGAAGGCCTTCTCGGCGTCCAGTGAGGCCACAACCCCCGGGGAGTCCACCCTCCCAGCCTGAGATATATTTGTGTATAGGCGACGTAGATTTATATCGGTACCTTTGCCCGGCATAAATCCCGTTTGATCACCATTGACTAGGGATAAGATGACCAAGTTTAGTCTGGTTGCAAGGATTTTAGTGGTTATTTTGGCATCTACGTTCAAAAGCGATAAGGGGCGATATGAGGCACAGGTCGCAGAGTCTTTGTTGGGTTTGGGTATTACCATGATTACCGCCTCCAACATAGAGGGATTAAGGCACCCCTCCCCCAGCATGTTCAGAAGCAGGCTGTGGAATTTAGGGACCAGGAGTTCACTGTTAGTTTTATAGAACTCCGCTGGAAGGCCGTTAGGTCCTGGAGTTTTTGATGATTGGAGTGCCGCCACTGCGACCTGTACCTCCTCGATCGTGATGGGGCGTCTATGGTATTACGAGCCTCATCTGAAATCTGTGGAAATTCTATCTGGTCTAGAAAATTATGTAGACTATCAGGGGTAAAGTCAGCTTTGGCTGTATATAGGTGTTCATAAAATCTAGCAAATTGAGCATTAATACCGTCAGGGTCAGCATACAGCACCCCATTGTCATCCTTAATGTGTGCAATATGTGGTGTAGAAGAGCGCTCCTTGGCCAACCATGCCAGCAGTTTACCCGTCCTTTCCCCTTGTTTGAAAATTCGCTGTGACTGAGAAAGCAATTGTTTCTTGGTGCTCTCCACTCTCAGTAGGGAAATTTCCCTGTGGAGGGATTGCATGGCATCGTATGTCAGTGCATCCTTAGTGGTCACATATCTCTAGCAATATAACATTCTTTTCTGCTTCATCCAATGCTAGGTATGTATCTTTCCTAACCCTCCCAATGGCTGTTTTGTATTGCCCTCTAGTGTATGCTTTAAAGGCATCCCAAAGTATCGGGGGGGGGGGGGCGTACTACTGTGTACCCAGTAGATTCCCAACTTTCCCTCAACCAGGGGGGCTACGCGCTCGTCAGTTACCCATAAGCCGGATAACCGCCATAGTCCAGATCCCGCCGGCAGGTCTGTTTGCAACGTCAATAGAAGAGGTGCATGATCTGAAATGCCACGGGTAGGATCTCCACCCCTTGTATCTGAGAGAGCAGGGAGTCATTGGTATAAATTAAATCAATTCTGGAGAAAGAGGAGTAAGTAGCTAAGTGACACGTAAATTGTTTCTTTCCCGGATGCCTCAGTCTCCAAACATCAGTAAACCCATAGTTTTCCGCCAATTGTGATGGGGGGGAGTCACCCAGGGGTCCCGCATTAAATCTGTCCAGGGTAGGGTTGGGGGTCATGTTACACCCGCCGAGGGATATTGTGCTATCAGTGGGGTAAATTTCCGGAGAATGTACAGGGTGGCTGGGGGGGTATATAGATTCCCACAATCAAAAGTTCTAGCCTATCACACATAGCATAGAGGGCCACATATCTCCCTTTTGGGTCAAGGTGGAGATCTAATAAGGTAAATACGAGAGACTTGTGGACCAGGACGCTGACACCCCTAGAGAAGGAGAAATGGGTAGAATGATAATACGCCCCCACCCAGGGCTTCCGGCGGGCCAACGTCCTGCTCCCTATCAAATGTGTCTCCTGCAGTATACATACATGGGGAGAGTATTTTTTTAAATATTTAAACACCAGTGACCGTTTGATCTTGGAGTTCAGACCTCGAATATTCCAAGACAATATAGTCAGGGGAGTTATCATAGTATCACTAAATACCCTAGGGGCAACAGAGGAGCATGAGCAACAAAGAGGTTATAAGCATGCACATAGATAACATCACACTATTCACTTGTATGAGAACCTCACCAGGGGATTTCCTACGCCACCTGGTGGGAAGAGTTCAGAGCTGCAAACATTCCTAAGGAAAAAAACCATACGCATAAAACTTCGCAAAAAAACAGTGGTTAAACAGACCCGACAGGGAGTAAAAACCAATACTCCAGCAACATTTCCAACCCCCCCACCCCGCACCACCCCCCAAACTTCGGTGGGCTTCTTTCCCAAAAATAGTCATGGCAACTGCCAGTGGGTGAAATGAACAGAGGGACACCTGAGTGTCACAGTACATACAATGAGTCCTCCAGTGCTTTTGAACGGATTAATGGTCCCTGAGGAATATGAGAGCACCCGGAAAAGAAAAATATTCAAGGCTTAAAAACTGTTACAAACTTTTTCAAAGCTCAACAAGAAAATAACTTCACTTTATGGCAGCGTATAGTGCAAAATCAGGGGTGGTAGTCAGGTGCACGGGCATATCAGACATGCCGGCCTCACCGCGGACAGTAACAGCGTGCCATATCCAGATTTGATTGCCTGTAGCAAGTATCAGTAGAGGAGAATAACAGCCGAGCACATTTCAGTCTCGCATACCAAGGAAGTCAGTTAGATATAAAAGTGGAAAGGGTAAAGCAGACACCATATATTTTAGACTGCTTGTTATCTTCTAGGCAAAGTCTTCAGCCAGTGTGATGCATCTTCAGGGGAGGTAAAAAATCTCACCGTTTCACCATCTTGGACACACAGCCTGACAGGGAATAGCATGCTGTATTTGATTTTTTTTTATTGCGCAGGTTGAGCTTCACATGGTCAAAGGAGCGGCGTAACTTCTGAGTGTCCACTGAGTAGTCAGGAAATATCATCAGTTTGGCTCCTTCATGTCTCAGTTGTTCTATCTTTCCTGCTTCAGGCAGGACCAGGTCCCGGTCTCTAAAATTAAGCAACTTCAGAATGAAAGTGCGCGGAGGAGCTCCCAGGGGCCCCTGGGTAGCAGGCATTCTATGCGCCCTCTCCACCACAAAAAAGTTGGAAAATGCCATGTGCGGGAGAAGGGTTCTTAGCAGGTGTTCGGTAAACGCTGTGGGGTCATTGCCTTCCACCCCCTCAGGCAATCCCACTATACGGAGATTGTTCCTTCTATTTCAGTTCTCGGCATCCTCCGCACGGGCCTCTAGGGTTTTAATCCTAGTTTGCAGCGTGCGGAGTGAGACTGTATGCTCCTACAGCGTGTCCTCCGCATCCCCCACATGGCGCTCAGCCTCTGTGAGGCAGGAGCGAAAGCTGTCCATATCCCTACGGATTAAGCTAATGTCCAGCTGCATATGTTTAATCTTACCCGTGAGGGTTGGAAGAGCTGGAGTGAGCGAGTGTGGAGGCTGTTGGGGCCTTTGAGGGAGCTCCCTAGTCTGGGGGGGTGACCTTGGGCCTGGGCTCGGGTGCAGTCGGGACCAGCTTCAAGAACACATGAAGAGGTCCTGGACAGGAGGCACAAGAGAAAGAAAGGAGAGGACAGCAGGAGAGAGCACTACTAGGAGACTCCAGGGAGGACAACTGGTTGCAGCCAAGAGGGTTGGCGAGTGAGGCACAATCAGGAGGACTGGGTAGGCACGCCTGAGAGGACTGGGAGCATGCAGTCTGAGATGGGTGCAGAAACAGAAGTGTGGACTGTGATAAATGGGGCAGTGGAAAGAGGCAGCTTGAGCCAGGAGGGCTGGCAGGGCCTGGAGATGGGTTACTGGGGTCAGTAGCCACCTGTAGGACAGCTAATACCAGAGACTTTCTATTTTGCTACACTATAGGGGCCCGCGGTCCCTGTCTGCAAAGGGCAATTGCCAAAGGCCTGGCTGAGTGAGTGTCAGGCCCAACCACTTTGTGCTAACTGTGCCTGAAGTTTAGAGAGGAAATGATGTGCTGGAGGAGAAATACCTGAAGATTAGAGAGGAAGTGATGTGCAGGAGGAGAAATGGAGAGTATAGACTGGACAGTATATAGTTGTCCCAAGCAAGTTCTATCAATTCTACTGGGCATCCCATATTTCCCTTACACCATCCAAGTTCAATCCCCTCAATAAAAAAAAAAAAAATCATGTGGACTGTTCTATGTTTCTGAGTGTTTGAGAAGTGAATGCCGGGCTGGGCAGGGTGACAGGCAATCCAACATTTCAGCAGCCCCTTCAGGGGTACCGATGCATATGCAGACACTGTGCACTGCTGACAGCATCAGGAAATGCACCCTAAAAAATGTATGTAGTCATAACTGGAATACTTGTATGTAGACAAAAAAGTGGCAGAAAAAAAAGCAGGAGATTAGCAGCAGTGAATACAGGGAAGGATAAAAAAAGGTGAAGACGATGTGGCCTCATTCACAAGAGACTACTAATCAGTACACCTGTTTGGAGGGCCCTCTTCACCTGCTTGGGATGTACAGATGACCTGCAGGGATCTCCAAGTCTAGATGTGCAAACTTAGTAGAGACATATCCCAACAGACTAAAGGAAGGCTGTAATTAACCACTTGCCTCTCCTCCTGCCCAGACCAACTTTCAGCTTTCAGTGCTCTCACGCTTTGAATGACAATTACTCAGTCATGTAATACTGTACCCAAGTGAATTTTTTTTCACACAAATAGAGCTTTCTTTTGGTGGTTGTAATTTATTATTATGTTATTCAATCACCTCTGGGTTTTTTATTTTTTGTGCTATAAATGAAAAAAGACCAAAAATTTTGAAAAAAAATGCATTTTTCTTAGTTTCTGTGATAACATTTTCAAATTATTAATTTTTCTTCATAAATTTTGGTCACAGTTTATACTGCTACATATGCTTGGTAAAAATAATCCAAATTAGTGGATATTATTTGGTCTGTGGTGCAAATCATAAAAAATGGATCACGTTCGAAGTACTGGTGGCCTATCTCATTTCTTGCGACCCGAACAAGCCAGGAAAGTACAAATACCCCCCAAATGGCCCCTTTCTTGAAAGTAGACATTCCAAGGTATTTAGTAAGATGCATGGTGAGGTTTTTGATAATGTCATTTTTTCCCACAATTCTTTGCAAAATGAAGTTTTTTTTCCCCCACAAAATTGTCATTGTAATAGGTTATTTCTTTCACATGGCATGTGTATACCACAAATGAGGCCCCAAAATACATTCTGCTACTCCTCCTAAGTATGGCGATACCACATGTGTGGGACTTTTTCACAGCCTAGCCACATAGAGAGGCCCAACATGGAGGGAGCACCGTCACATGTTCTAGGAGCAAAAATGACACATCTAACTTGTTGACTACCTTTTACACTTTTGAAGGCCCTGAAGCACCAGGACAATGACACATGACACTGATGTGGAACTGATGACAGATGGCACTGATACGTGGCACTGATGACAGGTGACACTGATGTGGCACTGATGAAAGATGGCACTAATACGTGGCACTGATGGCACGTGACACTGATGTGGCACTGATGACAGATGGCACTGATGGCACATGACACTGATGTGGCACTGATGACAGATGGCACGTGACACTGATGTGGCACTGATGACAGATGGCACTAATACGTGGCACTGATGACACGTGACACTGATGTGACACTGATGACAGATGGCACTAATATGTGGCACTGATGACACGTGACACTGATGTGGCACTAATGACAGATGGCACTGATACGTGGCACTGATGACACGTGACACTGATAACAGATGGCACTGACAGGTGGCACTGGGCACAGGTGGCACTGATGACAGATGGCACTGACAGATGGCATTAACAGGTGGCACTGGGGACAGGTGGCACTGGGGACAGATGGCACTGACAGGTACTGTATTTACTGTGTTTTATTTAATGTTCACTCGTAATCTGCAGCACAGAAGCTCTCACACACGGTCTCTGTGTGAGAAGGGAGAGCCAATAATGAGAGATGATCTCATATGTTTACATTTGAGATCCTCTCACATTGGACACACCGATCGAGTGCTAAATAGCCGCTGTGATTGGCCATTTTGCGCAATCTGAGATTGGCTGTGTCCAAGGGACACAGCCAACACAGATTTTCCCCAATGCGCGCCCGCAGCGGCGCACGGGGAACAAGTAGACAGGAAGACGGCTATAGCGCGGGCGTGGAGTGGTTAAAGCAAAATGTGGTTCAATAGAATACTGACACAAGGGGGTGATGCTTTTTGCAACTCAGTGATTCTGTTTTTTAATTTTAATTTTTTTTTCTGACTTGGTGTTATACCTTTCACAGCTGGATAAAACAAAAAATGTGTCTGTCTCCATTTCAGGCTGCAAAGCAAGACAATTTTATTTGTGGTGATTCTTTTCTATACCCATTGTATATTACAAATGGTTGGTTATTCAAACACATAAATGGCTTTTGCTACAACCAAGAAAGTGATAGAGGTTAGAGAGCTCTTCTTTCTGGATCACCTTCTGAAATGTAGCAAAGCCATTTGTGTGTTTGAATGACAATTACACTGACTATTTGTAATATATGTTTGGTGAGTCAAAGCAGGAGGGTAAAATCTATGCAACAGAAAGATTCTTTTTTATGTTTTTTTATGACGATATAGAAATTCATAATATATATTTTAACAGTATGTATTTTTAATTCAATTCAGTACGATGGAAGTATGTTTTCTAAATTAATATGAAATCATTCTAGGCATTCAGTGCAACTTCTGTCATCAAAGAGCTCCATCTGCTGGACAAAAAGTTTATTATTATTTTTTTTTTATTTGTTGATTCCTGGCCTGCATACTAATTCCAGAACACAACCTATTTTATTGTAAAGCTAAAGAACAATTCAGTGCTATGGAACTATTATTCATTCTGGAATACATGAAATGGCAGCTTCACGCTGTTTAGCTTCCTAAAACATTCCCCTTTAAAGTCCAATACTGTACAGTACACATACCTCCCAACATTTTAAGATGGGAATGAGGGACACCTACTAACAAATGTATGTAGGCATAGGACACACCCCCTGCCACACCCCTTAAAGGAGAATTAACCAAAAAAAAAAAGGTTAATTAAATCCACAAGGACTTTTTTTTTACCACTACTATTCCTTTATATTGGCTTTTAAAATGTACAAATGCAGCAATTTAGAAATTGGATGAAAGGTTTAGCACTGGGAAACACTTTTTGAAAGACAAAAAGTGCATTTTATATACGACTCTATAGATCAGACCAAAATGAGGGACAAATGAGGAGGAATGAGAGATAGAGGGACATTGCTCCAAATCAGGGACAGTCCCTCCAAATCAGGGACAGTTGGGAGCTATGCAGTACATACTGTTGGGTTGAATAATACAATTGCTTTTTGCAATGCCAGGCAAAAGCTCTCTTGTTGTAACCTCTAAAAACTATTAGAGGGTACTGTATTAAACCCTCAGCTTTTTTTAACTTAGCACATTGAGCACAATAAAATAAGCATTCCCCAGCAAACTATTTGTTAAAAATCTTACCCCCATATATGCAACTTTAGGGCCAGTTCAGACCATAGAAACGCAGTCCTTGTTTTCTTTTCTGCATGCGCATTTATGAAGCATTTTTGATGTGTTCCTGTGCGTTTTTGGTGTGTTTTTGATGCAGTCCAGTGCATTTTTCCCCCTTTTTTTCTTAACTTTTAAAAAGGACACGTGTTCCAGTGTGTTTTTGCTGCGTTCTAGTGCATTTTTGATGAGTTTTACAGCGTTCCAGTACAGTCCAGTGCAGGAAAAATGCAGAATGTTCTACTTTTTGTTCTGGAACTGGAACAGACTGGAACTGCAAGGACTGGTGTGAACGATGCCATTGAAAACAATATAACCTATTTTCCATGCATTTTTTATGCAGAAAAAAAACCGCACTATACTGCATGTGGTGTGAACTGGCTCTAAAACTTTAAATGCTGCTGACTTCAGCTCTCTCAATGCTGTCTCCCTAAATTTCTCTTCTTCCCAGGAAAGAGTTAAAGCAGTAGTAGATAGGGTTGCCACCTCATCGCTTTAGCCCATGTTCACATTGGGCCGATTTGACATGCGATTTGACATGTCAAATCTCTGCCTATTGCAGGCAACGGCACTGTCCGTATCGGTGCGACACCGACTTTGCAGCGCTGCACTGATTCCCAAAAGTAGTTCCTGCACTGTGCATGAACCCGCACAGATGTCTGTCAAATCTCCCTCGAAGTCGGACTGAAATGCCAGTTTGAAATCATGCGAGTTCAGCTGATTTCGAACTGGCCCTCAGTGTGAACGTGGGCTGATTAAGGTGGTAAATAAACTCACTTAGTGCCTTATCTGCATTAAATTGCACCTCAGAACCTGTGTAATTAATATGTGTTCAAGTGTAAAGGGATTAGGTGGCAACCATAGTAGTAGATCAAATCAAAGAAAAAAAAAAAAAGAAAGAAAAGGCCCATTCACATTATAACAGACTTACCTGAAAACGAAGCCCTCCAGCGGCGTGCTGTTACCGCTGAAGGCACTTCCATCTTCACCCAGTCTTCCTTCTGGGTTGGCGGGCTTCGCAATATGAATGGCCCGAGCCGGCAATGACGACACTCCCGCACATGCACGCGGTTGTCACTGTTTACGGCACAGCTGTGAAGGAACGGCATGCCCGTGCCGTTCCTTCAGAATGCTAGCACCAGTGACGTGACTGGCTGCATCTAATGTACGGTGCACGTTTAGGAGATATTTACTTTGCCTATAGGTAAACCTTATTATAGGCTTAACTATAAGTAAAAATCATAAGAACTAAGAGCTAAGAACTGTGGTCTGTCTGTCACCCTGGCCAGCCCGGCATTCAATTTTCAGACCCCCAGAGACGTAGAACAGTCCATTTGCTTTGTATTTTTTGTTTTATTGAGGGGGGTTGAACTTGGATGGGGTAAGGGAAGTATGGAATGCCCAGTAGAATTGATAGAACTTGCTTGGGACAACTATATACAGTCCAGTATATACACTAAATTTCTCCTGCACATCGCTTCCTCTCTAATCTTCAGGTCTTTCTCCTCCAGAAAATCATTTCCTCTCTAATCTTCAGGCACAGCTAGCACAAAAGTGATTAGGCCTGACACTGACTCAGCCAGGCTTTAGCAATTGCCGTTTGCAGGCAGGGACCGTGGGCCCCTATAGTGTAGCAAAATAGAAAGTCTCTGGTGTTAGCTGTCCTACATGCGGCTACTGAGCCCAGTAACCCATCTTTAGTCCTGCCAGCCCTCCTGGCTGCAGCTGCCTCTCTCCACTGCCCCTTCCACCACAGTCCACACTTCTGGTTCTGCACCAATTTCAGACTGCAAGCTCCCAGTCCTCTCAGGCGAGCCTCCCCAGTCCTCCTGACTGTGCCTCACTCACCAACCCTCCTGGCTGTGACCAGTTGTCCTCCCTGGAGTCTCTCAGCAGTGCACTCTCCAGCTCTCCTCTCTTTGCTCTCTCTTGTGCCTCCGGTCCAGGACCTCTTCACATGTTCTTGAAGTTGGTCCTGACTGCACCAGAGCCTAGGCCCAAGGTCACCCCCCCCCCCCCCCCCCCCAGACTGGGGAGTTCCCTCAAAGACCCCAACAGCCTCAACACTGTCTCACCCCAGCTTTTCCACCTGACAAATTCTCTCTTGCTAGGCTAGGGTTTTTAAGGAGGCCTGCCCCCTGCCAGCCCAAGTTGAGGATTGGTCAGGGTTCCCTTAACACCCCAGGCAGCTCCACGTCTCCTCTCCTCCTTTCTTCCCAGAACTTTCTGCAAAGAAGTAGACCAGATTAAAACAAACAGGCCTGGCTGGCAGCCAGGAATGCCTAAATTTACCTATCCTACAAAATCCTATCTCTAGCACCTACCTAGCTAGAGGGTGCTACACAAGGGAGTTTACTCCCACTTTAATGCCCCGTACACACGGTCGGATTTTCCGATGGACAATGTCCGATCGGAGCGTGTTGTCGGAAATTCCGACCGTGTGTGGGCGCCATCGGACATTTTCCATCGGATTTTCCGACACACAAAGTTGGACAGCAGGAGATAAAATTTTCCGACAACAAAATCCGATCGCGTCAATTCCGACCGTGTGTGGCCTGTTCCGACGCACAAAGTGCCACGCATGCTCAGAAGAAATTCTGACACGGGACAGCTCGTTCTGGTAAACTTAGCGTTCGCAATGGATACAGCACTTTCGTCACGCTGCAATGTTCAAAATGGTTTAATACAGCGCACTCTCTTCTTCTTTATAATGTGACAAGAATTAAGTAGTTTTGCTGCTCATATTCACACACACTTCTCACAAACTTATTTCGTTACTATTTATCGGGATTCCCTCAATATATTTTGATTTCTCACATCTGACAACAAAATTTTTTATTTTTTTTTTGGACTTTAATGTAGATTCTTTTTTTGTGTTTCTCTTTTTTATTTTTATTTTTTTTCGTGATTTTGATTTGTATTCCCGAAAATGTTTGTGTGTTTTTTGTGACAAGTTCCCACAACACCACTAATATGTTGTTCTATTTAATCTGTAGGAGATTGTTTGGTGTTGTTGTCCCTTGTTAATTTCACATTGTACTTTAGAAATCTGAATCGTCACCAACAAACTGTCCTTTTTGGATGAAAACACACACAGGAGAGTAGAATTTACCCAAAAATATTTTATTAAGGGCTCACAACTAAACAAAGAGGGAGGCAACGCTGGAGAAACTGCAGAAGTGGGCGAAGCCTTGGACCCTCCTGACTGCTGCAAATTGAATGTTAACAAATATAACAGACTATCCTTCTGAGCCCAGCAGTTTTCATTCTTTTCCCAATTTTGGGTGCCCACTACTGTCTATTGATATGTAAAGCACTTTTTTTAATCAGCAATTAATGATCAATAATAATATCTAGTAAACATAATTTATTTATTGCCCAGAAATCTGTAGAAGAATGCTATACCTGACTCCAGCTGGGCTCCTCCACTTCTTCCTGGCTGGAAGGCCCAGGTTGGACATCGGAAGCCTCAGCTGGTATGGAAGGAAGCGTGGAAGGAAGAGTAGAGAGGGATTCCCTGACTTCAGTGTGGTCTGACAGAAATCGCAGTCTCTCATAGTACCACAGCCTGGGGACATAAACGTCATCTGCTGCAGCTCCGGACCTCTGGGAATCTGTGACCTTCTTGCGCTCCCTAAGATAAGTGCTCCTCAGGCCACCAATTTTAGCTTTCAAATAAGGGATGGTTGCTGTGGGGACCACCGGCTTCACCAACTCCAGCAGTTTCTCCAGCGCTGTCTGCCTCTTCTGTTTGTGATTATAGTGGGGGTGTCTCACTTGCCACAGACAGGGCAGCTCCCTGTACTTGTCTATGAACAGGGGCAGGAAATTGTGGTCGTTGAACCCATCCATTTTCTCTGTAAGACACAACACAAGACAAACCCTAATGTCAGGCCAAACTCCCCTAATCTTGTTACAATATAGGCTTCCATTTCGAAGCAGTATAGGCCCAAGTTTAGATCCTACCTTCGTTAGCACGATCAGCGTCTCCGATGCTCCTTCCTCCGCTCACAGATCGTACGTAAGACGCGCGCGTTACGATTTATACACACTGCGCATGCGTATAACTCCGCCCGCCCCTGACGTTCTTTCTACTCTATTCCTCGCCCCTTTTCGTTCGGCGCAGTGGGGGAAGAGCACATGGTGGATAGACAGCAGGATCATGCTAATTGTAGCAACGAGGAGGAGGAGGAGGAGGAAAGGCCAGAGCCTGAAACGTCCTGATCCAGAAGGAGATGGCGGACATCCTGAAGAAGGCCGACTATGATGGAAAGTATGGGCCTTACCCCAACCCCAATGTCCGAAAGGCCAAGATCATGGCGAAAGTGGTCAGGAGTCTGCACCGGAAATTCGGGGTACGACGATCGAAAGATCAGCTCAGGAAGCGGTGGTCGGACCTGAAATTACGAGAACATGAGCAGTACAGAAAGATCCGGAGAGTGCTGCAAAAAAGTAAGTAGTTGTGCTGTGTTCCTATTCTTTATGTTTATTACGTTCGTGCTGCTCCATGTGCTTTTAGGAACTGTTGTACAATTTAAAATGGCAACTTTCATGTTCATGGGCACATTATTCGTTCGGATCACACATTGTTATTTCGGACGATAAAATACCATTGTTTAGGCCATATGCATTTGGCCACCATTTTGACGCCATATACTTGTCTTCAAAGAATTGGGTTGTGTAGATGGCTTTGTTACTAGAATGAAATGCAAACTAGATTCTGTGTAAGGAGAGGACACTGAGCAGCTGTTTTCACATCTGGACACTGGAGCACTAGTGTGGGACACAAGAACACCATTTTTATTAGGGGGCCACACAGGTGCTCCAGTGTATACTATAGGGGGGGCTACGTCTGTGAAGCTTTTACCAAACAGGTAAAGTATTGCAGCTTGACAAAGGACACTAAAAAAGCTACATGTTGGAACTCTGCTAAAATAGATAATTGTACCCCACTTCCAAGCAATGTTTCATCTTTATAGTTCTGACATTAAATATCTGTGTGCTAATTATACCATTTTTGTTTTACATAGGGGAGAAAAGACTCGGAGGACACCCCTCATCCGAGGAGACCAGAGCCCCCCCCCCTCTGGAAGAAGGGGAACTAACACCAACCCAAGATGAGCAGGAGGAAGAAGACGTGGTGGAACTAGTCACCACAACAGGTGAGTGTCTGCGACCACAGGCTCAGATAAGAGATGGATGGCGGCATTTTTTTGAAACCTAATTTATTTTGGGGTTCCTCTCTTTTTAGGTGATCGTGAGGTTGTGGATCCAGATCCTTTCACATCCGAAAGTGCCCAGATCGTGATCGGGGAGATCATGGGGTGTAATTTACAATTGGAAAACATCAAGCAAAACATCAATGATGTTATTCCAAAATATAAAAACATCATTGATGTTTTGGGGTGAGTTTAAAGCCCCTCCAAATCACTTTCTTCTTTTGTGTGCTACAATGTGCGAAATGTTTTTGTGATTTTTCCCAAAGCCAAATTTGGAAGATGCACACAATGTGCCAACATGTGCTATCTGCCATCACGGGAGATCAATGGACGCGTTTTGGGGGTGCAACCCCTTCCTCAATAATAAAGTAGCGGTGAGGAAGGGCTTTCTCCCCCAAAACACGTCCCTTGATGCCCCGTGATGGCCGCTAGCACATGTTGACATTGTGAAATTTGTGTGCATCTTCCAAATTTGGCTTTTCCTGGGGTGATTTCCCCCCATCTGAACGCAATATCAAACACAGTTCCTAAATACTCATGTCTGATATTGCCTTCCAGTTCTACCAAATGTGAACTTTGTAAGATCAAGATTTGTGTCTTTCTTGTGGGTTTTACACAGGCCTGTTTTCTATAAAATGCACATTTTGATTTTGGATAATGACACCACAAAAATTGGTATACAACAAACATGTTGGTTTGTCAGAAAAACCTTTGGTAAATGCACATGTGATTGTGCAGGTATTAAAAAGATTGTTCATCAAGAATGTGTGGATTATTGTCTCAACGCTACAACACTTTTGGGGTGATGTAATTGTTGTTTTATGAGAAAATGGGGGTTATTTCCTAAGGGGAAATCCACTTTGCACTACAAGTGCAGTTTCAGTGCAGTTGCAAGTGCACTTGTAGTGAAAAGTGTCTTTGCATTTAGTAAATAACAGCCAACAGTGCTTTGTATAAGGTTACACAATCACGACATTTTCTGCACTCCACACATTTCTGTCAGGGTCAGCTCAAACAAACACAAGCAGTAAATGTCCGCAAAGAAGAGCCTGGGGGGAGATGCCTGTCGAGAACTTGAGGTCCTGCAGGCTTCTCCCTGTGGCCAAATACCGCAAGGTAGCGACCAACCTCTGCTCCGGAGTGATGGCTTGCCTCATGCAGGTATCCTGACTGCTGATATAAGGGGTCAGCGAAGCCAACAAACGGTGAAACACGGGGTCCGTCATCCTGAGAAAGTTCCTGAAATCATCAGGATTATTCTCACGGATCTCACGGAGCAAAGGCATATGAGAGAACTGGTGACGCTGAAGCAACCAATTCTTGGTCCATGAACTCCTCCCCACCCTGTTCATGGACTGGACTTGTGTCAAGGTAAGGACCCCAACACCAAGCCCCCGCACAGCACGAACTGTACGAGGAGTACGCATACGAAACATGGCTAGAAAACGGTCGGCTGCTCAGAACGAAGTAACAGAACGCACTGAAGAACAGCAAGGCCTGTGAAGAGCGACCTGAAAAACAGCAACGAGCAGGCAAGATCACACAGAAAACTCTGATACGAACTGACTGCACGCTCTGAAGAGCAGATACAAACCCACAAGCACAAACTGAACAGCAGAAAACGATCTGAAAGCCACGAGTCTGAAAAAGCGCGAATCGTCTCTCACCAAACTTTTACTAACACGAGATTAGCAAAAGGAGCCCAAAGGGTGCCGCGCTTGGTTCTGAACCGGCCTTTTCTAGTCTCGTCGTACGTGGTGTACGTGACCGCGTGGTTGTCGATCGGAAATTCCGACAACTTTGTGCGACCGTGTGTAAGCAAAACAAGTTTGAGCCAACATCCGTCGGAAAAAATCCTAGGATTTTGTTGTCGGAATGTCCGAACAAAGTCCGACCGTGTGTACGGGGCATAACAGTGGACAGTGCAGTGTGGAGTCAGCCTTTTAGCTTGGAGAAAGGGGGAAGGAAAGAGAATAAAGAGAGTACTTTGCTTACATGCCACAGGGCTATGTATTTCTATGTACACAATGTAGGGAAACACAACCCTAGTCCATACATGCAAGGGTTTCTCCATAGCATGCTGCAAGAGAAAGGAGCCACCCTAACACAGAAAATCTGGGGCAGTGATAATGGCACCAGCTTAAACTTGAATATAGGCAAGGATTAAAAGAGAAAGAAGCTGCATACTCTATAAGATATTAAATCAGCTGTTGAAAGTACTTAAAAACTGGGGGTTTAACCCCTTCCTGACCGGAGCACGCCGATGTACGTCAGCAGAATGGCACGGTTAGGCAAATGGACTTACAGGAACGTCCATTTGAATTTCCTGCCGTGCCATTGCGTGCGAGCTCCGTGAGTTGGGTCGTGGGTCCCGAGGACTCGATCGCCGTGGGGATACCCGCGATCGCCTCACGGAGAGGACGAACCGGGAGATGCTGATGTAAACAGCATCTCCCCGTTCTGCCTAGTGACAAGTGTCACTGATCTCTGCTCCCTGTCATCGGGAGCAGAGATAGTGACATGTCACAGCTAGCCCATCACCCCTACAGTTAGAACACTTCCCTAGTAGTGACTTAACCCCTCCCCACCCCCTAGTGGTTAACCCCTTCACTGCCAGTGTCATTTACACAGGAATCAGTGCATTTTTAATCGCACTGATCGCTGTATAAATGACAATGGTCCAAAAATGTGTCAAAAATGTCCGACATGTCCGCCATAATGTCGCAGTCACAATAAAAATCGCTGATCACCGCCATTACTAGTAAAAAAAAATTATTAATAAAAATGCCATAAAACTATCCCCTATTTTGTAAACGCTATAACTTTTGCGCAAACCAATCAATAAACGCTTATTGCGATTTTTTTTTTTACCAAAAATATGTAGAAGAATACGATCGGCCTAAACTGAGGAAAAAAATGTTTTTTTATATATTTTTGGGGGATATTTATTATAGCAAAATGTAAAAAAAAATGCGTTTTTTTTCAAAATTGTCGCTCTTATTTTGTTTATAGTGCAAAAAATAAAAATCGCAGAGGTGATCAAATGCCACCAAAAGAAAGCTCTATTTGTGGGGAATTAAGGACGTCAATTTTGTTTGAGAGCCACGTCGCACGACCGTGCAATTGTCAGTTAAAGGGACACAGTGCCGAATCGCAAAAAGTGCTCTGGTCAGGAAGGGGGTAAAATCTTCCGGGGCTGAAGCGGTTAATATCACTTTAATGTGGACTAGTAGAAACAGTATAAAGCGTCCATCTTCTCTGCCAGTCGGCATCAGGAGACAATCCTCGTGACTGTTTTTGTGGAAAAAATATCAACTGGTCTAACTTGGGGACTACAGAAACTTTTAGACAGCCAGAATTGGGCTGTAAGTGCAGTCTTTGGGTACTCTGCAACTATTATAGATTCAGCTTGGCTGAAAGATTTTCACAGAATATTTGATCAGTAATGATGGATGTGTTGGGCTTGTAAACAGATTTGTAAAATGTTAGCTGCTGCCCGGCAGGGAGGGAAAGGGTTAACTTATTTACCAGGTCTCTGTTTTTGGTGGGCAGCTGCTGAGCTCTGCACCCCTTCCTTGTGCATATAAAATCAGGAGTGAGCTCTGCCCAGATTAGTCCAGCCGCATGGGAGAAGAAATGGCCGACAGTTACCAGAAAGTTACCCGATCCTCCAGCACACCATCCACTTGGAGGGACTGTGCTCAGCTCTCCTTCAGCTACCTTCTCTGCTATCTGTCATCTCTGAAATATGCCCACTGTGAGGAGCCTGCAAACATCTATGGAGCGACTGAGACCGGTTGTCCTTCTAAAGACACCAGCATGGACCATTTTAAGTAAAGTTTTCACCTTTGCCTTCTGTCTGGTCTGAAGTGTAATGCAAGTTATTGACACCACACATAGTCTCCAGCTTGTGGGTCACTAGGCACAATGGAGTATGAAGAGTCAGAACTTAAAAGTGTCATCCTGGTGCAGTATTACATGTGAGTGACAAGAGCAACAGAAGTCTACAGTCAGTTAAAGAAACCCGTCGGTAGCGTGTACCTATGTCAGATCGGAAAGCCACTAGCTACGAGGGATATGTTGTCTGTGCTCCTTCCACAAGCGGTCCGTCTCCCATAGCAACGGAGCAGACTCGCACACCAAGGTTCTCATTCTGCACAAAGGTGTTGGAAGTCAAGAGCTAAGTGAGTGCCCAACATGAAGCCTGCTGTGCACAAGGCGGGGCCCCATTCCCCTACCCGGGAGAGGTAGTGGCAAATGCTGGACAGGTGGATGTGGACATAAATAGACATACGCGGGACGGAAAAATCATTTTAGTTTCGTATCAGTAGATTTGTTATGCTAATAAATTAGTTTTCCTGCTGACAACTAAATGTAAAGCACAAATGTAAACAAAAGAATGCCAGCAATGAAAAATTTAGAAAAAAAAAAAAGCAGCGTGTGGATCCACCCCAAAATCCATATCAGACCCTTAGGTCTGGTATTGATTTTAAGGGAACCCCACATCAAACTTTTTTTAAAAAAATGGAACGGGGTCCCCACCAAAATCAAGCATGCAGCCCGGCAGGCCAGGAAAGGGGAGGGGACGAGCGAGCCCCCCCCCCCAACCATACCAGGCCACATGCCCTTAAGATGTGAGGGGTGCTTTGGGGCAGGGAGGGCTCCCCCTCAAGGCACCTTGTCCCCATATTGATGTTTAACAAGGGGGCCCCCAGATCCCAGCCCCTCCATGTGAATGAGTATGGGGTACATATTACTCTACTCATTCATCAAAGAGTGCTCAAAGATTTAATAAAAACACAACAGTTTTTGACAAGTCCTTTATAAAAAAAAAAATTAACGTCAACCTAAACAAAAAAAAGTCTGCCCCCTTTGGGAATAAGGTGTTTGGGGGCTGTAGCCCCCCTGCCCCAAAGCACCCCCCATGTTGAGGGCATGTGGCCTGGTATGGTTTAGGAGGAGGAGGGTTATGTTTTAGGAGGGGGAGGGTTGCTCGCTTGTCCCCCCCCCCTTCCTGATCTGCCAGGCTGCATGCTCAGATGAGCGTCTGGTATGAATTTTGGGGGGACCCCACGTCATTAAAAAAAAAAATTGGTGTGGGGTTCCCCTTAAAACCAGACTCAAAGGGCTTGGTATGGATAGAGGGGATCCCCATGCTGTTCCTTTTCAGAATTTTTTTTTGCTGGCATTCTCTTGTTTACAGTTCAGCTGTCCGCAGGGTCATCAGCTGTTAAGGACATGACAGCCAGCTTTCTGGCCCGCACCTTAACAACCAGCTATTCTTCACACAAAATTTGGATCAGTCAATCATTTTTTGGAATAAACGAAACTTAACGAATTTCAACGTAATGTCATTTCAATTTCATTTGGACATTCGGATACATCCGAATCAGCGAACAGCCAAAAATGTGTCCAAATTTAGATTCAGACGGAAACGAATTGCACATGTCTAGACATAAGCTCAACATGTCCCTCCTCAATGCAAGCTACAGTGAGCAGTGTACATTTACACAGGGACCTGAGAGTTAGAGGACTTTTATTATGCAAGTGTACATGGTGTACATTCATCTCTGAGAGTGGAAGCCCACCGTAAGGTTACGTATTCCCCTATGATGGTCTCAGCCTTGTCCCAGGGCATTGATGGAAATGGTACAAAAACAAAAGTACCCCACCTGTGAGGAGAGTGACCCTGTTACAGGTGCCTAGCGTAGCCCAGAAGAACCCACCCTGGGGGTAGTCCTCTTATGTGACCCAGACTTGGCACCCAACAAGTTAATGGGGAACATGGAGGAAGGTCTGCCATCACCCCCCCTACCCCATACAGGCTCATTGCTGTAGTTCAGAAATAGAGATAGAATTAGGGACATCCTCCTGTTCTTCCCCCTTTTTGCTATAATAAACATGCATGCTTGGGTGATATGAGTTTTTTTGTGTAAGTTTATGGAAAGATCTTCCAAAAAGATTTTCCTGTGCATTTGAATGACCTCCAATGTCCATCAGAATTCTCACCAACCAGGGACGGTGAAGAATCTGGAAACTTCAGTGGGTATCAAGCCAGAGACCCAGTCAGCAGAGGTGACACTTGCAGGGCAGCCTTGTGTGTTAAGCCAGGGACCGAGCAGGCCAGTGGGGTGAAGCTTGAGAAGTATCTTGAGTGCCAAGCTAGGGACCCAGCAGAGAAATGGGTGACGCTTGAGGAAGATACTACAATGAAGATTGGAGGAGCTCACTGGATTCAGTGGCAGTGAATCATCTAGTCTTGTGAGAGAGACTGGGAGCTCAGTGGGCTGAGGAACTACAAGAAATGATTGTAGTGGAAGTGAAGGAACTGTTACATCTTGTGTTAGAAACTGTTAAAGATTGTTGCCATAGGAGACAGCATTCCTACACATGGAGATGCGGCATCTTGCTGGAGGCCTTTCCCTGCATGGCTGTTCTCCTGTTGAAGTCTCGGAGTGTGCCAATTAACATTGCAACCATTTAAGAGTGTGCTGGCCCTAACCCTCTCTCCCAACGTTCTGTTAAGAGAAATAAAAATTTTTTTTGCATTCAAGAAGTGTCTGGCACCCAATCAATATACCTCGTACTACACCCACTATGCCTTGCAACCCACCATATACAGAAGGATGTCAGCTATCTCTGGCCCTGGAGGTTCTCATTAGAACGAAGGAGGCCTGGGACCTTGCTACACAACTATCAAGTGAATATACCAGCCTTTCTCAATCTATTTAACCCCTATCAGCCCAGTCCTGCATCCCTTTAATGATCTAGTAGTTGTCCTGTAGACAGATTCTCCCACCTGAGCTGTGAATCTCTGCAGCTCCTCCAGAGTTACCATGGGCCTCTTGGCTCTTCTCTATCCTTGCCCGGCCTGTCAGTTTAGGTGGACAGCCATGTCTTGGTAGGTTCGCAGTTGTGCCATACTCTTTCCATTTTCAGATGATGGATTGAACAGTGCTCCGTGAGATGTTCAAAGCTTGGGATATTTTTTATAACCTAAACCTGCTTTAAACTTCTCCACAACTTTATCCCTGACCTGTCTGGTTCCTTGGCCTTCATGATGCGGTTTGTTCACTAAGGTTCTCTAACAAACCTCTGATGGCTTCACAGAACAGCTGTATTTATACTGAGATTAAACTATACACAGGTGGATTCTATTTAGGTGACTTCTGAAGGCAATGGGTTCCACTAGATTTTAGTTAGGGGTCTCAGAGTAAAGGGGACTGAATACAAATGCACACAAAACTTTTCAGATATTTATTTGTAAAAAGTTTGGAAAACCATTTATCATTTTACTTCCACTTCACAATTATGTGGCACTTTGTGTTGGTCTATCACATAAAATCCAGTCGTAACATGACAAAATGTGGAAAATTTCAAGGGGTATGAATAATTTTCCAAGGCACAGTATGATAAAATATCAATACTTTATTGCAATACACATATTAATAATAACAACACTTTATCAGTATAGATCATATAACCATCACAGAATATCCATGCGGCTGGAGAGTATGTGCAGTAACTTCACCTCTACATGTTTTGTCAAAATTTTCACTACCTCAGGAGTCTTATGAGCACTGCATAAGATGCCACTAAAAGTAAAAAAATAATATTCGTAAGTAAACCAACAATTATAAATATACTGTAAGTATTCTTAACAAGGTAACAATATGCAAAAACATATGTAAATGGGTCACTTGGAGGGTCATCTTACCAGGGGTACTCAGAAGCACTGAATAATTGAAAGATGGACTCATGCACCAACAGGATCCATAGGAGGGGCAAAACCCCACATACTATCACCTGCAAATGGTCAACGTAGATAGATTTATACCTCAACAACGGCACTCCCAGGTGCCATATTTATGAAGGAACATAGTTCAATCCAGGAATTACCTACCCTTAAACTAGAAATACATCAGAAGTCCCAAAGCCCTTGGGTTGAATATTGGGCCCACCAAACAGATGGAGGAGCTACCCATCTAAGTGTAGGCAATTACCAACTAGAAAAGGAGGTGGACAAAACCGCACTCCTGCGTGGAACTACAAAAAATACAAAGAAAAAGGAGGGGTCTACTAAGGTCCCACAGACAATAGTATGTCCTAATTCCAGCAATAAAAGAGTGTAGCCCTCTTACCAGGTACAACAGTCAAAAAGGACCATCCACAGACCATCCTGAATGGCAGCTGTCACAGCAACCCCTCTGCCACATGGTGGGCTTTAAATACTCCTTGCATAACCTGCCCAGCAGAAGTTATGGCACAACGCATGTGTGACGGCACACCTGCACAATCTTGGAAAATCTCGCTGCCAGAACACGGCTCGGAACAGGTAAGACCAGGAACCAGGACATCCAGGGCTTAATGACAACATCAGCTTTAAGCCCTTCTTATAATGTATTTCTGGGTTGGTTCTCTCCATGATGGTACCCACCGATGGGTATAGCCATTTACATCTAGATAATGAAATAGTCTTGCGTGTTTGGTAATTATTGTTTATTACCTTTTTGTGTTGATGTTACTGTTTTGATTTTTTGCAATTATTGATGGTAACTTTTATTTAATATTGTATGGCTGTAAAGGTCCTTTGGGGTGGCTTTGTAAGTGCTGGGGTGGCTCAGAAGATGGTGGGACCTTATTAGAGCCCTCCTTTTTGTTTGCATTTTTTGTAGTTCCACGCAGGGGAGGGGTTTTGTCTCCCTCCTTTTCCTGTTGGTAAAGGCCTACACTTATGCCGCGTACACACGATCGGACATTCCGACAACAAATGTTCGATGGGAGCTTGTTGTCGGAAATGCCGACTGTGTGTAGGCTCCATCGGACATTTTTTGTCGGAAATGTTGCCGACAACAAAAATTTGAAAGCTGGTTCTCAAATTTTTTCCAACAACAAAATCCGTTGTCCGAAATTACGAGCGTGTGTACACAATTCCGACGCAACAAAAATTCCATGCATGCTCTGAATCAAGTACGAGACAGAAGTGCTCGATCTGGTAAAACTAGCGTTCGTAATGGAGATAGCACATTCGTCATGCTGCAAATTTAATAATCTTTTAATGCAGCACATTCTCTTCTTCTTTATAATGCTAGAATAATGAAGTTGTTTTGCTGCTCATATTCACACAAATGGATTTCTTTATTATTTCTTGTGATCTCCTGAATAATATTTTTTATTTTTTTCGTCAGATCTCCATAATAATGTTTCGATTTTATTTTTATAGTGATCTTTTTTTAATTATTTTTTTATCGAGATTTCCTTTTTTTTTTCCTAGTGATCTCCATAATATTTTTTGTCGTTTTGTGCGTCAAGTTACCACAACACCATTATTATATTGTATTTTTTAACCTCAAGGAGATTGGTTGGTGTTGATGTCCCTTGTTAATTTGACATTGTATTTTTGAAATGTACCTGCCTACTCACAAACAAACTGTCCCTTTTTAATAAAAACACATGATGATTTTTGTAAAAAAAATAGACAGTTATTAAGGGGTCATAACAAAATAAAGAGGAAGGCAATGCTGGATAAACTTGTGAAATTAGCGAAGCCTTTGTACCCCAGGGCACACATCAACTATTTGACATGCAAAATTGTTAGCCTTAGGAGTCCATTTAATAGGGAGCACAATCCGGTCCAGGACTCCAAGAGATCAGGAACAGCAGCAGGTGACATATATGTCCCCAGGCTGTGGTCTAACAACAGCCTGCGTTTTTTGCCAGACCAGACCAAACCCAGGCCATCACTCTCTTGTCTTCCTTCCACGCTTCCTTCCTCGCTTGCTTCCAGGCTGTGGCTCTGGTGTTGGAGTTGTGGCAGGAGGTGGAGGAGGAGGATGGTCCAACTCACACAGGTGGGTTTTGCTTATGAGTTCGCCCCTCAACCCCTTATTTAGGGCCATATATATCACTTCCTCATAAAAGAGGCGCTGGCCCACCTCCATTTCCTGCATTTTGTTGGCAGCCATGCAGGCATAGGCCTCAAGAAGACTGAGGGGGGTTCTGAGGGCTGCAGAAGCCTGCCGAATTAACCCAAGTGCTGGCTCCTCCATGCTCCTCCCCTTCCTGGGCTTTTTTTGTTGAAGGCGGAGGGGAGGTACCTGGGATTCGGTCAGGCTACTGGGCCCGGCCACCTCCTGGCTGCCACTTACCCCCGCCACCTCCTGGCTGCCACTTTCCCCTGCCACCTCCTGGCTGCCACTTTCCACAGCCTCCTCCTGGCTGAGGCTTTCCTGTGTATGAAAAAAGGGACATAGTTTTAGTTTTGGGGTGGAAGGAAGAGTGGAAGGAAGGGTTGAGAGTGATGGCCTGATTTCAGTCTGGTCTGACAGAAACTGCAGTCTGTCGTAGTACCACAGCCTGGGTACATATATGTCATCTGCTGCTGCTCCTGATCTCTGGGAATCCTGGACCTTCTTGTGCTCCCTATTATAAGTGTACCTCAGTCCACCTATTTTGCACTTCAAATAGTTGATGTCTGCCGTGGGGATCTGCGACTTCACAAATTCCAGCAATTTATCCAGTGCTGCCTTCCTCTTTAGTTGATTTGTATAAAAGGGGTTTTGTCTGCCACAGACAGGGCAGCTCTCTGTACAAATCGATGAATTGGGGGAGGAAATCATGATCGTTGAATCGATCCATTTTATCTGCAAGACACAACACAAGACAAACCCTAATGTCAGGCTAAACTCTCCTAATCTTGTCCCAATATAGGCCCCAATCTATAAGCAGTATAGGCCACTGATGCCCCAAGTTAAAATTGTACCTTCGTTAGAACGATCGGCGCTTCCGCTACTCCTTCTGCTCACAGATTGTACATACGACACTGCGCGTGCGTTAAACTCTGCTCGCCCCTGACTTTCTTTCTAGTATTTTCCTCGCCCCTTCTCTTTCGACGCCGTGGAAGAGCACATGGCGGGGAAAGAACAACTGCATGAAGACAGCAGCAACGACGAAAGCCTGGAACCACGAACGTGGAGATTTAAGGCCTCAAATATGTCCTTTGTAGAGATGGTGGAGATGCTGGACATCTTGAAGAGGGCCGACTATGATGGGAAGCATGGACCTTACCCAAACCCAAATGTGAGAAAGGCCAAGATCATGATTAAAGTTGTGAAAAGTCTGCACAGGAATTTTGGTGTACGATGATCCAAGGGTCAAATGAGGAAATGCTGGTCAGACCTGAAATTGAGGAAGCAGGATCAGTACAGAAGGATCAAGAGAGTTCTTCAAAAAAGTATTTGTCGTGTGTTTCTATCATTCTTATTACTTGCATGCTGCTCCATGTGCTTTTCTTTACTGTTGTACTGTTTAAAATGGTAACTTTCAGGTTCATGGGCACAGTAAGCGTTCTCAGTAAACATCGTTCGTTTGCCCACTAATACGATGTTTTTGGCAGATGCAGGTTAACTACATTTGTTCAGGCATATTTGTCTTAAAAGAAGTTTAGTAAATTGTTGTCTAGGTGGGTTTGTAACTAGAATGAAATGCAAACTTGATTCAGTGTAAGGACACTCAGCAGCTGTTTACACATCTGGACGCAGGAGCACTAGTGTGGGACACCAGAACAAACTTTTTAGGGTGTCCCACACAGGTGCTCCAGTGGATACTAGGGGTATCTCCATGTGTGAAACTTGACCAAAAAAGGTAAGTATTCCAGCTTTAAGAAAGGGAAAAAAAAATCATGTCTTCAGCTTGGAACTCTGCCAAAACAGACAACACTTCCAAGCAATGTTTCATATTCCTATTTCTGCCCTCAAATATCTGTGTGCTAAGTATATCTTTTTTTTTATTCACATAGGGGAGAAAGGATTTGGGACATCAGAGGACACCAGGGACCCCCAACCTCCTAAAGAAGGGGAAATCCCCACACGACAACCAGAGGATGTGGAGGAAGGAGAGGTTTATGAATTTGGCAAAATAGTGACCACAACAGGTGAGTGTCTGAGACCACAGCTTCAGGTAATAGATGGATACCTGCATATTTATAATACATGGTGTGTTTTTTTATTTTAGGTGACGTGGATGTTGTGGAAGAAGAAACACATTTCACAAGTGCAAGTGCACACGTCCTAATCGGGGAGATCATGATGTGCAACCGTGATTTAGGAGATGATCAAGGAAGATATCAATGATGTGGAAAAAAGACTCAAAAACATCATCGATGTTTTAGGTAGAATCTAAAACACACCAAAATTTAGCAAATTGTTTGTATTTTTCGAACTTTTCTTTAAAAATTTGAAAGCCAAATTTTGAAGATGACACAGTGTGTCAACATGTGCTATCTGCCATCACAGGATATCAATGTACGCGTTTTGTGGGTGCAACCCTTTCCTCACAACTAAAGTAGAGAGTTGTGTATTGTTTTATGTTTTTAAAAAAATGCCTGTTTACCACAAAAATGGATATTTCTACTGTCCAAAAAAAAAAACAAAAATATGTTGGTTTGTTCAAAAACCCTTTTCTAAACGCACATGTGAATGTGCACAGAGTAAAAAATTTTCTACTCAACAATGTGTGGCTTCTTCTTTCAATGCTCAATAGCAGTTTTTTGTTTAAGTTGGTGTTTACAGTGACGATGGGGGTTATTTACCAAAGGCAACTCCACTTTGCACTACAAGTGCACTTTTAGTGCACATTCAAGTGCACTTTTGCAGTGCACTTGTAGTGCAAAGTGGATTTTCCCTTAGTAAATAACACCCACAGTGCTTTATTATTTGCAGACCATTTTTCATCACTCCAAAAAATAAAATCATGGTGCTGAAAATGATGAATATCTAAATATATTAAATCTATCAAAAAAGGACGTACTAACCATAGCGTACCTAACCACTATCTATTACACCACCACCGAGATCCCACTGGTACTAAGTTCCAAATAATAGACAAGTTCGCCCCACATTGGAGGGGCGATTCTTGTGTAAGAGGGGTTTCAAGGCTTGAATATTTTTAAATCTTAATTTTAATTTTTTAATATTTATATATTTTTTCTTCTCCAAACGTAATTTTATATCTGTTATTTTGTAATTTCATATGACATTGCTCTCGTCTGCTCATTGATATGTGCAATGTCTAGTATATTTCCTTATATAGTCAGGCCACACTGGCCTTATATTTCTTTTAACTTGTTATGAGTTTAGATTGATATCGCTAAATCTGGTTTCATACGTGTATTTATGTAGGCTATTGATCGGTTATATTATATAGGGTCTATTATGGTCTCTGTTTTGAAGATACTTATGATATAATTGTGAGGTATACTAACTTCCTGGTCAGAGATCCTAACATAATTAAAATGAAATATTTTTTTTTTTTACTGTTTATTTATTTTCACTTCACGATGAACTCTTACAAATGTTGTGTTTGATTCGCTTTAAACACTTCCGGCCTCGATGATCCATCTGGAACGCATCTGCGTTCCAACAACCATAGCGAAGTGTTCCTATTTCCGTGTAGGCGCGATGATGTATGCCCAGAGATACGCCACACATGACCATGTGACGCAAGTCACGTGCTCGTCTAACAGGATGACGATCCATAAGGGGCGGTGAAGTAGTGAGTATACACTCCTACCCATTAAGAGCGCACCACGATAGGACGCCCAAGGTGAGGCTTGGCTGGTAGAGGCGTTATCAACTACTCTGATTGGTTCAACACGGTAACACGTGGTTCCCATTGGAACGCACGCTAGTTTTTCCAGGAAGTCAGAGCACGCGATGCTGTAAACAGCTGTTTTATGGTCATTAATTATAGTATATGTATAAAAGCGTGGTGGTGGCGGGATGGCATATACCCCAGCCGAAGTCTCTTCAGACGAAACGTGTCGGGTCTCCTTGCTGTACCCAGCCACCTATACCACGCTTACTCTTTACCTTTTTTTGTTGGAATCGATTCTATCATTTTATTCGTTTTTATGGATTTTCTGATGATCGTAATTGATCAAATAAACGTCAATTGATCTATTTGGATTTACACCATGTGGAGGCTCTTTGTTGTTTTTTCTCCATACATGGTTTATCAATGTTGATAAGGTTGGTGATCGTCTGGACCATCTGGACAGGATCTGGGTCCCCCATCTGAGGAGGAAGTCCACCGGTGTACGGTCCACTCCCATACTGTCGTTCATCCTAAGACAGTGCAAGCCTTTTTGACTCACCGCCGACGGCCTGTGAGTCCACCCAAGTCGGTAAGAGTACTTTATCCCTTATGTTGATTTGGAGCACTGCAGAGGAGCTATCTGAGTACCATCCACATTGTATTGAATTTTCTTTATTTTCATGAAGCAATATTGGGACTAGACAAGTTTCAAGGTTCCTTCTGATGGTTACATCTCTTATTACAATTGTGGACATTTTACTATCACCGCTATGTTTATTTGCTGCATTTGTTCATCACTTATAAGGCGGTCATTTTAATTATCACTTAGTGGGTTCCAAACCATTTGTTTGGTCACCTATACCCTTTTTCACTTTATCATATTCCTATATGATTGTTCACGTTCACTTATTGTATTTTTTTAATGTTTCACGTTTCCTTTATTACCTATGAATGAACGTTTTCTATGCTATTGCATTATACATCTAGAATTGAGTTTGTATACTTGTATAGTTTTGAGACTGAATACAGTCTCTCTTCACCTAAGTGGGAAATATATATATATTTTTTTATCATTTCGTAACTTCTCTCACATAGAGGTTTTGCACTTTAGCGCTACACTTTTATATTTAAATAGATGAATATTTTTATCCTTAATGCATTACATACATTAACAACAAAAACAAGGTGTGAGTGTAGCAGACCCACAACATAGTTAGCTGAAGAAGAGATTGTCACCTCATGTATCAAATAAATTATGTTTGCACTATTGAAGAAAATGGCCAAAAAGAAAAGCCCATTGATAACCTAGGAGACAGCTAAAAGAAACACAAGCAGTAAATCGAAGGAAATATTTTTCTGTTTAAATACAAATTTATTTAAAAATGTTTCTTATACATTTTCTGGCATATCAATGGCCCCCCTACCCGCAAAGTACTCCATATATTTTAGACGGACCTCTCGTGCACTTTGGGGGGGCAAGCCAGGAAGGCCAGCTTCAAGCACCGTCAGGGTTTGGTCTTGAAATCCGACCTCAGGCCCAACTGAGGCCACAAAGTTCATAGAATTTCTCCTTAAAGAGTTGTGGAGAATGCAGCAAGCAAGGATTATACGGTTAAGTTTATATTCCGCCATATTGATTGGCGTAAGGAATAGGCGGAACCGGCTGGCCATTATTCCGAAAGCATTCTCCACCACTCTTCTGGCTCTGGCCAGCTGGTAGTTAAAAACCCTCTGGTACAGGGTGAGTGTCCTCATGGGGAACGGCCACATGAGGTGATCACTCAAGCCCAAACGCTTCATCAGCGACAAAGACGAACGGCAGACCAGCCACGTTGTCTTCCGGAAGTGGCAATTCCAAGCCACCACTCTGGAGCTATCCGTAGAACTCGGTCTGGGCGATGACTCCACCATCCGACATCCGGCCCTTCTTCCCCACGTCCACGTTGCCGACACCACCGCCAACATCACTATACTATAAAACCCCTTATAGTTGTAATAGTATGACCCCGAGTTGGGGGTGGAACTATGTGGACGTGTTTCCCATCAATTGCCCCTGCGCAGTTGGGAAAGTCCCACCGTTGGGCAAATTGGGAAGCCACAGTCTGCCATTCCTGTGGCGTTGAAGGAAACTGTGGAGTGAAACAAGAAAAATAAAATGAGTACTTTTGCACATAACATTGCAAGCAGATTAGATACAAACATTCTTGGCCAACATCAGTATAACATTGCTTTTAAGGAGTATTTAAAGAAAAAAACACGAAGGTCCACTTATCAGATTCTCCCCCCCTCCGATGGCCCATTGTACAAATTTTAGGGGAGGGGGGAGATGTTTTGGACAGGTAACCCTCTCCACTTCATTGAGAGCTGAATGCATAAATAATGTGTGTTACTTTGGCCAGCCCCTCCTTACTTACACTATTGGCAGCCCACTGCACAGGTAAGAAGTGTCATAATACAAAAATATAAATACACACTGTCCAAATTGAAGCACATTTTTACATTTTGCAATTACCCATCAAGATGATAGGAGAACAAAACTTTAAACAGTACCATTTAAAAGTATTCAGGCAGGCCCTTTCACTACATGCTTTGGTGAATTCATCCATAAATATGAACACAAAAGAGGTAGGTATGGTGTGTATGGGTTTGGCAAAGTTAGCAGATAGAGGATTGGTATCGGTTGACTTAGCGGTTGGGGGGAGGGTTCCAAATGATTTTGGGACCCCCCAAAAAAGCATTGGGCACTCTGCCTGAATTTAAGGACACAAAATAACATTTGTACACCTTTTAGGGGGTGTTTAGGGTAAAGCACTACAATGGAGTTGAAAAAAAACATTGTTAATTGACTAGGCTAGGTGTGTATGGGCCCAGGATAGCATGCCGGGGAGGTTAGTGAAGGCAAATATGCATGAAGGACAAAAAAGAACTTGAAAAACTTCCAGCATGCATGAGGATAAAGAGGAAATTCACAGCACATTACAATCATGGTAATTAGGGAATGATGAAAGAAATACAATACATTAAATACATAGAATGTGATGTTAAAGGAGAAATCTTACCTTAATATAGTCCTGCAGGACCTGTATGATGGCAGAACAGGTCTCTGGAATAATGATCCCCAGAGCCTGGGGGGAGATGCCTGTCAAGAACTTGATGTCCTGCAGACTTCTCCCTGTCGCCAAGTACTGCAACGTGGTGACTAGCCTCTGTTCAGGAGTGACGGCTTGCCGCATGCAGGTGTCCTGCTTCGTAATATAAGGGGACAGCAAAGCCAACAAATGGTGAAAAATGGGGTCTGTTGTCCAGAGATAATTCCTGAAATCATCAGGATTATTCTCACAGATCTCCCACAACAAAGGCATGTGAGAGAATTGGTGACGCTGGAGCAACCAAATCTTCGTCCCTGAACTCCTCCCCGCCCTGTTCATGGACTGGGCTTGGGTCAAAGTAAGAACCCCAACACCAAGCCCCTGCACAGCACCAGTCGGCTGATCAGAACGAACTAACAGATGGCACTGAAAATCAGAAAGGCCTGAGAATAGTGAGCTGAACATCAGAAACGCGCGGACAAGAACGCATTGCAAATCAAATAGGTAATATAAAAATATGCACTGAAAACCAGATATGAACTGACTACACGCACTGAAAACCAGATACAAACCCACAAGCACAAACTGAAGGGCAGTAACAATCTGAAAGCACAAGGCTGAAAAGCGCGAATCGTCTCTCACGAAACTTCTACTAACACGAGATTAGCAGAAGGAGCCCAAAGGGTGGCGCACTGGCTATTGAACTTCCTTTATAGTGCCGTTGTACATGTTGCGCATTCTTGACGATCGGGAATTTCCGACAACATTTGTGTGACTGTGTGTATGCAAGACAAGTTTGAGCCAACATCCGTCGGAAATAAATCACAGGATTTTGTTGTCGGAATGTCCGATCGTGTGTACGCAGCATTAGAGGGGTGTCTCCCCCATCTGTTTAGCAAGCACGATATGTAACCCAAGGGCTGTGGGACTTCTGATGCATTTCCAGTTTAAGGGTACAGTAGGTAGAACCTGGAATTAACTATTTCCCTTCATAGATATGGCACCTTGGAGTGCCATTGTTGAGGTATAAATCGTTGACCATCCACAGGTGATAGTATGTGGGTTTTGTCCCTCCTATGGTTACTGGCTTCTCCCTGGGGTGATCCTGTTGGTGCATGAGTCCATCTTTCAATTATTCAGTGCTTCTGAGCACCCCTGGTAAGACAACCCTGCAAGTGATCTATTTACATATGCTTTTATGTATTGTTACCTTGTTACGAATACTTATATTTATTATTGCTGGTTTACTCACAAATATTATAACTTACTTTTAGTGGCATCTTATGCAGTGCTCAATAAGACTACTGAGGAAGCCAAAAATCTGGCAAAACATGTAGAGCTGCAGATACTGCATATACTCTAAAGCCGAATGGATATTCTGTGATGGTTTTATGATCAATACTGTGAAAGTGTTGTTTTTAATAATGTTTGTATTGCAATAAAATTGTTGATATTTTATCATACTTTTTGAAGTTATGATTTTGGCACCTTTAACATTTTTTTTCTAATTGTTCTACTGTATTCTGACAGCAGGGAGCCTTCCCTGCAGGCAGAGTACAATAATCAGTTTTTCCGGCTATAGCTGGCGGCACTGATCGTTTGAGAAAAACCTGACAGGCTAGATGTACACAACTGTGTACACCAGCTAGCCCATACATGGATGGAAATTCAGTTGGTCCCCACTAAACCAGACAAATTTTGATCTATGTATGGCCGGCTTAACAAGTGATCATGCCACTCAATAGAAGCTCCCAGGCAGATGAAACATGCCAGGGCAACATTGTCTAATTTAGAAGCTGCACACCTGCCAGCAGGGACACCACCTTGGTTATCTATGTGAATTACTTATGTTATTACAATATTCATTGCAGATCGCATGAGGATATTCTTTGTTGTGATGCTTGTATGACACATATGGAAATAACTGTTAATTATGACTGATGGCTATTTATAGTTTTAGATATTAAACTGGAATTAACCTTTCGCTGCCAGGCCCTGTGCTCCATTTTTACCCTCAGGTGGCCAGACCATTTTTGCAATTTTTCCTTTGCTCTTTTACTTTTCACTTATAACTTTCAAAGTTTGTAAAAGACCCCCCCCCCAAAAAAAAAACCCATATATTTTCTGAAAGCACATGACCAGTAGAATAAAAAGAAGGTGCCACTGATTTCTAAGGTCCCACGATATTTGCGCAATTGTTTATCAAAACAATATTTTTACTAAAAATCCACTAAAATCATGATTAGCAGATAAATACACAGTCATTTTACAAAATTCCTACTAAATATAAAAGCTTAACCTGTATTGAGTTAATAAATATTTGTAATTGTGATTTTTAAATTGCGCCTTTTTGCAAAATTTTGCAAAAATGTAAATATCCAAATTTGTCTAAAAATCTGAAGGTTTTAAATTTTTCCCTTAAAGCTTTCAGAATTTGTGAAAGACCTCCAAAACCATATATTTTCTAAAAGCATATGACCTCTAGAATAAAAAAAGGTGGTACTGATTTTTTAGACCTCACGGTATTCGCGCAAATGTTTATCAAAATGTTTATCAAACTAATTTTTTAAACCTCAAATTATCTCCAACTGGTTTCTTGAACATGACAATGAGTTCACAGTACTTCAATGGCCTCCACAGTCACCAGATCTCAATCCCACAGAGCACCTTTGGGATGTGGTGGAACAGGAGATCCGCATCATGGATGTGCAGCCGACAAATCTGCAGCAACTGCGTGATGCTGTCAATATGTCGTGTCAATATGAACCAAAATCTCTGAGGAATGTTTCCAACACCTTGTTGAATCCATGCCATGAAGAATTAAGGCAGTTCTGAAAGCAAAAGAGGGTCCAACCCGATACTAGCAAGGTGTACCTAATAAAGTGGCTTGTGAGTGTATATACAGTGTAAGTCAGTTGCACTTTACAACGACTGATTATAGTCCATGTCAGTATTGTTAGCTGTGTTTTTGAGGAATCTGAAATTAAAATTATATTAAAAAAATAATTAAAAAAACACTGAAAAAAAACAAACATTTGAATAAAGAAAGCACAAGTTAATTTTACCATTACATGGTTTATTTTAAAGCAGACACACCATTGGCAAATATTAGTTGAAAATGATGATAAAATTACATTTAAAACTTGTACAAACTTTTTATATGTTTTACCTTTTAAACAACTTGATGCAGAAGCAAAATGGAGAAAAGTAATATAAAAACAAATATAATTTCAGTATCTAATTTTAACACAAGTTAGGGAAAAGAAAGGCAAAAGACAGCAGAATATGTGAGGGCAAAACATTCCAGTTTTCCTGAAAGATCAGTTTCATTTGAAAATAAAAACCAAGACAAAACAATTTTGTAATTTAACAAAGTAAACTATAAAAATGCAAATCCTTTGAAAAAAATGGAATACTCTGATGCAAAACATGTATACTTGAAACAGAAAGAATCTGGGAAAATACTTGGGAAAAAAAGACTTTCTGTATTTTTGCATTTAAAAAAGAATGCAGAAAAATACCCCACATTTGGTTAATATGTTAACTGATGTACTTATTGCTTTTTTTTCCCCATTGTATGCCTGTCTATAAACTTAAACATTAAGGAGAACTCCAGCAATACGACTTTTCTTCTGTCCTGTCAGTCCCCAAAGCTATGGTGAAGTTACAGTTGTTATACATCAAAAATGAATGCAAACAATTATTGCTACTTGAGGAAAATGTGAAAAAGTTCATGATACAGTGGAAAAAAATAAATAAAAACATTGTCACCTATAAAATCAGCTACCAACACACCAGAATAGATTAAAAAAATGTGCATGACCATTTTTACAGTAATGCAGCTTACTTTATTGTACGATATGTGCTTTGTTGTGGTTAGTGGTGCATCACCCATTGCCCTCTACTGTACAGTGCAATCGGGTGCTATTCGCAATGAACAGCACTGCACATTAGCAGGTGCGTTGCAGTAACATATTTTTGTTTATTACACTTTTCTGCAGTTCACAACTGTGAATATGGCCTGAATGAAAAAAAAAAATTATATATATATATATGCAAATATTTTACAGGCATTAAATTCTCTGTGCATCAATCACTTGTTAAGCAGAAGCATGGGAATAGAAAGAAGAAAAAAAACATACATACACACTCACCTCCATGCTGCAGCATCGGTCTGATGCTTCAGCTGTTCCTTGCTGGCTCTAAGTTCAAGAACTGAGAGATCACATAACAGCCGATTGCTCAGTTCTCAGTCTGCTGAGAGTGGTGACTGTCAATCACCGCTCTCTGCTCTGCCCCCTCCATCGCTCACTGGAGCACTGGGCTGGAGACAGGGGGCAGGAGCAGCTGGCTCTTGCTTTCAACGGCGTGCTAAAAGCCAGCTGCCAATTAAGCATCCGGATGGATCTCGACAATATAGTCAGGATCCTTCCAGGGTCTGGAACAGCTCTGTGATGCCAGCTGACAACAGGCTAAAGCTTGCTGTCAGCTGATTCTGGGTCACAGGAGAGCAAATGTAAGTGTATACTTGTGACCCACAAGAGAAGTATGGCCAGAAAACTTTTTCTGGCCATACTTCTCTTTTAAAGCATGTTGTTCTAAAGCATAGGCTCAAGTAAATCTCCTCAACCAATATCCACATGGATATTAAATAGGTGTGCTGGGAAATAATCATAGTTGTTTTTGTAGGAATTTAAAAAAAATGAAGATAGATGTAGAAAATAATTTAAAGGAGGATTACTGCATAATTACATAAAACAAAACACAAAAGTAAGTACGGTAGGTCATTACTGAAATATTCCTTGGATTTTCTTAGATTCTATTAGGCAAACAGAAAATCAAATAAGGTGCAGCAAGTTTAAAAATTGAGTTTTGGGGAGCACAGATATTGAGATCATATTGTACCAAATACTGATTTACATATATCTTTCACATTTTTATATGCTTGTTATAGCACGTTTTCATGTTTGTATTATATACAGATTAATACATTTCCTCTAGTGGCTCTGTGTTTCCCCAAAATAACAGCCTCCCCGATCAACAGTTGCTAAAATAATAAGGTTGATTTTTTAAAGTTGTAAAGAAAGTTCAATATTTACTAAGCATAGTGCATAAAGCGGTGCTTTGCTCAGTATAAATACCCGAAAGGAAATGAAAAAACAAGATTTTGCCTTGCACATGCCTGTAGTGAATACAGCTCCACTTTATTTACTAAGCAAAGCACACATTTATTTGAGCGTTTGAACATTCTCTAATTGTACTGTACATACAGGAAAAAGCAGCATGCGCAGCTTTTTCAAAGTGCTTAGAAAGCTTTCAGCAAGGTTCAAACCGCTTTCCTAAAGTCTTTGAAACAAACTTCGGTATGGAATGGTAAAGCTGAACTTCAGGCACAAAAACACTACTTTAACCACTTCAGCCCTTGAAGGTTTTACCCCCATCATGACCAGGCCATTTTTTGCGATACGGCACTGCGTTACTTTAACTGACAGTTGCGCGGTCATGCGACGTTGTACCCAAATAAAATTGATGTCCTTTTTTTTCCTACAAATAGAGCTTTCTTTTGGTGGTATTAGATCACCTCTGCGATTTTTATTTTTTGCGCAATAAACAAAAAAACAAAAAGGCCAACAACTAAAAAAAAAACAAAAAACAAAAAAAAAAACATAACCAATAAAAAAGTGTAAAAAATCAAATGTCTTCATCAATTTAGTATTCTGCTACATATTTTTGGTAAAAAAAAACCCCAATAATTGCATATTGATTGGTTTGCGCAAAAGTTATAGCGTCTACGAACTATGGGATATATTTATGGATTTTTTTTTTTTTTACTAGTAATGGCGGAGATCAGCGATTTTTAGCAGGACTGACATTGCGGCAAAGAAATTTGACACCAATACAGCGATCAGTGCTAAAAAAAAATGCACTCTCATTGTACAAATGACACTGGCAGGGAAGGGGTTAACACCAGGGGCAATCAAAGGATTAAATGCATCTCTAGGGAGTGTTTTCTAACTGTGGGGGATGTGCTTTGACTAGGAGTGAACAGAGATCCGTGTTTCTGCTTAGCAGGTACACAAGATCTCCATTTTCCCCTCTGACAGAACGCCGGTCTGCTTGCTTTTACTTAGGCAGACCGCCGTTCTGCCTCTCCTGAGAGCGATCGGCGGGTTCAGGCGGACATTGCGTTTGCCGCAACCCCCGATTGGCTCCCGCCGTGTCCAATCACAGTGGAAGCGGTTCGCCAGTGGCACGCGCCCCAGACCCCATGCACGAAATAACGTACAGGTATGCGATTTTGCGCAGAAGGGCCCCCTGCCGCAGTATATCTGCGTGGGGCGGTCCAGAAGTGGTTAAATATAATCAACAGCCACAAAGGATATAAATCCACTTTGTGTGCAAACAATACCTTTTACAAACTTAGATATTACCTTGTAAAAGTAGTGGGGACATTATCACTGTACTATACAGTACATGGGCAGAGAACAGAGTTGTGGGAGGGACCCAGTGAACCCACCCACTACAGGAGGGGGCGGAGCCAAGACCAGTGACTTTGTACAAGGGGAGAGAGCATCAATGACCGGTCTTAACACAGGAAGCTCCGGCACAGAGGCAGAGTTCCACACTGGATTATTGCACAGATCTGGAAGAAATACACAAAGAACAGCAAGATTCAAGAAAGAATACACGTGCCTCTTGTATATAGGAGTTATCTGCTTATTCCTGAGTTCAGCTTTAAACAGATTTTAGTAGGTGTGCTGACTGTAGCTTTAACCAAGCTTCTAACAAGCTTTTAATGAGCTTCAAATAGAACTGAAAGGGGATGCAAACCCAGACAATGAACTTCTCTTATTTGGTCTGTTAAATATACTTATATATTATATACATAAATATATTTGATATGTGTAAAATATACATGTTGATCATGTCAGAAATATTGTGAGCACTCTCTGCCTGTGGTAAGTCATCACCTAGGTGTCTTTCTCTAAGGACTACAGACCCACGCCCCTCTATGTTATGGGCAGTAGCAGAGGGGTGGAGTCCTGTTCAATTTCTGTTGTCCTGATACAGTAGACTGAGGGTTATCATCTTAAGACTGAAAGTGTGTTATTGGCAGAATAACCAGAAGAAAATGAAGAAAATGAACCATCGCATCCAAGGACTAGTAAGCTGTAATATATCACATTTTTATTTTTGGGTTTAGATACACTTGAAGCTTACTGAGCTTGATAAGCAATTTAATTAAAGTGACAGTGAGAATCCAATTTGGATCATCATTCGACTTTCCCAGACTACAACTAATTGTATCAACAAAGTTGCTTAAAGCTTACTGAACACGTTACCAACGCTTGCAATGCAAAAGCTTGCTGCATACAAGCTGGATCCCATATGTACAAGGCTATAGAACATAAACCTCAAAATCTCAGACACACATGCTGTCAGACCTGGCTGGTAAACACTGGGAGAAAGAACAGTAAGGCACAACCACTGTATAGCACTACTAAACAGGAAGCAGATCTTGTACATGTAATATACAGTATGGCTGCCCCTGGGTACCTATATGGGTCTCCCGCACACAGGGTGTCTGTTTAGCCCTTTTGAATGCCAGAACTCCTGGCAAGAGAAAAGCTGCTTAAAAAAACATGACTAAAGTAGGGTAGACACTATAAGAAAATCAGGTGAAGGTCCGTTCGATTTTTCTCGGTGTTTTAAAGCAAATGGGAACCGATATTCTCACGAAAATTCTCGTACCACAAAGGCTTTATTTTGTTGTGGTTTATTGTTTCTGATCATGTGCAGTCTTGCTTTTATGATTTTTCTTGTACGAAAACCCTACACATTAAAACAAAAATTGTTCGTTCTGTTCCCATACGAGAAAAATTTTGGAGATTGTCCCTTCGGGAATTTTCACACGAGAAAAATCGGCTGTCGAAAGTTGCGTACACACTATATGAATATTCTTTGAGCGAAAACGTTTGCCCGATTAGCCCCTTATAGTGTCTATGAGCCTTAAAGCAGTGTATTGCACGCACGTGTAGGTGTGCTTAAGCATAATGGATTCCATTGGCAAGAATATTTATTTATTCTGGCCTTTGTAATGCAATAAACGCCCAAACATGCCTAGTGTTTTGGCGCATTCATTGTTTTTTCTGCTCTTCACCTCCTCTCCTGAATGCATTTTTGGTGTTTTTTTTTTTTTCAACCTGTAAATGCTCCTCTTCTACTATGCCTGTAACTTCTATGTGTGCATGGCCACACAGGCCATCGTAGAAGTGCTTTTAAAATAAAAAAAACAAAACACCAAACTCCTGTAAAAGCATGTTTTTTTAAGCCCAGTGTGCATAAGGCCTAAAATGACAAACTATACACACATTGATAAGATTATTTATATTAAGCTGATCTGTTACACATGTATATTAAATTAACCACTTCCGGACCACCCGTCGTCGATATACGTCAGTCTTTTGATGTTAAATACCGTTTCAGCAGCAGATAGCTGCCATAACCCCGGTATTTTCTTTCAACGGCGGGCGGTCCGCTTTACAATAAAAGTGGTCTCCGTGCCGGATTCACCGCAAGATCACTTTTAAATTTTCAAACCACACATGTGAGGTATCACAGAGATTCTTAGAGTGAGAGCAATAATTCTAGCAAAAGACCTCCTCTGTAAGGCAAAACTGGTAATCTGTAGGAATTTTTAAACGTTGCCTATGGAGATTTTTAAGTGCCGAAGTTTGTCGCCATTCCACGAGCGGGTGCAATTTTGAAGCATGACATATTGGGTATCAATTTAATCTGCGTAACATCATCTTTCTCAATATAAAAAAGAAAAAAAAAAAATGGGCTAACTTTACCGTGCTCTTATTTTTTAATTAAAAAAAAGTGTATTTTTTCCCAAAAAAATTGCGTTTGTAAGACCGCTGCGCAAATACAATCTGACAAAGTATTGCAACGACCGTCATTTTATTCTTTAGAATGTCTGAAAAAAAAATATATAATGTTTGGAGGTTCTAAATCATTTTCTAGCAAAAAAAAAAAAAAAAAATTTTAACTTGTAAATACCACAGGTCAAAAAAAGGCCTCGTCCTTAAGTAGTTAAAACAATGTTTGTTAATCCTACTTCCTAAATGAAAAGGATGTTTGCATTTTAGGGATCTGTAGGGTGATGTCACACAGCTTGCCAAACCAGAAAGGCTTGTGTTTTTGTCAAACAAGTTTGTTCCTCTATAAACCTTAAGAGGATTGTCCAAAGTGAACAGAAGCTCACTAAACCGGCAACCGTGTACAGAGTTAGCTAGAATTCCGTATGTATGTTTTAATACATCAGCAAGGCAATTTTACAGCCAGGTATCAAAAAAGTCCTAGAACATCATTATCACAAAGACTTTCAGGTGGGGGATGACCACTCTCTTTCCCACATTTGTAGTCCTTATCTACCCAATGCAATGGTGCCTCACATCTGTAGGCTACTACTATATGGGTCCAAACACCTCTTTGGGCACATGTGCTCTCCTTCAATGAAACATTTTTATCTCACTACTTCTAGAAATGTAAAATGATTTAGTAGGCTTCAGGAATAATTTTGCTAAGCACCCATCTCAGTGTGAACACATCTTTTATTGTTCTACAGCACCCAATGCCTGTGTGTGCAAATCCCTCAGAGCAACGGGAACCTTCTTAAATGGTGTTATAGTACATAGAGGAACTATAAATAATGTAGTTAGGCAATCTACAGAAAAGAGAAGCAGTTGCCCATAGTCACCAATCAGGTTTCAGCTTACATTTATGGCCCCTTTCACATCTATGCATTTTGTTCATGCACAATAAGATATTGTTTATTTATGCCTTTTACATATGCCATTTTCACATGGCACCCAACGTACAAATACAGTAAGAACTGACTGACCTTTTTTGTGATGCATTGACACCCCATTTAAAATATATTAGCTAGTTAGTGCAAGGCACCAAAACATAAGGAAGGCCAAAAGGAATCTGTCTTTAACAGTTGCTACTACTTGTTCTAATCCCTCAGCGCCACCTACGAGTTGCCCCTTTACATGGGCCTTAATGCCCAGAAGGTGGTATGGCTTCTCTATCATGCGACTGTCAAGACTCTTGCAGCAGTCACGTGATCAGAGCCCCTCCCACTGGTTCCTGGTCAGAAGCTGTGATGGAATTCTGTTGGCAACAGCTTGGGTCAGTGTGCTGGAGTGCTCTCTCAGTACATTGTGGGCACATATCTGTGGAGACTGGGTCTTATAGCCCAATTTTCCTGCCACCATATATGTGCAGTTGGCATGGGGCCAACATTTCACACACAGATCCTAGCATAGAAATTCCTGGCGATAGAAGGCACTGGACCAGTGGAAGATTTGGGCAGGCACTTAAGAACTGGTTGGCCACATGTACAGTGGTGTATCTCAAAAACACAACTAAACCATATATTTATTGTACAACATAAAAGTAACCTGTACCTGCTAAAATCTGGTTCAATTTTTTTGTTGCAGCACATTAGTACATTTATAAACTGTTGCCCACTGCATCAAACACATCAAAAGGATAGCTCTGTCGAAGTAGTGGTCAGACTGTGACGTATGTTAATGCCCAAGTGACACCTCTTTAGTGAAAGCATAAGTTGTAAGACCCTAAAACAGGGTTTCTCAACCAGGGTTGCATGGAACCCTAGGGTTTCTGCAGAGGTTGCTAGGGGTTCCTTGAGCAATGAACAATTTCTGCCTCTCAGATAAGTTCCCACTGACACCAGTGATCTTTTTAGCTATCTGTAGGGGGGTAATTCTTCCCAATGTTCACAAGTTCACAATGTTCTTCCCACTGACCATCACACTAATGTATCATGAGTTGTAACTTTATGATTTTTTAGCAGGGGTTCCCTGAGACTGGAAAGTTATTTCAAGCGTTCCTCTGTGTTGAAAAAGTTGAGAAGGGCTGCCCTAAACTATCATAAATCAGTTTTTATTGTTTTTCTCAGTTTACAGGAACATATAGAAAATGGAAAATCGGCATAGAACAGGCATGATGTCTATGTGTGCATTAAGAAGGGAATTTCTGAAAAATCACAAGAAAAGCCATACAAAATCCCCATCTTGATGATACTATGAACATTCGAGCCATTGGGGGTTATTTACTAAAGGGAAATTCACTTTGAACAGCAAGTGCACTTGGAAGTGCAGTCGCTGTAGATCTGAGGGGAGCGTGCAAGGAAAATAAAAAACAGCATTTTTGTTTGTACATGATTTGATGATAGAAATCTGCAGAGCTTCCCCTAATTTCAGATCTTCCCCTCAGATCTACAGCGATTGCACTTCCAAGTGCACCTGCAGTGATGATGAGTGTCATGCTGGCAAGATCTGAGGGGGAAAATGGGAATAAAAAGGCAAAAAAGACAGTGAAAAATGGGGGGTTAAGAAAATCAGACCCAGAGGGGAGTAAAGCTCCAAAATGGTGCAATAAGACACACACTTTGCAGCATTACAGATATGAAGAAAAAATATGAAGGAGGACCCATTAGAACCATGCTAACTGATAAGGTTCAAGGCTTTTTCACCTGCCAAAAGACCATTTTTCAATGGCTTCAATCTCTTTCATTTCACACATCTAATCTGCTGCAATAGGGACGGCTGTAGGCCAAGGGCATGCGAGCTCCTGAAGGAATATAATGTAGATCCTTTTTGATTTAAAAGATCCCAGGATAGATAACATTTAATTGCAAGTGCCATCTTTGATGTTAGTATCCATGATCTTGTTGGTATTTTGCCTTGAAAGGAAGTAATAAGGGGGATTGTAGTCACGTGAAACCCACCAACTTGGGTGGAGAGGAAAGTGCTGCTAGCCCAAAATATAATTAAATTTGAAAAATTGCTCCCAAGGGCCTATATATAGGCAGCTAGAAAAAGTTTGACTGAATAGAATATATCAAAAAAGTTCTTTATTGCGTACAGATATATGAAAAAAAAAAAAAACCCAAAAAAACACATGAATTAAAATTAAAATCTACATGAACTCTGGTATGCATGGTATCCAAACATGAGATGTCAATGTTACTTATGTAGATAGCAAAAAAGAGTTGAACACTAAATGCTATTGCTCAGAAAAAAGCTCCAACGCGTTTCAATCGTATATTGTTCTGATCTTCCTCAGGGGGATGAAGACATCTTCAAATTGAAATATTGTGCACGACCAAGGTTGATTAAAAACATATAGGTGGGGTAGTTTCAAGGTGGTAATCTGTCCAAGGAGTATGGAACAGACCCACACTATCTCATGGAAAGTCACACAGACTGAATGTGATATGAAAGGGAGCACAGACATACTCATAAGTGGCCTTAGTAAATAACATTCAAAATCACAACTGACACTGATGGGAATGCTTTCAGCAATATACATATATATTAACAAAGTTTGTGAGGAATACTGAGAATTCCTCACATATCCAGGTAGGTGCAATTATTTATTGTCCAGCAGCCATTCCCATCCTGCAACTGATCACTTGCTGCGAGGAATAAGGTGTGTCAGTGTAGAGATCTGCATTTGTAACATTGACATCTCATGTTTGGATACCATGCATACTAGAGTTCATGTAGTAATAATAAGGGGGATCTTCCCCCAGATATAAAGGGATAGTGCCATTTTCTTTAAGACACTGCAAACATAGGTTATATGCTTTAGGACCAAATATATGAAGATCATCCAGGCATTTATATCACCTAGTAATAATCTTCTAATTACGTTCATGAGGTCTGGCAAAATTGACAGTTTGAGTCAGTATTAACGCTTTATCCCAGTTCGATACCTACCTACCAATTTTTTACCTACCTGGCTACAAAAAATATAGAGCACCAGGGAACAATTTTTTAAAGAGTAACTTATAAATAATAGACACAACATGGGAAGGCCTCTGCTCTTTAGGCAAGTATTGTTCAAAGTCAGTAAAGGGCCTACTAAGGAAGGAGAGTGGTTTAAAAAAAAGAGTTAATGAACTTTAAAACTTTTAATCTGTTCTAACAAAATGGAAATGCCAGACTCCTGTGGTGGAAGAAGCTCCACCAGGTAGCATTTCGAGGGATTTGAGCTACCCTTGTGTCCCTGTGCAATGGCAAAAAAATTAAGAAAAATGGAGGACAGGTGGGAATCTTTTCAGTTTGATAATAGAAGGGTCATTGGACAGACAGACACTCTTTTTCAACACGTACCTCTTGGGTACCTACCAATATAGGTATGTTTTATAGTTTAGGTTGCAAGTGAGGTGGTATTAAGGGAAGGGAGGGAAGTTTCAATATTTTCCTCTATTGTGTTTGGGATGTGTAAAGAAAGGTCTTCTATAATCTAGATCTAGAAGTTTCTCTGACTTTGGGAAAATGGAGATTGGCCAGTATACATATATGAACATAGCTCTGAAACACATGTTGTACATGAAAAGATCAAACATGAAATATCACAATAAAAAGCAATGGGAGATAATGTCTACAGTCACTGGATTTAACATCAATAACGCCTTTGGTCTGTGAACACATTTCAAAATGAATTTAAAAATTAGTGTGCCTCTTTACATCACAAAGCATGTGAAGTCAATTTATAAGCAGGCAGCATATTTATAAGTCATACCTTGTAGAAGATGCCAATGGCACATCCTGAACATGATTATTCTGTATAAATAGTTTAAACTGTTTTATAGAGCTAGCACTTTAGCTGCTTGTTATCGTTTAACTGTCTAATTAAACCTTATCCATGGCCAGCAAACAGCATTTGATAAACTGGCATTCACAGGATGTCTTTAGGTCTGTGTATATGTCAGCTATAGGAATATAATTTGAAGCCTATAGTTTAAAGATAAAACTCCAGGTATGGATATTATTGCATAGTTACACTGGTCATGCTTGCACCAATGTTTGTATGCATATGGTGTGCCTGTGGTACTGCTGTGGAAGCTAAGATTCATGGTTGTAGTATCCCCTAATACAGTGATCACTGCTGTCCTCTGGGTCCTGTGCCGAGCGAATGACTCCCTGCAGTCACTATGCAGTAGGGCAGCCACTCAGCAACTACAAATGATTCTCCGCTTCGAAAGTGGTCCCACAGGTATGGCATAAGGTATACTTCCATTGTTCCAAGCTGAACCAATTTAACTATGCAATTAAATCCATACCTAGAGTTCAGCTTTAGGTTTTTACATTGCTCAAAGCCCCTTATGCATACTTGCTGCTTATAGCCTCATGTACTAATATGGCCAAGGATCACCTGCTTGAATCCTAATATAGAGCATGAGCCTATACCAATGAATAGCAGTAGTGCCCTAATTATTTATACTATAGGATAGCAAAAAATAGTTTATTATGGAGAAGGTGAACATTCTGCATACTGGCACAGATCATGCTCAGTGTAATGCAGAAATTCATTCTGACCAAAGCTACAGTATCCCAGCATGTGCTATGGTTTCCTGACTGGCTCCAAATGGCCACACAGGTTGTCTCTCACCAGCAGATAATTTATAAAATCCAAATGGCATTAACAACACATCAAAAAGCAGGATTTCACAGATTACATTTTTAAGAATTGGCGGTAAAGCACTAACTATACACAGAACTGCAGTTTCTATCTACATACAGTGGGGATCAAAAGTTTGGGCACCCCAGGTAAAAATGTTTATTAATGTGCATAACGAAGCCAAGGAAAGATGGAAAAATCTCCAAATGGCATCAAATTACAGATTAGACATTATTATATGTCAAAAAAGTTAGATTTTATTTCCATCATTTATACCTCAAAATTACAGAAAACAAAAAAATGGCGTCTGCAAAAGTTTGGGCACCCTGCAGAGTTAATATCTTGTACTGCCCCTTTGGCAAGTATCAGCTTGTAAACGCTTTTTGTATCCAGCCAAGAGTCTTTCAATTCTTGTTTGAGGTATCTTTGCCCATTCTTCCTTACAAAAGTCTTCCAGTTCTTTGAGATTTCTGGGCTGTCTGTCACGCACTGCTCTTTTAAGGTCTATCCATAGATTTTCAATAATGTTGAGGTCAGGAGATTGTAAAGGCCATGGCAAAACATTCAGTTTACGCCTCTTGATGTAATCCCTGTGGATTTAGAGGTGTGTTTAGGATCATTATCCATTTGTAGAAGCCATCCTCTAACTTCAGCTTTTCACAGACGGCATCAAGTTACCATCCAAAATTTACTGAAATTTTATTGAATCCATTTTTCCTTCTACTCGTGAAATGTTCCCTGTGCCACTGGCTGCAATACAACCCCAAAGCATGATTGATCCACCCCCATGCTTGGACAGAGGTTCTTTTCATTAAATTCTGTGCCCTTTCTTCTCCAAACGTACCTTTGCTCATTCCGGCCAAAAAATTCTATTTTAACCTCATTGGTCCACAGAACTTGTTTCCAAAATGCCTCAGGCTTGTCTATATGTTCATTTGCAAAGTTCAAACGCTGATTTTTGTGGTGAGGACGAAGAAGAGGTTTTCTTCTGATGACTCTTCCACGAAGACCATATTTGTACAAGTATCTCTTTATAGTGGAATAGTGTACCACAACTCCAGTGTCTGCCAGATCTTTCTGGAGGGATCGTGCAGTCAGTGAGTTTTGAATTGCTTTTCTCACAATCCTGCAAGCTGTTCTGTCTGATATTTTTCTTGGTCTTCCAGATCTTGCTTTAACTTCCACTGTTCCTGATGACTGCCATTTCTTAATTACATTCCGAACAGAAGATATTGACATCTGTAAACGCTTTGCTATCTTCTTATAGCTTTCTCCAGCTTTGTAAGCGTCAACTATTCCGTTTTCTAGACAACTGCTTAGAAGAACCCATGGTGCTGATTGTTGGGGCAAGGTCAGATGAGTCTGGCCATTTAAAACCTTTGAGATTGACATCACCTGGTCTTCCCAGATGATGATTGAGAACAATCCATGACACTGTCAGGTCTCAGCTTTGCAAAGGGGGCAGTGCATGCTATAAATTCTGCAGGGTGCCCAAACTTTTGCAGATACCATTTTTTTGTTTTCTGTAATTTTGAAAGTGTAAATGATGGAAATAAAATCTAACTTTTTTTGACATATTATAAGAATGTCTAATCTGTAATTTGATGCCATTTGGAGATTTTTCCATCTTTCCTTGGCTTCGTTATGCACATTAATACACATTTTTACCTGGGGTGCCCAAACTTTCGATCCCCACTGTAGTGTAAAAGAGTAAGTAAACCCATTAGAGATTTCCCAATGAGGGTCTGCTGCCATCCCACACCAGGTCTTTGCTAATCTCTACAAATACAAAGAAACAATGCTCAACCACCTGGACGTGCTGAGATTGGAATCACTGGTGCTTAGACAAGTACCTCCACACTTCCAAGTAATCCATTCAACAAGATAGGGCAGGCACTCGGTGTCATCCATAGACAACAAATATTCAATTCCTAACATTTACGCAAGGTTACATAAACTACACGTTATTACACATTTTACTTTAGTGCTGATTATACAAAAATATACACAACATATCAATAGGAGCATATAATGTCTTTTAGTGTTTAATCGCCGTTTTATTTTGCTTTAAAAAACAAAGATAATATTAACCGGCTGCGGTAACAGCCTTTGAATATCCTTTTTAAACAACAGCATAAATTAAGTGCAGTGAATTTTGAGCTTCAGCATATGAAAACGTTAAAAAAAAAAAATTCTTAAACAAGGTCACAGTCATTAAACATCAATTCAAGTGTTCTCACATGAGAGAGCATTAATATTACCGATCAATATCAACAATACAAATTGTACAGAGGACTGAATTTTATTCTACATAGATTTTCTTCATCCTTATAACCCTGCAAAATGTATTTAAAAAGATAACTGAAGCTATCCTGGTCTAAATCTAACAGTATAGCGGTGACTTGCATTGACTGTCGGTGTGTCCATGTGTCACTCCCAAGAATTCCCAGTCTGGGGAGTACATCGGGCCTTGACATCTGCCCACTAATAAAGGCCCTCCACTCTTGACATCAGATCCCATCTCTCTTCTTCAGCTGTCAAATGCCAGAGCTTTACTGATAGCAAAGGCTCTTGGCGTTTGACAGGTAAATGACAGGAGCAGGGTTTGGTGTTGTGAGGAGGCAGGAAGCGAAGGTCCCATGTACAGCCTAGACCTAGGAACCAAGGGGCTCAGATGGGGCATAGGGGTTGAGTTGAAACTGTTATAGGTATTTCAATTATCACAAGATCCCTGCACTTTAGCACAGTTTTTACTATAGAACGTATTAGGCTGGGTCAGCTTCATTTTAAAAAGACTTCGTAACGAGATTACAAAAAAAAAATGCTGCAAGTATAAAGTAGAGGCACCTCGTGGTGCACATACCTGAAGGAGACGTCTAAACTCTGCTGACATGGCAGAATCCTTGGCTGTTTTAACAGGTAAAGGTCTGACTTTTCTAGGTAGTGTCAATTTGCAGCTTAATCCTTATTATGAGGGGGCAGCCTCACTAGCCAATATGCAGGAGGTAGAAAGAGACAAGCCAGCTTGAGCACTGTCAGAAAAAGCTGAAGCTTTGCCTTATAGAATGGTCCAGCACGTTGCCATGATTGGAGGGTTTGGAAGGTTGCTGCAGGTGTATGCAGGAACGTCTAGGTGCCTTTTTGTTTTGAGGCTGCATAACAAGTAAAGCATTTTTTTTTTATCATGTGCTTTAAACTGTAAGGAGCTGCCTTGTGCCAGCAGAGAGCTGGCCCGTTGCTCTTAGACACAACTAACCTGTCCAGGTCTCCAGCAGCTCAACACAGCCCCTACACAGTGCTCCCACCAACAATGCTGCTCAGGGAGCATGAGTGCTATTGATTCTAGTACTGTGAAAGGGCAGTGTTGGTCTGCTGTAGAACTCAGACCCCTACACTGAGAGCAATAATAATAATAATAATAATAATAATAATAATAATAATAAGAAGAAGAAGAAGAAGAAGAAGAAAATGCCTTTTTACTTGTTATGCTGCTTGACTATATATCAATAATAAAAAGCAAGACTTCTGTTCACAGGGTATATTGGAAGGAAAATCAACTCACATTTGTCTTGTTAAAATTAATACAAAATTTAGCTTTCCCTTTTCTGACAGACATTCACTGAAAAAAAAAAGTTAACAGGACAAGTTCACCATTTGGGAAAAACTAATAAATGCACATATTTTTGCAGAGAAAAAAAATATGCGTTTATTATTTTTTCCTGCAGGTCAGTAGATCATGAGTTCAGTGTCAGGCTCCTGCAGACAAGCCCTACAGCTTTCAGCCTGGACCTCTGTACGGACTCTGTTTGAAAACTGCAGGCCTCATGAACAAACTAGGAGAGCGATCATCCATGCCTTCGCAGTTCATTGAGAACCGTGGTGACAGATGGGACTTGTAGTTTCTTCATTCACAGATTCCTGTGAATGAATGACGCGGCTCTGTGGGCAGAGTCCCGCACAGCCTAGCTGGTTTGCCTGCTGTCACAGGCGGTACATGTTACACCATAAATATGGGTGTAACATGTAACATATTCCAAAAGGGTAAACTTAGCCTTTAAAGTCCTTTCACTTTTTCATAAGTGAAAAAAAACCAGACCCTTGAGACTGCAAAACATTCAAACCAATGGTGCAAGTGCCTTTAATGGATTAGGGGAATGTATAGTGTTTTTGTACATATTTTATTTATTATGCAGAATTAAATATATAAAAAGCTTCTTTTTTGACAGAAAGAAATATTATCCATAAACTTTTCCTATTTACTCGTTGCAGCAGGTGGCGTGTTAGGAGGGAGAAAAGTAGCTTTGCTGCAAAGAGTTTTACTTTTATGTTGTGAATAGCCTGGGTAGTTTGATAGCCTACTATTCAGGTCTATTAAAAACTCACAAAATCAGAGGAGAGATAGAACCCCTTCCAAGTCTGCTTGCTCATACAGACATGTGAATTTTACTGTTTTCAGTGAACAAGGGCAACCTAAAATGTTGGAAGCACCTTGTATGACAAATGTATTTAAAAATAAAAAAATGGTATACAAGTAAAGATACCCTATAAACATGGCATTTAATAAAAATGAAATAAAATTGATACTGTGTCATTCAACAGAGACAGGAAAGGAAAGCTAAACCCTTTTCACTACTCTGCAGATATATTGTTTCCTCAAATAATGTACTACTCTAAAATGGGTCCAAAAGTGAATGATGGGTTTTTCTATTAACTGGCTCTCATTAGAAAGGTGTGAGTTACCCAACAAGTCATTCTAGTATTTCATAGGTCCAATCCCCACAAAATTTGCAAAGCTGCCCTCAGAGCCCCCAAAAAGTATTACTGAGGTTTAGCATTAAAAGTTCAACTAACAGAGATATTTTGACAAAAAAAAAAAAAAAAACATAAAACGGAGATCTCTATTTTAAAACAGCAGCAGCCCTGCATAACCAGCAGGGTAAAATACTATTTACATAAAAAAGAAATATAAATATGAATAATTACTGCATAAAAATTAGTTCTAAAATCACTACAGTACATTTGGCCATGTTGCAAAGTTGGTTTATACAATAAAATATACAAATATATACAGGATTTCAGTGTCTGTTGAAAGGAATCTGACACGACATACAGGTGGTGAAATGGCTTTGTATGCATCTCTTGGAAGCTTAGGAAGGAAGAAGCCTCTCAGTCAGCAGCCTTGAGGTGTGCAGTTTGTGCACCGACAATTTTAGTGTTCGTCATTCATCTTCAGTAGCTCCAGAAGGGCCCCGACAGCTCCGAAATAACCCTAAAACACATTTTGTTATTCAGAAAGGCCATGGAAATTATTTGTGTGATCAAACATGCATGTTTGTTTTAAAGGACTCCAGGCTACTTTGTAATATGTGCAGGCATATATGAGTTAAGCCCAACCAGGAGCATGCCACCTTATGGACCTAAGGACCAAGCCTTTTCTGGCACTTTTTGTTTACAAGTAAAAATCTGTATTTCGGTGCTAGAAAATTACTTAGAACCCCTCAATATATTATACAGTGGGGACGGAAAGTATTCAGACCCCCTTAAATTTTTCACTCTTTGTTATATTGCAGCCATTTGCTAAAATCATTTAAGTTCATTTTTTCCTCATTAATGTACACACAGCACCCCATATTGACAGAAAAACACAGAATTGTTGACATTTTTGCAGATTTATTAAAAAAGAAAAACTGAAATATCACCTGGACCTAAGTATTCAGACCCTTTGCTCAGTATTTAGTAGAAGCACCCTTTTGATCTAATACAGCCATGAGTCTTTTTGGGAAAGATGCAACAAGTTTTTCACACCTGGATTTGGGGATCCTCTGCCATTCCTCCTTGCAGATCCTCTCCAGTTCTGTCAGGTTGGATGGTAAACGTTGGTGGACAGCCATTTTTAGGTCTCTCCAGAGATGCTCAATTGGGTTTAAGTCACGGCTCTGGCTGGGCCATTCAAGAACAGTCACGGAGTTGTTGTGAAGCCACTCCTTCGTTATTTTAGCTGTGTGCTTAGCGTCATTGTCTTGTTGGAAGGTAAACCTTTGGCCCAGTCTGAGGTCCTGAGCACTCTGGAGAAGGTTTTCATCCAGGATATCCCTGTACTTGGCCGCATTCATCTTTCCCTCAATTGCAACCAGTCATCCTGTCCCTGCAGCTGAAAAACACCCCCACAGCATGATGCTGCCACCACCATGCTTCACTGTTGGGACTGTATTGGACAAGTAATGAGCAGTGTCTGGTTTTCTCCACACATACCGCTTAGAATTAAGGCCAAAAAGTTCTCTCTTGGTCTCATCAGACTAGAGAATCTTATTTCTCACCATCTTGGAGTCCTTCAGGTGTTTTTTAGCAAACTCCATGAGGGCTTTCATGTGTCTTGCACTGAGGAGAGGCTTCCGTCGGGCCACTCTGCCATAAAGCCCCGACTGGTGGAGGGCTGTAGGGATGGTTGACTTTCTACAACTTTCTCCCATCTCCCGACTGCATCTCTGGAGCTCAGCCACAGTGACCTTTGGGTTCTTCTTTACCTCTCTCACAAAGGCTCTTCTCCCACGATAGCTCAGCTTGGCCGGACGGCCGGCTCTAGGAAAGGTTCTGGTTGTCCCAAACGTCTTCCATTTAAGGATTATGGAGGCCACTGTGCTCATAGGAACCTTAAGTGCAGCAGAATTTTTTTGTAACCTTGGCCAGATCTGTGCCTTGCCACAATTCTGTCTCTGATCTCTTCAGGCAGTTCCTTTGACCTCATGATTCTCATTTGCTCTGACATGCACTGTGAGCTGAAAGGTCTTATATAGACAGGTGTGTGGCTTTCCTAATCAAGTCCAATCAGTATAATCAAACACAGCTGGACTCAAATGAAGGTGTAGAACCATCTCAAGGATGATCAGAAGAAATGGACAGCACCTGAGTTAAATATATGCGTGTCACAGCAAAGGGTCTGAACACTTAGGACCATGTGATATTTCAGTTTTTCTTTTTTAATAAACCTTCAAAAATGTCAACAATTCTGTGTTTTTCTGTCAATATGGGTTGCTGTGTGTACATTAATGAGGAAAAAAATTAACTTAAAATGATTTTAGCAAATGGCTGCAATATAACAAAGAGTGAAAAATTTAAGGGGGTCTGAACACTTTCCGTCCCCACTGTAATATATTATATATATATTTAGCAGAGAAGACCCTAGAGCAGTGGTTCTCAACTCAGGACCCACTAACAAGTGGCCTTTGCATCGGCAGATTATTATCTGCCTTGGGGAGATGCAGACTAGAATACTGCAATCACTGAGCAGCAAATGATATCACCTGTGATAAATTTCAGTTTTCTTGCAAACCTGGCCTGTTAGTGGATCCTGAGGCTGGGTTCACACTGGTCCGACAAACTCTCCGACATTGGGAGCTCATATCGCATGACGTGTGAAATTCAGTGTTTCCCTATGGGAGCCATCTTAACTGGTCAGACACAAGTCATTCCGACTTTAGAAATGCTCCCTGTACTACTTTGGTCCGACTTTGATCCTACTTCAGCCCATTGACTATCATTGAAGTCAGATCAAAGTCGGATCGCCGTCTCGCATGATCCGACTTCGGCATGCGACTTGTGCTCAGATGATCTTGAGGGGGAACTCCGCGCCAAATTTTAAATAAAAAACAGGCATGGGTTCCCCCTCCAAGAGCATACCAGGCCCTTGGGTCTGGTATGGACCTTAAGGGGAACCCCCTACGCCGAAAAAAATGGCATGGGGGTCCCCCCCCAAATCCATACCAGACCTTTATCCGAGCACACAGCCCGGCCGGTCAAGAATGGGGGTGGGGACGAGCGAGCGCCCCCCCCCCCCCCCCGAACCGTACCAGGCCACATGCCCTCAACATGGGGGGTGGGTGCTTTGGGGCAGGGGGGGCCTACTCATTCACATAGGGTGGGGGGCCGGGATCTGGGGGCCCTCTTATTAAAGGGGGCTCCCAGATTCCGATAAGCCCCCCGCCTGCAGACCCCGACAACCAACGACCAAGGTTGTCGGGAAGAGGCCCTTGTCCTCATCAACCTGGGGACAAGGTGCTTTAGGGTGGGGGGGCCCGCAGGCCCCCCCCCTGCCCCAAAGCACCCACCCCCCCATGTTGAGGGCATGCGGCCTGGTACGGTTCAGGAGGGGGGCGCTCGCTCTTCCCCACCCCCATTCCTGACCGGCCGGGCTGCGTGCTCGGATAAGGGTCTGGTATGGATTTGGGGGGGACCCCCACGCCGTTTTTTCGGCGTAGGGGGTTCCCCTTAAAGCGGGGGGTCCACCTATCGTTTTTTTTTTTTTTTTTTAGTTCATTCACAAAAACTTTTCTTATCAGCATTACATACTCACATATTGTGTGTAATATGTCCGCCTGTGTCAGATTTCGTCGGAAAGAATAACTTATATTATTCACTGCAGGCGGTTTCCATCTTCATTGTGGGCATTTGAAGCCCACAAGCATTTATTTCCTGGATGTGGTGAATGCTATGCTCCCAGCATTCACCGCTCGTTCCTGCACATGCTCAGTGGCATCCTGGGAAGCCTGAGACTAGCTCCCAGGAGTCTGGGAGAGGCTAGAAACACGCCTACTCCCATGGGAGGAGAACCAGGAAGTGCAAAGAAGAATAGAAAAATAAAAGGTAATTATGGCGATTTAAATTTTTTTAAACGGCATGTCAGCATCTAGGCAAGGAAGAGAATACATACAGATATTGTTCAAAATTTGGGTGGAACCCCGCTTTAAGGTCCACACCAGACCCAAGGGCCTGGTATGCTCTTGGAGGGGGAACCCATGCCTGTTTTTTATTTAAAATTTGGCGCAGAGTTCCCCAAGACTCATACCAAACACAGTGCCTGGTATTGGCGGAGATCCAAGTCGGATCCTCGTTCACTGAAAGTCGGACGCATGCCGGCTTCAAGTCGCAGGGCAAAGTCGGATCCAAAGTAGGACCGCTGTCGTGTCGCACCAGTGTGAACCCAGCCTGAGGACAACAGAATCACTGATTGATTGATTGCTTCTGTGGATAGGTGTCTTTTATACAGGTAACAAGCTGTGATTAGGAGCACTCCCTTTAAGAGAGTGCTCTTAATCTCAGCTAGTTAACTGTATAGGACACACCTGGGAGCCAGAAATCTTGATGATTGATAGGGAATCAAATACTTATTTCACTCATTGGTTATCACTGCCCTTCCCCCACTAAGTCCTTGTTGCGGTCTTTACGTGGTTAATTTACATCTGACAGTTTTATGGAGCTCTGGGAGGATAGCTTTTGCTACATTTCTGGAGCTTCAACACTGGACCTTTTGGTCTCATTGTCTCAGCTCCTTAAGCTGCAAAGGTGCACGCAGCTGCTGTGCCTGTCCCTACCCTCCTCCTGCTCAATCAAAGACCGCTTTTTATTATGTGAACTCATTCACAAAATACAAAGGCTTCAGGGAATGGGCAGCGGGGGAAAGGGGGAGTTGCATGTGAGAAGTCAGCGTCTCTCCTCTCAAAGCCCTGGAGTGTAGCCATAACTAATCACCCAGAGCTCCATAAAACTGTCAGATGTAAATAAAAGAGATATGCATCTCATTTAACTTAACTCCTAGTATGCCAGCATATTTCACAAACTGGCTGAATTCCTGGAGTTCAGCTTTAAGAATATTTACAGATCATGCAAGAAGAAATGCATACGATTTGCAAGGGAACAGCTATTTGTAAGTGCCAATATGCTGGATTATACTTGGGCTCCTAGAGCTACGAGTTCCAATGCTAGTGGCATGTGGTGGCACTATGGTTATCCCTGATCCACAAACAGATAACGGTGTACCTTAAATTCAGTCACTAACTGGGGATCTCAGTCAATGCAAAACACCAGCAAATTAGCATAGATGCTATGAGTTGTATTCTTCTATCACACTGCCTTCTTATAACCATATTTTCTGTGATACTAGTTTTAATATCAGGAGACTACCATGTCATACTGTCGGCTTTTACAGGATTCATTTTTTTTTTTTTAATTCAACCAGCTGGTTGAACGAAACAACAAATCTAACAGACATTTGATGTGGATGGGGGAACCACACCTGCTGAGCCTTTGTATTCTGCTGGCAAGGAGCCTTCCCAGTCGGCAGAATACAAGGATTAGTGTTGCTGTCTATAGCCAGCGACACTGATAGTTTGGATAACAGGCTGACTAGATCAACTTGTGTACAACCAGCTAGCCCATACATTGTTCGAAATTCAGCCTGTCCCAGCTGAACTGGTAATTTTTGATCCATGTATGGCCCTCTGGTTGAACAAAAAAAATGATTAATGTATGGCTGGCTTAAGGCTGACCATACATTAATCTTTTTTTTTTTTTTTTTGTGGTGGGTAAAAAAAAAAAAAAAAAAAAAAAAAAAGAAGATCCAAATAATCACTTCCACGGTGCTATTGTATTCTGACAGCGAGGAGATTTCCCTGCCATTAGAATACAATGATCAGTGTTGCTGGCTATGGCACTGACCGTTTGGGAAAAACTTGACAGGCTGGTTGTACACAAGTTGATTGAACTGGACACATTTCCATCCACGAATGGCCACCCTAAGTAAACATCAGGACTTCAAAATTATGATGATTAAATACATGATTAAATACAGTGGTAAAATGCCTCTTACCTCATGCTCCAGAAAAAGGGCTTTGAGCTGTCCTTTTGACCAGTAATCCATGGCATAAGATAGCAGCTTCATTGAAACCATGTTAATTCGTAGAAAGTTCCCCACAAATAATACTCTGTCAATGTTCTAAAAGTGCAGAGCAACACAGACATTAATTACACACAACTTATTAATTCCAAATAACCTTAAAGAATACTTAACATAGGCATGCTTGTTATCATGGATGACTACAAAACACTCATACGGAAAAAATATATACAGACTTTATAATGAGAAAAACACAGAACAGGGATGGATGAAATTAATGTTTTTAAAGACTGAACTCCAAGTAAAGTACCCATGCACTGCAGGGGTCAATGGCTTGTTTAAGTTTAAGGGACTGGAAAAAGCACCTTTACTTAACCAATCTTCTGCTCCTGCAAGCTCCCTCCACATTGACAGACCGGTCCCTACAGTCTCTTCTAGCCAATGCTCTGGTGGTTGCAGGTCCTCTGACATCATCAAGTACATTGGGCAGGGCCCATCGCCTTGCATTTAACGTGAGGACCCCGAGGTAGGGTTCACCAACAAAGCATACAGGTGTACAGCAAAGCAATGATTTCCATGGAAGCAGGGGGTCAAGTAAAAATATTGCTTTTCCTGGTCCTACAGACCTAAATAACCCCTTCCCACCGAGCGTACGCAGATGCGCATAGTCGGCTTTCGGGGGTTATACCGGGATGATGCCCGCAGCTGCAGGCATCATCCCAGTACTGTTTTTTAGAGCCGGCGATCGGCTTTACAGGTATAACAACCGATGTGGCTAAAAGCCGCTCGGCTGTTATACCGGAGGAGCGGGAGGGGACGTCCCCCCCCTCCCACTCCATCGGGAGGCCCGATGACCAATCCACTGTGAGCGGCTTCGTTCCAGCCTCCTAATTGTAAACACGGAAGCGACGTCATGATGTCACTTCCCGTTTACTCGGCTGCCAATGACACCGGTTTTAAAAAAAATATATAGTATTCAGAATCGCCGAAAATGGCGATCTGAATACTTTGAGGTGCAAAGAGTACCTGTCATCACCTATTACTGTCACAAGGGATGTTTACATTCCTTGTGACAGCAATAAAAGTGATCAAAATGTTTTTTTTTTCTTTTAAAACACAATTTATTAATATAAAAATAAATAAGAAAAAAAATTTTTTTAAAGCGCCCCGTCCCCGCGCAGCAAAGAAAACACATATGGAGGTCGCGTCCGCATATGTAAACGGTGTTCAAATCACAAATGTGAGGTATCGCCACGATTGTCAGAGCAAGAGCAATAATTCTAGCACTAGACCTCCTCTGTAACTCTAACCTGGTAACCGTAAAAAAAAATTAAAGCGTCACCTATGGAGATTTTTAGGTACCGTAGTTTGTCGCCATTCCACGAGTGCGTGCAATTATAAAGCTTGACATGTTTGGTATCCATTTACTCAGCGTAACATAATTTTTCACATTATACAAAACTGTTTGTTTTTTTTTAATTCATGAAAGTGTACCTTTTCCCAAAAAGTTGCGTTTTATTGCAACAATCGCCATTTTATTCTCTACTAAAAAAAAAAAAAAAAAAAAAAAAATTTATATATTATATATATATATATATATATATATATATATATATATATATATATATATATATATATATATATATATATATATATATTTGGGGGCTCTAAGTAATTTTCTAGCAAAAAATACGGATTTTAACTTGTAAACACCAAATGTCAAAAACAGGCTTAGTCATGAAAGGGAAAAGCTTGTTGTCCTTGCAGTGTGGGGGCAGCCCCACCACAAGGGAATATTTTTTTAATTTGCCTAGAGATAGACTTTAAATCAATCTTCCAATTTCAGGAGGCAAACAATAGGGTAGTGATAAAAAAAAAACAAAAAAAAAAAAAAACAGTTTGTAATAATGCACGAGGGCAAGATGACACTGAAGATCTATGAGCCAGAAAGAACAACTTCTCTTTTTGTCTTTTTCAGATCCTCTCTCAGCCTAGTACAAAAATCTAAACACTGAATACTCTCCAGGAAAACTTCTCACAGCAAAAATGACTTCTGGGTAAATGTCCTCATTTCGCAGCAGAGCTTCTGTGAATTTCATACTTAGTGCAGTATTGTCAACTTACAGTATTTTTACTGGCAGCTAGTAAAAATTGGACACTTTTCTCCTGCCAGTAAATGCCAGTGACAGGAAAAGGTTAAAAGTAAAAAATATGGCTGTGATGCTCAGCTCGGAACTGCTCATGAGCTATTCCGGTCCTGAGCCAGCTGAGACCATCCAAGTGCCCGCTTCAGTGTGTTTAGGGGGAACTGGCAGGGGGTAGGTCTGGCGGAGGTAGTGCCTTCACCAGACATGTGATGTCATGGTGCAAGGGAGTCGAGCAGAGCTGCCGGAACCTTGTGTGTGGGTCTGCAGGATGGCAGCAAGGCAAGCCGGGAGCGGGACTGTCAGTGCAGTTTGGACTGGAGTGGACTCAAGGGACCACCTGGCATGGAGAGAGACTGTCACTGTGACTCAGTAGGGGACGTGTCGTGTCGGTGGTGCTGCTGCTCACTGCTGTCAGTGTCACTATGAACGTCCATTTCATGTATGTGTGTGTACCCATTCTATTTTCTTTCCCTCCCACGTCCTGTCGCTGAGCTACTTACTTAATCGAAAATAAAATAAGAAATATATTTTTTCCTAATATATACCTTAAATCACATTGCTAATGGCATATTGTACCTGTTTGCAGCCTAAATACTGAAATTTACACTTACAACTGTAATCTTGTTATTTTTGGAAATGCCAGTATATTCTGGGTGTCATGTCAGTAAATTTCAATCTGGTAGATTGGCACCACTGCTTAGTGGGTTTTTAAAAGAGAAGTACGGCCAAAGCTTTTTCGACCCTATTTCTTTTCTGTTACACAGGAGTTCACTTACTTTTGCTCTCCTGTGTCCCAGAATCAGTCAACAGCAGATTAAAAGGTAAAAACAGGTGACTGAGCAGCAGATTTACTGTCCCTTGGCCGCCAACCCAAATTATAACAATAGAGATGGACAGGGTGCATTGCTTTGTGGCCGCGGCATTTTTAACTCTGGATGCTTGCTAGTCAAACTCCAACAAGCTAAATACAAAAACTCAAGGGGAGAAGTGCAGGGAATTCAGGCAATGCCCCCTGGAAAAAATTTTTTTAAACATAATAAGATTCTGAATTCCAGAAGAGTTGTCTTAGACACAGGAAAATAAATCTTATCTAAAAACTAATATTAATGGCTGTATAGACCTACAGTAGATCATTTATAATCAAAGTTATGAAGATATATTGTACTGATCAAAATGATGAAGTAATAAGGGGATCATTTTGGCCTAGAAAACCCTTGTTCAATCTCAATGACAACATGCAAAAAAATAAATAAAAATGAAACTCACGGGTATTTGCGATAAATGATTAACATCCAAGTACTAAAAGAAATACTATACATGTCCTGTTCTAAAAAATTTTTAGCCCGAACTATCCCTCTGGCATATAAGCAGATTGGTTAGAAAGTAGGGAAATGTGCATAGGTGGCCAATAAGTCTTTCTTGCCTCCACAGGTGTTTGACCATAACCAATATGGCTGATGCAGCTTCAGAGTTCACACACTTGCCACTTATGTGGGACTGGTTAAGTCTGTAATCCATCTTCGATGTGCCCTCCCCTCTGCCATCTTAGGTTAAGTAGTAAGGATAAGATTAGGAAACTGGTCAACTGGTGCCAACTAGTGCTCCCCGAGGTGGGGAGGGTTGTCATTGTAACAAAGAGGCAGATTAATCTTTGTTACACCAACTGCTGCTCTGTCTGTTTGTACAGAGGTATGTGTTTACAAGCCCCAGCATGTTTCTTGGGGGAAATGGGAAGTTACAACCCCAAGCTCCCAGCATGTCTTGGAGGACTGAAGGGTTACAAGTTCTAACTACTAATCTACATATGTGGGAATATTAGTTATACCTTCCCAATTCCTCCTGTGCCAAAATTGGCACGCTTCTGCCAGTGTTTCTAACTGAGGTATTCCGAATCAACAGCACAAGTTGGGGTGTCAATTCAAAAAAATAAAGATTTTGGCTGATATTGGCAATAAAACACTTTTGCTTTTTTTTCCACGTATAAAATTAAATATTATTATAGCGTTTACTTAAAAAAAATGTTAAAAAACTGGAAAAAACACCAACATCTCCAGTCCAATGAAAAGATAGATGCTGAATATTGCCTTTTACTTGAAGTAAAAGCTTCAGTGAATGGGGGTTCTAGTATGCCTAGACTGCAGCAACAATGAATTCTCAGCACTGTACGAAATTAGTCTTCAAGGAATACAACAGTTACAACAACAACAAAAAAAAAACAAAGGAAAATAAGACAACACCAAGCAAAAAGACAGGAGTTCTCTTGCAGGATTCTGCTGCAGTTCTTCATGCTTTGATAGCCCTGTACAATGCTGCTTGAACTCCATGCCACAAGGCAACACTGTAAAGAAGCTGAAAGCAGGAAGAGGACATCATATTGCTGGTGGTTTACACCAAAAATGTTCCCCAGCGGATGAAAATATGTACCTTCTAAACTGAAACAAAAATATCTGTGTACAAAAAGATATTTCAAAGATGTTTATACTCATATTAACACATTAATCCTATGAACAAGGTCATACATGGTTATTTTGTAAAAACTATCAGTGTGTTTGTAATCTATTTTAGTCCTTCGGGATCCATCAAAGTCCCTGTGTAAAGTGGGGCAAAAAAGTATTTAGTCAGCCACCAATTGTGCAAGCTCTCCCACTTAAAAAGATGAGAGAGACCTGTAATTGTCATCATAGGTATACCTCAACTATGAGAGACAAAATGTGGAAACAAATCCAGACAATCACATTGTCTGATTTTTGAAAGAATTTATTTGCAAATTATGGTGGAAAATAAGTATTTTGTCAATATCAAAAGTTCATCTCAATACTTTGTTATATATCCTTTGTTGGCAATGATAGAGGTCAAACGTTTTCTGTAAGTCTTCACAAGGTTGTCACACGCTGTTGCTGGTATGTTGGCCCATTCCTCCATGCAGATCTCCTCTAGAGCAGTGATGTTTTGGGGCTGTCGCTGGGCAACACGGACTTTCAACTCCCTCCAAAGGTTTTCTATGGGGTTGAGATCTGGAGACTGGCTAGGCCACTCCAGGACCTTGAAATGCTTCTTACGAAGCCACTCCTTTGTTGCCTGCGCAGTGTTTTTGGGATCATTGTCATGCTGAAAGACCCAGCCATATTTCATCTTCAATGCCCTTGCTGATGGGAGGAGGTTTGCACTCAAAATCTCACCATACATGGCCCCATTCATTCTTTCATGTACACGGATCAGTCGTCCTGTTCCCTTTGCAGAGAAACAGCCCCAAAGCATGATGTTACCACCCCCATGCTTCACAGTAGGTATGGTGTTCTTTGGTTGCAACTCAGCATTCTCTCTCCTCCAAACACAACGAGTTGTGTTTCTACCAAACAGTTCTACTTTGGTTTCATCTGACCATATGACATTCTCCCAGTCCTCTTCTGGATCATCCAAACGCTCTCTAGCAAACCTCAGACGGGCCCCGACATGTACTGACTTAAGCAGGGGGACATGTCTGGCACTGCAGGATCTGAGTCCCTGGCGGCCTAGATTGTGTTACTGATGGTAGCCTTTGTTACATTGGTCCCAGCTTTCTGCAGATCATTCACTAGGTCCCCGGTGTGGTTCTGGGATTTTTGCTCACCATTCTTGTGATCATTTTGACCCCATGGGGTGAGATCTTCCGTGGAGCCCCAGATCAAGGGAGATTATCAGTGGTCTTGTATGTCTTCCATTTTCTAATTACTGATCCCACACCAAGGTGCTTGCCTATTGCAGATGCAGTCTTCCCAGCCTACAATTTTGGTGTCCTTCGACAGCTCTTTGGTCTTCACCATAGTGGAGTTTGGAGTGTGACTAAGGTTGTGGACAGGTGTCTTTTATACTGATAACAAGTTCAAACAGGTTCCATTAATACAGGTAATGAGTGGAGGACAGAGGAGCCTCTTAAAGAAGAAGATACAGGTCTTTGAGAGCCAGAAATCTTGCTTGTTTGTAGGTGACCAAATACTTATTTTCCACCATAATTTGCAAATAAATTCTTTCAAAAATCAGACAATGTGATTGTCTGGATTTGTTTCCACATTTTGTCTCTCATAGTTGAGGTATACCTATGATGACAATTGCAGGCCTCTCTCATCTTTTTAGGTGGGAGAACTTGCACAATTGGTGGCTGACGAAATACTTTTTTGCCCCACTGTATATAACAAACTGTGAATTGTACAATCCTTTCACCATGATGTCCGCCATCAATGTCCTTGTATGAAAAACTGGGATCCACACTTTACAGTCTTTCCACCATGACGTTCTCTATCAATGTCCTTGTGCATGTACAACAAACTGGGATCCTTAAGCTGGCCATAGATGGGTACAATGTCAAACAAATATTCTTAAGAAACAAAATGTTCTAAGAAACTTTGTTTATTTTTGTAATCATTAATGGGTTGGCATTTGTTTCCAATCACATTCGCTAGAAAATTTAAAAAGGAGCAAGATGGAACGTTTTTCGGTTACCTACAAGCAGTGTATGTGGTTTCTGTTCAGTAAATTCCATTCATTCAATGTCAATCTTAATGCTGCTGCATAGAGCACATAACACACCTCAGAAACTATTTTTATATGGGTAGAGGATGGATGCTAAATGCCCAAGATGTAGGTACATAGTTCATATGATGTGGAGGTGCCCCAAGCTAAATAGGTACTGGAGTGAAGTTATTGGAAAAATAAATAAGGTATTTGGAATAACTCTTGACCTAGACCCCAAGATATGCCTACTGGGTTGTATGGAAAAGGATAATAATGTGGGGGAGACAAACAGTAATAGTTAGATGCCTTTTCTTTGCACGAAAAGTGATACCAAGGAGGTGGCTGGCGTTAAATCCACCAACCTGTGTAGAATGGGAGGATGAGGTTAATAAAACAATAAGAAAGGAAAGATTTGTATATGGGAATGCTGGATTAGCAGATAAGGGAAGGAGTGCAATGTAGAATTAAGGATAATGGGGCCCTCTCTCTCGTGTATTCCAGGAATTTTTTTTCTTTCTTCTTTTCTGCCTTTTGGAAATATGTATAGTGAATAAATAATTAAAAAAAATGGTATAATATTTTTGATAGGGGAAAAATGAATGGTAGTGCATTATATAAATAAATGGTACGCTAAATTTTGGGGTGGTGGTTTAAAAGAGTAAGTGAAGGATGTACAAAAATGTGTATTTTTTTCATTATCTTTTTATACGAATAAAAAATAACTTGATCGAAAAAAATTCCATTCATGCTAAATTCAAATGTTAAAAGCAAACAAAATCTTTCAAATGTAATTCCAGTGTGAAGTGTTTGTTAACCCACAGGGTTAACTTTACATTATCCTCTTTTTTGATTCATCTAATGTCCCCCTGTGACTGTGCTTTATTAAAAATGCAGCTATATACCTTGTTTACTGATCGCAGATCGGCGATTTCGTGACATGCCGCCTCTCTCTTCCCTCGGCCCGACAGATGCAGCAGGCAGGACCGAGGATCCCCCCGCTGACGTCATTCAGGAGGAGAGGAGGAGGAGAGAGGCGGCCCCACCCGCTGCAGCTGTCATGGGAGAGAAGAGAGAGGCGCCATGTCATGTAATCGCCGATCTGCGATCAGTAAACAAGGTATATAGCTACATTTTTTATAAAGTACAGTCACAGGGGGACATTGGATGAATCAACAAAGAGGATAATTTAACGTTAACCCTAATTTGAGGAGCAGGATGCGAGGGAGCAGCGTGGACACAGAGCAGACAGCCAGAGAGGGGAGGGAGGAGAGGACACAGGAAACGCAGAGCAGGGCTGCGGCTGACAGGGACATGTACGCTGACAACAGCTCAGCAGCCCCGATATATCATGGTCAAAGTATATAGGGGAGGGCAGAAACTGGCAGGATCAGCCAGGTATTTCAGGTGATACGGGGGGCCAAATTACACAGCACACGCACTGTGCTATATATAATGCTTTAAATTTATTTTTTTTGTACAAAATTTCTGAAAAGGCTTTCCTTAAGGACGGTTGTTCAAAATTCAATCTATCTATGGCCAGCTTTACTGTACAGTCTTTACCCCACCATGTCCTCCATCAAGGTCCCTGTATGTGTACAACAAACTAGGATCCTCACTGTACAGTCCTTCCCCCACTATGTCCTCCATCAGCATTCCTATATGTGTACAACAAACTAGGATCTTCACCGTACAGTCCTTCCCCCACTATGTCCGCCATCAGCATTCCTATATGTGTACAACAAACTAGGATCCTCACCGTACAGTCCTTCCCCCACTATGTCCGCCATCAGCATTCCTATATGTGTACAACAAACTAGGATCCTCACTGTACAGTCCTTCCCCCACTATGTCCTCCATCAGCATTCCTATATGTGTACAACAAACTAGGATCCTCACCGTACAGTCCTTCCCCCACTATGTCCGCCATCAGCATTCCTATATGTGTACAACAAACTAGGATCCTCACCGTACAGTCCTTCCCCCACTATGTCCTCCATCAGCATTCCTATATGTGTACAACAAACTAGGATCCTCACCGTACAGTCCTTCCCCCACTATGTCCTCCATCAGCATTCCTATATGTGTACAACAAACTAGGATCCTCACCGTACAGTCCTTCCCCCACTATGTCCTCCATCAGCATTCCTATATGTGTACAACAAACTAGGAACCTCACTGTACAGTCCTTCCCCCACTATGTCCGCCATCAGCATTCCTATATGTGTACAACAAACTAGGATCCTCACCGTACAGTCCTTCCCCCACTATGTCCGCCATCAGCATTCCTATATGTGTAGGGCAAATCTGCATTCCTACTGCATATTTCTTCCCCCATTACGTCCACTATCGAAGACTCGTGCATGTATCTGTCTAGGGTCTCCAATGTGCAGTGTGTCCTCCATCAAAGTGAGCAGTATGTGAGCATCAAACTGGGATCCTCGCAGTACATTTCTTCCCCCATGATATCCTCCAATAAAGTCCCCGTATATGTACAGCAAACTGGGGTCCTTACTGTAGAGTCCTTACCATGCTACATACACCCTCCAAGTGCAGTGAGCAGCTAAGCTACACAGATGTACAAGCATATTTAAAGCTGAACTCCAGCCTTGCCTTCAGTCTTGCACAGTTGTGCAGACACCCCTTCTGTACTAAAATTGCTTACTCTGATTTCACAACACACTGTGAGCTTCTCAGAGTACATCAGAAGATGCAACAAATCAAAAAAAAAAAAAAAAAAAAAAGCCCATATTCAAAGACTGAAGGACATCCAGCATCATATAACCCCTTCCTCCCAAGCCTTACTGGCTTGCCCCTTTCATTTATTCAGTTTCAGTTCTTCCAATCAGGAAAGCTCAGCATCACACGTGGGTGCTACTTTGGACAGTCTTCATGTAAATGCAGTCTGCCTAGGAATGCCCACGTCACCAGACTGGCATCCGTCCATTAAGGCATTTTGGTGCCTTGCACTGCTGAGTTCAGCCTTAAAGCGGAAGTAAACCCATCCATAAAATGTGCCACGTGCCAGAAATGTAACACTCCCATTGGTTGTGCTCTCAACCAAACTGTCAAGCCATCCAATGGCTGGTGTCATAACTGATCACATGTGAAGCATCATGGCAGTTGTAGATTAAACAAAGGCAAAGATGGCAGCTTCCTTGGCTGAAAATGATAGGAGGGTTTACTTACACTTTAAATGCCAGAAGACCTACTCAGCAAGGCAATGCAAAGGATAGCAAGTGTACACCATAGCAACCAATCAGTAATCATCAACACAAAAATAGCTAATCTGAAATCTGACTGGCTGCTATGGAGTCCTGCACATCTTCAATGTACTCTTTACTAATTTAAAATAAGTCAGCTAATGTTTTAATATATGCTGTGCCATTGGACGGTATGAAAAATATAGGCATTTTGCGTTATATACAGATGTTATGCATTGAAAAAACACCTTCAACAAAACACACCTTTCCACTAAAAACGAATTTCCCATCTGATTTCAGCATACATAGAGTTGATGCTAGCATGTAAAGGAGAGCTGTCGTTAATGTCATTTTATTTACAATAAAGCAATTTTAGCTTATTTTTGTACATGAATGCAAAGCAAAGTGAAACCAATCAGATGCAACCTAGCAATTTTCACATATAGTTTACATAGTATAAACAAATATCTGATTGGTTGCAACGCACGAATTGCATTCTTGAGTCACTATTGGTGTTGTCTGGTATGTAGTTATGACAGAGGCAATATACACTCACCGGCCACTATTAGGTACACCTGTTCAATTGCTTGGTAACACAAATTGCTAATCAGCCAATCACATGGCAGCAAATCAATGCATTGAGGCATCTAGACGTGGTGAAGACAACTTGCTGAAGTTCAAACCAAGCATCAAAATCGGGAAGAAAGGGGATTTAAGTGACTTTGAACGTGGCAGACGGGCTTGTCTGAGTATTTCAAAAACTTCTGATCTATTGGGATTTTCACACACAACCATCTCTAGGGTTTACAGAGAATGATCCGAAAAAGAAAAAATATCCAGTGAGTGGCAGTTGTGTGGAGGAAAATGCCTAGTTTATGTCAGAGGAGAATGGGCAGACTGGTACGAGATGATAGAAAGGCAACAGTAACTCAAATAACCACTTGTTACAACCAAGGTATACAGAAGACCATCTCTGAAAGCACAACACATTGAACCCTGAAGCAGATGGGCTACAGCAGCAGAAGACCACACCAGGTGCCACTCCTGTCCACTAAGAACAGGAAACTGAGGCTACAATTCACACAGGCTCACCAAAATTGGACAATAGAAGATTGGAAAAACGTTGCCTGGTCTGATGAGTCTCAATTTCAGCTGCAACATTGAGAAGGTAGGGTCAGAATTTGGCAAAAACCACATGAAATCATCCTGTCTTGTATCAATAGTTCATGCTGGAGGTGGTGGTGTAATGGTGTGGGGGATATTTTCTTGGCACACTTTGGGCCCCTTAGTACCAACTGAGGATCATTTAAACGCCACGACCTACCTGAGTATTGTTGCTGACCATGTCCATCCCTTTATGACTACATTGTACCCATCTTCTGATGGCTCCTTCCAGCAGGATAATGCACCATGTCACAAAGCTCAGATCATTTCCAACTGGTTTCTTGAACATGACAATGAGTTTACTGTACTCCAATAACCTCCACAGTCACCAGATCTCAGTCCAATAGAGCACCTTTGGGATTTGGTGGAACGGGAGATTCAAATCATGGATGTGCAGCGAGCAAATCTGCAACAACTGCGTGATGCTAACATGTCAATATGGACCAAAATCTCTGAGGAATGTTTCCAACACCTTGTTGAATCTATGCCACGAAGAACTAAGGCAGTTCTGAAGGCAAAAGGGGGTCCAACCCAGTACTAGCAAGGTGTACCTAATAAAGTGGTCGGTGGGTGTATATGCTTGCACAGCAATAGTTGTTACTTGAGCATGGCATAAACTTAAAATTGCTATGTGCAATCGACATTAGTTAATCTTGTAAATGTCACTTAAATTGAAAATTGCAAGACCTAATTCTTACCTCATTAAGGGCACACATACGGGCAATTGAGCCTATGTTATTTGTAATGGTAACCAGTGTCGCTCTTGCCAAGTCCTCCTTACTGATGGTATCTCTTTTTTCTTTGCTCATCATATGGCCAAAACTTTAAGGAGAAAAATTAGAGACAATAAAAACCATTAAACCATCAGAAGCACCATGGCTGTCCACTTATGATTTTATCCACCAATGCATAGGATTTATACAGTTTATGTGGCTAATAAATGAGGGTTAGGTACTGGCTACATATAATTGATGAGAATATAACATGAAAATACAACCTTCATGCTACTCCTTTAAAATAACAAATTGCTTAGAAGTAGGGTTGCACCGATACCGATGCCGATACTGAGCATGTGCATGAGTACCCGTGGAAATGCTCCGATACCTGAAACAGATACCTTTGCGGTGCGATTTGAGCCCATACAAAATGTTAGCAAAGAACCCCATGTGTTTTGAACAGGAATGCAGTGCGATTCCTGTCCGAATCAAAAGCAGTTTTCAGCACCGCTCCTGTGTGAACCCAGGCTGGTTATAGTGGCTTCAGCCTGGGAACACACAGGAGCGGTGCAGGAAACCGCACATGATTCCAAGAGGAATCGCACCTCATTCCTGTTTAAAAACGCATGTGATTCTTTGCAGTGCGATTTGAGCCCATTCATTTTCCGTGTCCTCAAATTGCACTGCAAAGGTATCGGTACTTGACCGAAAGTATTGGTACCAGTAAAGAACCAGTATCGCTGCATCTTTACTTATAAGATGCATTTCCGGGACTAATCCCTAGCTAAATTCAAGCAACCAAGTGCCTAGACATATGATCATGTGCCTGAGAGTCCAAAGCGCCATTCTGTACAGCACTGGTAGGTTTTTCTTTTTTACCATTCATTGTTGGATGGCAGGAAAGTGTTCTAAAGTCACTTTCATATATTGCTTGACAGTGACACAATGGGGTTGATTTACTAAAGCTGGAGAGTGCAAAATCTGGTGCAGCTCTGCATAGAAACCAATCAGCTTCCAGGTTTTTTGTTAAAGCTTAATTGAACAAACTAAAGTTAGAAGCTGATTGGCTACCATGCACTTCTGCACCAGATTTAGCACTCTCCAGTTTTAGTAAATCAACCCCAGTGCTTCACCAAAGTATGGGACTAAAGGAGTTGAAAATCTTTACTCAAAAGCCTCTTGCACACTGATCTAGAATGTAGCCTATTGTTTACAGTGTGCCTGTACACACAGACGCATAAACAAGTGCTGCGGATTCTTAGATTAAATCTACATTTTTTTGCACGGAGGCACGCAAATATGCGCATATGAGCACAGATACGAGTGAGTTTTCCCTAGAAATATATTGTGTGCCCGAAACACAAAACAAAACACCTTCAATTTTGTCCAAAAAAGCAGAAGCTCAAACATCAGTACCGTGTACAAAAGGCCTTATGTGTGGATATTCACTCAATCATGTGAAATGCACATTCGGGTTTACCTACTTCAGCTGCACATAATTGGGTTTACAAAAGTGAACAGGAATTTGCTTACCACATGACTAAATAACTGAACATGAATATTCACACAGTTTATTGAGTGACGAGTCTCAACTCTATTAATAAGGCTGCACCTTGATTAATCATTTTTTTTATAAAAAAAATAAATAAGCGGATTTTTCCCATTCACACAAGCGATGTGGATAGAGGAATACTCCCCATAGTATTTTGATAACAGGGACTCTCTGCTGTCAGAACACACTGATCAGTGAAGCCACTGATTGCTATTACTATGCACTTACCTTGGATATAGTTTGCATTGGTTATTGTTTGTTTGGTTTGGTTAACTGCCACTATTGTTGTTTGCTCATTGTCTATAGCTGTGTCTATTCACCTTTTAACTTATCCTTTCTTTGATTGATTAAACAGAAAACCTGCACAAGATCTTCTAAAGGGTGAAGTTGGATTTCCTTAATAGATTTGCTATAATCATGGAACCTGAATAATTTAGATAAGTCAGTAATAAAAGGGAAAAGCAGGCAATTCTGAGGAATACACATGTTTGCGTGTATTCTGAGGAATAGTGACATATGTTGTAAACAGTTGAAATACACTTCTTGGGCTGTTAATTATAGGGGAAGACGTGACAGGCTGCATTGCAAAAGCATGATGGGGGTCAGAAGTTTAGGGACAATGCTTGTTAGCTATTATGCATGGTTGGATGGTTAGTAATTTGGACACCTGGCTGCTTGTTCAATGCATTGGAAGAACTCTGGCTGTCATTTATGTATGTGAAGGTCATGTTACCCTGAACATATTGGTTCAGCACTTACTGTAATATTCACACTCTATTTACATTAGGTCGATTTGGAATTGCGGGCAGAATCACTGCGATTCTGCCCGCGGTTCCAAATCGCAGCAAAGCAGGCAGTGTGAGTTTGCCCGTTTAAGAATTTTTTCTTAACGGCACCCGAAATAAAGTGCAATTCTGCTGTTGTCGTATGACATAATCACGTGGCAATCATGCCAAAATGTGCGATAAAAAACCGTGCCAAGCTTGTCGGTCAAAAAGGAGCAGGAGCTTCCTTTGGACAAAAAAAAAAAAAAAAACGCACATAGGGAAACCCATTAAGGTTGGTGGACTGCCCTATGCACAAAGCAAAACACCTTCAATTTTGTCAAAAAAAGCAGAAGCTCAAACATCAGTACCGTGTACAAAAGGCCTTATTGTGTGGATATTCACTCAATCATGTGAAATGCACATTCGGGTTTACCTACTTCAGCTGCACATAATTGGGTTTACAAAAGTGAACAGGAATTTGCTTACCACATGACTAAATAACTGAACATGAATATTAGTTTATTGAGTGACGAGTCTCAACTCTATTAATAAGGCTGCACCTTGATTAATCATTTTTTTAATCAAAAAATAAATAAAGTGGATTTCTCCCATTCACACAAGCGATGTGAATAGAGGAATACTCCCCATAGTATTTTGATAACAGGGACTCTCTGCTGTCAGAACACACTGATCAGTGAAGCCACTGATTGACAAAGGTTTTCCAACATTCCCATTCGACAGAAGTCTATCATCAGATCGAATTCTGTTCAGTAGAAACAGCAATACATGGATCGAAATTCGGCCGATCCCTACTAAACTGGTTGAATTCTGATCCTTCTATGGCCATTATACAGTATATCTGTCTCTGTAGATTGTGTGGTTCCAGTAGCCACAAGTAGGTGACTCCTTCCAACACATAACCTTCCTCTATTAAATCAACTATGCCTGGCCACTGGAAGACTTTATATTCTCACTCTTCACCACCCGGATGCCTCAGTTTTCAGCCAGTTTCCTTCTACCTTGTAGTTCTGGCCATCTAGTCTCCAGGGCTTGTATTATGGCATGCTTGTTCCCAATCCTGTTCATCCCTATTATTTCCCTGTCCTGCTAGTCCCAGTCCTGTACCTTCCCCTATTACTATGCACTTACCTTGTATATAGTTTGCATTGGTTATTGTTTGTTTGGTTTGGTTAACTGCCACTATTGTTGTTTGCTCATTGTCTACAGCTGTGTTGATTAAACAGAAAACCTGCACAAGATCTTCTAAAGGGTGAAGTTGGATTTCCTTAATAGATTTGCTATAATCATGGAACCTGAATAATTTAGATAAGTCAGTAATAAAAGGGAAAAGCAGGCAATTCTGAGGAATACACATGTTTGCGTGTATTCTGAGGAATAGTGACATTTGTTGTAAACAGTTGATAAGTCAAATATTTGGGCTGTTAATTATAGGGGAGACGTGACAGGCTGCATTGCAAAAGCATGATTAGGTCAGAAGTTTAGGGACAATGCTTGTTAGCTATTGTGCATGGTTGGATGGTTAGTAATTATTTGGACACCTGGCTGCTTGTTCCATTCCTGGGAATAACTCTGGCTGTCATTTATGTATGTGAAGGTCATGTTACCCTGAACATATTGGTTCAGCACTTACTGTAAGATTCACGCTGTTTACATTAGGTCGATTTGGAATTGCGGGCAGAATCACTGTGATTCTGCCCGCGTTTCCAAATTGCAGCAAAACAGGCAATGTGAGTTTGGGTGCCATTTTTTCTTAACGGCACCCGAAATAAAGTGCAATTCTGCTGTTGTTGTTGAATGACATAATCATGTGGCAATCATGGCAAAATGTGCGTTAAAAAATCGTGCCAAGCTTGTCGGTCAAAAAGGAGCAGGAGCTCCAAACACGACGAGTTATGTTTCTACCAAACAGTTCTACTTTGGTTTCATCTGACCATATGACATTCTCCCAATCCTCTTCTGGATCATCTAAATGCTCTCTAGCAAACCTCAGATGGGCCTGGACATGTACTGGCTTAAGCAGGGGGACACGTCTGGCACTGCAGGATCTGAGTCCCTGGCGGCGTAGTGTGTTACTGATGGTAGCCTTTCTTACGTTGGTCCCAGCTCTCTGCAGGTCATTCACTAGGTCCCCCCGTGTGGTTCTGGGATTTATGCTCACTGTTCTTGTGATCATTTTGACCCCACAGGGTGAGATCTTGCATGGAGCCCCAGATCAAGGGAGATTATCAGTGGTCGTGTATGTCTTCCATTTTAACTATTGCTCCCATATTATTGTTTCTGGTGTCCTCGACAGCTCTTTGGTCTTCACCATAGTGGATTTTGGAGTGTGACTGTTTGAGGTTGTGGACAGGTGTCTTTAATACTGATAAGAAGTTCAAACAGGTGCCATTAATACAGGTAATGAGTGGAGGACAGAGGAGCCTCTTAAAGAAGAAGATACAGGTCTGTGAGAGCCAGAAATCTTGCTTGTTTGTAGGTGACCAAATACTTATTTTCCACCATAATTTGCAAATTTCCACATTTTGTCTCTCATAGTTGAGGTATACCTATGATGACAATTACAGGCCTCTCTCATCTTTTAAAGTGGGAGAACTTGCACAATTGGTGGCTGACTAAATACTTTTTTTGCCCCACTGTATGAGAAGACAAATTGCTTTGTTCCTGTTTAGACATAGGCAGATGTATTGTGGCAGTGGCTAAGTGACTGTTGGACCACACCTACCTTGAGGTCATTGTGACAAGTATATGTGTTTGGTTACCTGTGTTTCTTATAGAACCTGTCATTATCATACTACTTAATCTTACGGGACACGTTTGAAGAAACAAAACTGAGCAGGTTGTCCCAGGACACCCTTTTCCCAGCTACAGACTCTAGCATCCTCCTGGGTGTTCCAAGATCAAAAGACTTTTCTGGTTCTGCCCCAGGACCTCCCCCCCACTTGTATGGACCCTATAATTCCAAAATTCCTAGTTTTAGTTTTTATGTTACACTGTGTTATGTACACTTGTGGCAAAACCATGCCAACCCTCTGGAAATACATTTGCTGTGGATAGCTTTTCAGAGGCATCAGACAGGCAGTGAGTAAGCGATATGTTGCCTCCTCACCACCTGTTTTACCCTGGAATCCCAGCACCACTGCGCCATAACCAAAGGCACTGAATGCTGTTGAGGCATGGCACTATTCTTCTTAACAGGTTGTGTTCAGTAACAGTACTGCCCAATGAACACAACAGGTTGTATTATTTTTGCCATGCCTGCAGCATGTGTACAACACTGTCGAGCTGCCTGTGCAGCTTAAGGAGGGGCAGTAAAACTGTGCTTCAACTGCCTATTGCCTGACTGCAAGGGTAAACAAGCCCTTACAAACATATTTTTTTAAAATGTTATCAGCTCTTTTAGACCTAGTTCGCACAGGCATTTGTAAACAGCAAGCTTGCTTTTATGAAACTTTTGGCAAGCTTCGAGCAGCCACATGCACAATGAGTGACCCTCACGTTTAGGTCCCTATGCATTCAGGGACGTATGCCCAGAACATTTTGTTCTAAGCAAACATCCTTGAACGCATAGGGGCCTTAAGCACGAGCACCACTTAGTACAGTGTCAAGATGCTGCAACGCATTTCATGTGTTTACAGACCTTGAAAGGCTAGAGGCTGTACCTGTGCCTCCCTATTGCACAAAAGCACCGCGATTAGACACACGGTGGCTAAACACCCCATGTATAAGGGGCCTAAAAGTACACCTCAGCTCCTGTTTGGAAATGTTATTCACAGATCTAAATGGGAGTGCTGACTGTCACTTTAAACAAGCTACTAGCAGGCTTCAACAGGCTTTCAGCAAGTCTCAAGTAGTACTGAAGTCTGCTAGATAGCTTGTTTAAAGTGAAAGTACTCCTAATAACCTGTATTTAACACTTCAAAAACGGGAGCTGAATGATACTTTTTAAAGCTTCATAAAGCTTCTAAAGCATGCTGAAAGCTCTGCAAATGCTTTGAAAAAGCTTACTGTTCACACCATGGAGAGATTTTCAACTTAGCCTTACAATGTTTCAACACATTTCTTGCATCAACAACTAATGTTACTGTAGAATTATTACCTAGAGGCAACAGCAGAGCCCTGAAGACTGAAGCGTTCATAGTCCCCACCATAGATGTCTTTCACAAGTTTATCGACATTTGTGCTGTCTCCTTTAGCAGCCATTTCCAAAGCCTCCTCGAATGTTTCACAACCCGTCAGCAAGCAGCATAGGCCAAGGAATGTTCCTCCTCCCAGACTGAAAAGATTAGGAAACAAAAACTGTGTAAAGGACTTGTATTGGTACAAGTAAAAAAAAAAAAAAAAAAAAAAAAAAAGAAAAAAGAAAGAAATATTTGTAGGTTTCAGTTGATTCTGGAGAAATAAATGGACACAGCAATTCAAGGTTATGGGGACCTCAAAAAACACACAAAGAACAGTGCAGGTGCAAAACATCCATTACAACAGGGGTCTCCAAACTTTCTAAACAAAGGGCCAGTTTAAGGTCCTTCAGACTTTAAGGGGACCGGGCTGTGGACAGTGGGAGTAGATAATGCCTCAGGCTTGGGGGTCAGTGGGAGTAAAAAAATTACATAGCACCGCTGTGGTTAGATGGAGGAGGAATAGTGCCCCATTGTTGGCGTCAGGGGGAAGGAATGGTGCCCCATTGTTGGCGTCAGGGGGAAGGAATGGTGCCCCATTGTTGGCGTCAGGGGGAAGGAATGGTGCCCCATTGTTGGCGTCAGGGGGAAGGAATGGTGCCCCATTGTTGGCGTCAGGGGGAAGGAATGGTGCCCCATTGTTGGCGTCAGGGGGAAGGAATGGTGCCCCATTGTTGGCGTCAGGGGGAAGGAATGGTGCCCCATTGTTGGCGTCAGGGGGAAGGAATGGTGCCCCATTGTTGGCGTCAGGGGGAAGGAATGGTGCCCCATTGTTGGCGTCAGGGGGAAGGAATGGTGCCCCATTGTTGGCGTCAGGGGGAAGGAATGGTGCCCCATTGTTGGCGTCAGGGGGAAGGAATGGTGCCCCATTGTTGGCGTCAGGGGGAAGGAATGGTGCCCCATTGTTGGCGTCAGGGGGAAGGAATGGTGCCCCATTGTTGGCGTCAGGGGGAAGGAATGGTGCCCCATTGTTGGCGTCAGGGGGAAGGAATGGTGCCCCATTGTTGGCGTCAGGGGGAAGGAATGGTGCCCCATTGTTGGCGTCAGGGGGAAGGAATAGTGCCCCATTGTTGGCGTCAGGGGGAAGGAATAGTGTCCCATTGTTGGCGTCAGGGGGAAGGAATAGTGCCCCATTGTTGGAGTCAGTGGGAAGGAATAGTGCGCCATCGTTGGTGTCAGTGGGAGGGATAGTGCATTATTGTTTTTGTCAGTGGGAAGAATAGCGCCCCAATCATTGGTATCAATGGGAGGAATTGTGCACCATCATTGGTGTCAATGAGAGGAATAGTGCCCAATCGGTGTCAGTGAAAGGAATAGTGTCCCATTGTTGATGTCAGATGGGAGGAAGAGGGTCCTTAGGGGTGGAAAAAGGCAAGCAAGGGCAGCAGTTTGGAGACCACTACATTAAGAGAAGATGCAGAGATGTAACTATGCATGGCTGGGCCTCATGGCAAAACCAGGCTTTTAAATCGGAGGGGATATATTTTTTAAACACACACACATTTCATACAACTTTATTATGGCTATAGTTACTTGGGATAACGCCGTTTTTACAATCAGTGCTTGTGCTGGTCATTCAGCAAATGATCACATAAGATCACAGCCAACATCATGGGCTTCTGCCTAGGTGTATTATATTGGGTAATGTAAAGACAGCAAAGGAAATCATGACCCTGTGAATCTGTGAAGGAAAACTATTCTGGCCATAAGACTCCTAATGTTAAGGCAATTTTGGAAACGTTAGCCTCAGTAGTTCACTAGTGTTAATTTTTTACATCAAATTTTGATTTAGTGTTAGTTAGTCTTGACTAAAATGTCATTTTAGTTTTAATCGTATTTTAGTCATCTGAATTGTTTTTTTTAGTCACATTTTTAGTCGACTAAGATAGTATTAATTTAGTTGACTAAAATATTTTAGTCTACAAAATTAACACTGTAGTTCATCACAGCCACCCTTCACTGTTTGAAGTGACTTGCTGGCCAACAACTGAGGTGGATATTATTAACAAATTGCCTTTGACTGGATTACAGTGGTAGTGATCACTTTATTCGGTGTTGTTGATCATTTGAATGCTCAAAGTCTGAAACAATTGGTGGCAGATTGCCATGCACTATTTTATTCAACTTCAACAAAAAGCTAAGGGAAAACTTGCTACAAACTTCCCACGTGTATAGTCAGCATAAGGCCCCTTTCACACAGGTTCCGTTTGTCCGTTTTTCATCCATCGATCGAAGAAAAATGGATATCAATGCATCTCTATGGAAAAACAGGTGATCATCCGTTTCCACCCACTTCTGTCAACATCTGTTTTTTTAAACGGAGCAAAGCCCTATTTCTGTTCCGCTAAAAAAAAATGTAACGGGTGAAAAATGGATGTAAAAGGACAAACGGTCCGTTTTTGCATTGGTAGTGGATGTAAAAAAAAACTGGTGTAAAAACTGATAAAATACTGATGTAAACTGAATCCGTTTTTTCTTTGAAAAAAACATGACTGATCTGATAAAACAAACAGAATGTCCGTGTGAAAGGGGCCTTAGAGGGACTTCAGGTTTGGAATGAGAGATACCCTGAAAGGTTCACAGATAGAAGATCGACATTATAATAGGGTGGGCCTTAAAGCATTAGCAAATATAGCTATATCTCTGACCATGTACAGTAATGCCCCGTACACACGATCGGATTTTCCGACGGAAAATGTGTGATAGGACCTTGTTGTCGGAAATTCAGACCGTGTGTGGGCTCCATCACACATTTTCCATCGGATTTTCCGACACACAAAGTTTGAGAGCAGGATATAAAATTTTCCGACAACAAAATCCGTTGTCGGAAATTCCGATCGTGTGTACACAAATCCGACGGACAAAGTGCCACGCATGCTCAGAATAAATAAAGAGATGAAAGCTATTGGCCACTGCCCCGTTTATAGTCCCGACGTAAGTGTTTTACGTCACCGCGTTCAGAACGATTGGATTTTCCAACAACTTTGTGTGACCGTGTGTATGCAAGACAAGTTTGAGCCAACATCCGTCGGAAAAAATCCATGGATTTTGTTGTCGGAATGTCCGAACAAAGTCCGACCGTGTGTACGGGGCATAAGTCTACCCACAATAATGTATAGAAGTGGGAGTACGCCATGAGGGTTTATATTAGCTTGCACTTTTTCAGTATTTATTCAGGCTGTTACCAACAGCCACGAAAACGGTCTAAAAAGAAAAAAAAGATTATGAGGCACGAGATACAGGTTTTCAATGGGTCAATCAAAATATCACTGGGAATACTAGCTTTGGTTCAGCAGCACTTCACAAAATGGGGACATTCCTTGAAAAACAGGGAAAACTCAGGAGCAGAGAATTTATTTATATACATATACACAGTCAGGTCCATAAATATTGGGCCATCGACACAATTCTAATCTTTTTGGCTCCATACACCACCACAATAGCTTTGAAATATAACGAACAAGATGTGCTTTAACTGCAGACTTTCAGCTTTAATTTGAGGGTATTTACATCCAAATCAGGTGAACGGTGTAGGAATTACAACAGTTTGTATATGTGCCTCCCACTATTTAAGGGACCAAAAGTATTGGATCAGATTAACAATCATCCATCAAACTTTCACTTTTTAATACTTGGTTGCAAATCCTTTGCAGTCAATTACAGCCTGAAGTCTGGAACGCATAGACATCATCAGACGTTGGGTTTCATAACTGGTGATGCTCTGCCAGGCCTCTACTGCAACCGTCTTCAGTTCCTGCTTGTTCTTGGGGCATTTTCCTTCAGTTTTGTCTTCAACAAGTGAAATGCATGCTCAATCGGATTCAGGTCAGGTGATTGAATTGGCCATTGCATAACATTCCACTTCTTTCCCTTAAAGAAAACTCTTTGGTTGCTTTCGCAGTATGCTTCAGGTCATTGTCCATCTGCACCATGAAGCACCGTCCAATTGCCCGAAACACTTCAGAATTCATCCTGCTGCTTTTGTCAGCAGTCACATCATCAATAAATACAAGAGAACCAGTTCCATTGGCAGCCATACATGCCCACGCCATGACACTACCACCACCATGCTTCACTGATGAGGTGGTATGCTTTGGATCTTGAGCAGTTCCTTTCCTTCTCCATACTCTTCTCTTCCCATCACTCTGGTACAAGTTGATCTTGGTTTCATCTGTCCATAGGATGTTGTCCCAGAACTGTGAAGGCTTTTTTAGATGTTGTTTGGCAAACTCTAATCTGGTCTTCCTATTTTTGAGGCTCACCAATGGTTTACATCTTGTGGTGACCCCTCTGTATTCACTCTGGTGAAGTCTTCTCTTAATTGTTGACTTTGACACACATACACCTACCTTCTGGTGAGTGTTCTTAATCTGGCCAACTGTTGTGAAGGGTGTTTTCTTCACCAGGGAAAGAATTCTTTGGTCATTCACCACAGTTGTTTTCCGTGGTCTTCTGGGTCTTTTGGTGTTGCCGAGCTCACCGGTGCGTTCTTTCTTTTTAAGGATGTTCCAAACAGTTGATTTAGCCACACCTAATGTTTTTGCTATCTCTCTGATGGGTTTGTTTTGTTTTTTCAGCCTAATGATGGCTTGCTTCACTGATAGTGACAGCTCTTTGGATCTCATATTGAGAGTTGACAGCAAGAGATTCCAAATGCAAATAGCACACTTGAAATGAACTCTGGACCTTTTATCTGCTCCATGTAAATGGTATAATGAGGGAATAACACACACCTGGCCATGGAATAGCTGAGCAGCCAATTGTCCCATTACTTTTTGTCCCTTAAAAAGTGGGAGGCACATATACAAACTGTTGTAATTCCTACAGCGTTCACCTGATTTGGATGTAAATACCCTCAAATTAAAGCTGAAAGTCTACAATTAAAGCACATCTTGTTCGTTTAATTTCAAATCCATTGTGGTGGTGTATAGAGCCACAAAGATTAGAAATGTGTTGATGTCCCAATATTTATGGGCCTGACTGTATATATATATGGTAAATATCTCCTAAACTGGTTTAGGAGACAATATTTCCAGTACGTACAAGTAAGCCTTATTATAGGCTTACCTGTAGGTAAAAGTGGTACAACTAGGTTTACAACCACTTTAAAAAAAATATTCTGGCATATTGGTGTTATATCTTTCACTTGAATGTTATAAGTTGCACCAAGTAAATACAGCTGGATAAAACAAAAACAGTGTTTGTCTTCATTTCAGTGCGATTATTTTAAAGGGGGGTGATTCGTTTCTATACCCATTGTATGGTCCAATAAGAATGCTAAACACCGATCCCTCTTGACCAAATGGAGACATTACCCAATGTCTTGGTTCGGTCGCATCGCCTCGATTAAGATGAACATACTACCTAAACTCCTGTACTGTTTTATGACCAGTGCCCATCCCACGAAACTCCAGAATGACCTTTTAAATTTTACATGGAACTACAAATAACATCGAATAGCCCGCTCTGTAATGTTTTCTTCCAGAGCGATGGGGGTTAGGCCTTTCCACACCTTCAACGCTATCACCATGCTGCACAACTGAGAGCTATAGCTTCCTGGGTCACCCTTCCGGCCTATAACCGCTGGACTCAGACAAAATATAGCTGGCTCCAATCTATCCGAACAATCTACTGTGGATAGCCAATGCCGATATCGCCTCACCCCGCCCTACTACATACCATGCACCTCCTACGCATCTGGAGGCAGCTAAACCGCAGCACCCCCCTGCAGTCTGAGGCCTCCCTGGTAACAACCTTCCTTTATAACCCTAAACTACCCGATAGCTTAACCTCTAAGATGATCTCCCCATGGCTGCAAAGGAAAGTTTTTCACTACGAACACCTGGTGGACCCAGTGTCTAGGATCTTGCTACCCTTTGACAAACTCAGAGCCAAACACGAGCTTCCCCTTAGTGCCTCCTTTGGCTACCTCCAGATACGGCATTATGCACTCACCATCAACCCTACCCTCCAATTCTCCAAGCCATCCCCAATTGAATGTTTAGTCCTTTCGGGCCCCACGCAGAAAGGTCTGAACTCAGACATATATAAACTCCTAAACTCATACGACATCCTCATTAGGGGGAAACACAGATACATGCGTAGATGGGAGGAATACTTCGGAGAGGAAAAAACACCCGAACAATGGGTCACTATATGGAGATGGGCGCCCAGGAGCTCTATATGCACACTTTACAAAGAGAATTCATATAAGGTGCTCTTTCACTGGTACCTTACTCCATCACGTCTACATGCCATATACCCATCGCCCTTGGATCGCTGCTGGAGGTGTCTCCAAGACCGGGGCATATACCACATCTATTGGAGCTGTCCCTCCCTCCAGCCCTACTGGCGCACGGTCCGGGACCTCCTCCACCGGCTATTTGAGGTAGATATCCCTCTCTCCCCCAAGTTCTTCATACTGGGCCTCCCTCCCACCACACTCCCGGGACTAGTCAAAAAGCTGGCAACACAAATACTAACGGCAGCCAGGTGTCTAGTATCCCTCCATTGGAAACATCGAAACCTCCCCATCATTACATGATCTGTACACCAGAATTAAAGACGTAGAAATTATGGAATCCATGACAGCCAGACTAACAGATCGAGTAGACAGACACACAGCGACATGGAAGCCATGGCACAGGCGACTGGACCCCCCCCATGATTCCATGAGACCCCCTCCACCTTGTACACTGTCAACACCTGGAGCCCAGGAGAGACGCACCCTAATATTTGGGTCCTTTCTACACCTTTCTCCCCCCCTCCCTCTTTCTTTTCTCTTCTTTCTCTTTTCTTTCAGCCCCCTCTGGAAGAACGGGCCAAGCAATTTTAATATGTCAATCTAGTGTTTTGTGGACCACTTTTTCATTATCTTTTTTTCTTATACAATGTGGTTTTAAACAAATTGTATTCTTTACACTGAAACTTAATAAAAACTGTCAATTATATAAAAAAAAAAGAAGAATGCTAAACATGTGTCTAAGGGTCCAACATTTTTAATAATAAAATGGTAGCACAACAAAAAGAACCCTTGCTGCACTTGTTAATATTGGCATAACTTGCCTATTGAAACTGATCTAAGCAGAAGACCACAGTACAGTCTATTTGGTATCTGCTTATCCGAGTCCATTTAGGCAAAGTCAAAATTCCTCAGCCCTGATAAACGGAGGAGTCTGGTTGGCCCCCAAAACCTGTTGGATTTTTTCTTCTTTGAACCAACATTATTATTTGGGACTTTAAGGCTCGGTTCACACTGGAACCGGCTGCGGATCGCACAGAAGCGCTGTGCATCCCTGTTCCCGTTTCAGGGACGAATCAGGGCCGAACCTATGCCTGAATTCGGCCCTGAAATGCAGCCAAAGACGCAAAGACGTTTCAGTACAGTGCACTCCGCAGCTGCAACGGAGATATGTGAACCGGCTCCATAGGGAGCCAGTCACATTCTCCTGCTATGCAAATTGGATGCGAGGAAATCCGCATAGGTGTGAACCCGGCCTTAGACATTTGTTTGGTGCTTTCATTGGACTGTATACACCAGTCAGCCATAACTTTTTGACCACCCACCTAATATCGAGTAGGTCCCCCATTTGTGTCCAAAACAGCCCTAACCCGTTCAGGCATGGATGCCACTAGATCTCTGAAGTTATGCTCTGGTATCTTGCACCAAGCCATCAGTAGCATATCCTTTAAGTCCTCATGCACACGGACGTTTTTACAGCTGCTTTTTTGAGCTTTTTTTGCAGCTTGAAAAGGCCTGTCTATGTTAGTCTATGGCTTCATGCCCACCTAGGCATTTTTGAGCTGCAAGTGGCATAGGCGTTTTTAAGCTGTAAAAAAAACCCAGGACCAGTGGGTTCTGAAAGACGTTTTTCAGCTGTAAAAACGCTCTAACGCTGAAAAACGCTCAAAAACGCTCAAAAACGTCATTCACCAACGTTTTTTAGCGTTTTTGATCCATTGAAAAAAAAAAATAAATAAAAAAAAAAAAAAAAAAAAAAAAACGCTCAAAAACGCTAACGCGGAAAAACGCTCAAAAACACTAAAAATTTAAAAATAAACTATTGCAAAAAGCTGAAAAAAGTTTAAAAAAAATCACTGCAAAGATACTGGCGTTTTCATAACGTTTTTTTAACAGCCTGTGTGCATGAGGGCTAAGTCCTGTAAATTGCAGGGTGGGGCAATTGGATTGAACTGTTTTTTCCAGCACATCCCTCAGATGCCCAATTGGATTGAGATTTGAAAAAAGTGAACATTTCAAACTTGGTGTTGTGTACCTCAAACCATCCTTGAACCATTTTTGCAGTGGCTGCTGAAAGAGGCCACTGCCATCAGGGAATGCTGTCTCCATGAAGGGGTGCACTTGGTCAGCAACAATGTTTAGGTAGGTGGTACGTGTCAAGTAACATCCACACAAATGGCAGGACCCAAGGTTTCCCAGCAGAACGTTGCCCAAAGCATCACACGGCTTCTGTCAGCTTGCCTTCTTCCTATACTACATCCTGGTGCCATCTCTTCCCCAGATAAGCAATGCACATGCACCTGGCCACCCATTTAAAAGAAAACAAGAATTATCAGACCAGACCACCTTCTTCTATTGCTCAGTGGTCCAGTTCTGATGCTCATGTGTCCATTGTAGGAACTCTTGACTGTGGATACAGGTCAGCCTGAGCACCTTGACAGCTTTGCATCAATGCAGCCCCATACGCAACAAACTGTGATGGCAATTTTTTCTGCTTTCAACATTTCAGGGGCAACATGTTTACTTGCTGCCTAATATATCACACCAACTTTCAGATACCATTGTAACGAGATAAACAATGTTATTCACTTAACCCATCAGTGGCCATAAAGCCATGGCTGATTGGTGCATAGTAATATAGCTGGGAGTTGCACCAAAAACCCTGTTAAAGTAATTTGACCAGAATCATTAACTGGTCAGTCCTATCCCCATACAGTTAGAACACATCTAGGGAACACACATTTAACCCCTTGATCGCCCCCTATTGTTAACCCCTTCTCTACCAGTGACATTTACACAGTAATCAGTGCATATTTATAGCACTGATTGCTGTATAAAATGTCAATGGTCCCAAAAATGTGTCAAAGGTGTCCGATGCAATGTTGCAGTAATGATAAAAATCGCAGATCACCGCCATTACTAGTAAAAAATAAATAATAAGAATGCCATAAATCTTTCCAATAGTTTGTAGACGCTATAACTTTTGCACAAACCAATCAATGTACGCTTATTGCAAATTTTTTTTACCAAAAATATGTATATATTGGCCTAAACTGATGAAGACGCTTTTTTTTTTTTTTAATTTGGGGGATATTTATTATAGCAAAAAGAAAGAATATTGTTTTGTTTTTCAAAATTGTCGCTCTTTTTTTTAATTTATAGGGCAAAAAATAAAAACCACAGAAGTGATCAAATACCACCAAAAGAAAGCTATATTTGTGGGGAAAAAAAGGATGCAAATTTTGTTTGGGTACAGTGTTGCATGACCGCCCTATTCTCAGTTAAAGCGATGCAGTGCCAAATTGTAAATAGTGCTCTGGTCAGGAAGGGGGTAAAATCTTCCGGGGCTGAAATGGTTAAAGTCACAAGGCACAACATTCTCCTTGTCATAAAGCAATTCATGTGTACAATGATGTGTGTGGCATTATTTCTTACTAATACGTTGTATGCTTTGATATGTCTCAATAGAGTTATAGCTCATAAAATATTAGATACCTGGTCCCAGTTACTCGTTTATAGTTGTCTTTAGAATACACTGCAAGGATGCTGACTCCTGACCCTATATTAACCAGCAACATAGGATAAGGATTATCAAGGCAATATGGCTTCTTCACACACTGCTCTGGATCTGTTGGGTTTTCAAAATAATAACACTCTGGTCGTCCATTAAATCCCACTGAATCCATGTAGAGAAGGCCCTGGATCAAGCAGTCCAGTTCATCCAGTTTATGGAGCTGAAGGTCAGCTATCTAGAAAGAGAGAAACATAAAGTTAATGAATAAGCAGGTGTAAGTAGAGCACAGGAGACAATTTCTCCAAATACAAGGGCAAAGAGCTATCTGACGGCACTTTGATCTCCTGTACATGTTCGATATTGCATAACACATATAAACATGACTGTTCTGCACTTTGGGATTTATCACTTATTGGCAAATCCTTGAATGCCAAATATTGATAAACATAAAAGATTCTGTATCACCAAGCAAAATATTGTGCAAAAACTGACTGTAGTGCCAAATAAAGGGTTAGTAGACCTAATAAACACACTCTGGGTAAGCACTGTTGTATCTCTTCTTCCCCCAGTCTTTGGACTTCAGGTGAAAGTTCTCTGCACCTCAATATTGTCTCACCAGCCATATTTATCCTTAGAGGGCCTCATTCTTTCTGTTAAATGACAGACAATCTAGACTACAGAGAATGCTATACAGGCTCCTTGTGGGTGGTGCAAGGCTGTGAAATTTGACACAGATCAAGTGTATTTGAGCTTTTGCTGCCTATAGAAGACAGTAAAATGGTTGGATTTGGTAATAATTTAGGGAAATTGGGATTGGATTAGGGAATCTGTAGATGTCTTCCCAATTGGTGCCTTTAGTACATTAAAATATATTCACATCGCACCTGATGGGTACCCCCCGTGCTACATCCTTTTGCCAAGTGCAGGAGAAACCATGAGAACAGGATATGTTCCCACTTTCCACTATATTCGACCAGTCAAGCATGAATGAATACTTTGGGGCAAGACCTATTGGATCCACTGAACCCTGGCAGTGAGTGAGGGCTGCCCTGTACTTGTACAGTATATGCCAAGTACAGCTGGCAGCAGATAAAATGAGGGAAAAAAAAGTATTGAATCCCCTGCTGATTTTGTACGTTTGCCCACTAACAAAGAAAGAATCAGTCTATCATTTTAAGGGTGAGAGACAGAATAACAACAAAACAATCCAGAAAAACGCATTTCAAAAAAGTTATAAAATTGATTTAGCATTTTAAAGGAGTGAAATAAGTATTTGACCCCTTCGCAAAACATGACTTATGGCCCGTACACACGATCCAAATAAAAACGGTCATCCGAGGAAGGATCGTACGATATTCGGATCGTGTGTACACTACTTTAGACAGCCGATCACGATCGTTCGTCCGATATTATTCGATCAGACATACCCGGAAATTTTCCTCGTACGATTCCAGATCGTACGATTTTCGTTTAGTCAGTATAGTTGTCGTCCTAAAATACAATACAAATACATTACAACACATGATTTCACTTCTGATTTTTTTTGTCTGTCGTATGAGAATTTTCGTGAAATTATTTTAGCTATTCAATTTCTACTTGCGACTATTATCGAGAATGGTCCTACGATCGGTCATACGATATTCGGATCGTGTGTACGGGGCATTAGTACTTGGTGGCAAAACCCTTGTTGGCAGAGGTCAGACGTTTCTTGTAGTTGGCCACCAGGTTTGCACACATCTCAGGAGGGATTTTGTCCCACTCCTCTTTGCAGATTCTCTCTAAGTCATTAAAGAGGAGGTCCATTTAAATAAAAAATATTAAAAGCCAGCAGCTACAAATACTGCAGCTGCTGACTTTTAATAAATGGACACTTACCTGTCCCAGGGTCCAGCGATGTCGGCAGCCGAAGCCGATCGATCGCTCGTCTCTCGGCTGCCCCCACCGCCATCCTCGGTCAGGGAATCAGGAAGTGAAGCGTTGCGGCTTCACTGCCCGGTTCCCTACTGCGCATGCGCGAGTCGTGTTGAGCGTCTACACTGGTCCCCGTTGTGTTGTAGGAAGTGTGTATTTCCCAGAACACAATGGGGGTGGGCAGGCATTTGCGGCTAGCTATTCCCGGAAGTGGGTGCAGATACCTGTATTATACAGGTATCTGCATCCCCCTCTCCCCAATTGAGGCGCCGGGGGGGGGGGGGGATCCGATGAGCGGAAGTTCCACTTTAGGGTGGAACTCCGCTTTAAGGTTTCAAAGCTTACATTTGGCAACTCCCTCCACATATTTTCTATGGGATTAAGGTCTGGAGACTGGCTAGGCCACTCCAGGGACCTTAATGTGCTTCTTCTTGAGCCACTCCTTTGTTGCCTTGGCCAAGTGTTTTGGGTCATTGTCATGCTGGAATAGCCATCCACGACTCATTTTCAATGCCATGGCTGAGGGAAGGAGGGGGCTCCCTTCAGTCCACCTGCCCTCCATCTATCCATCAGAATGAATGTGCTTCTGATTGTGGAGTCACTCATAAGCTAGTGATAGGACCACAGATACCAGAGTGCCTTGACCGGGCTCTGTGGCTTACGCATGTATTTGCAAATGTGTGCAGACTAAACCCCTTTTTTTTAACGCACACTGTTGGATAAGTTGATTCGGTTGTCAGCGGGCCGGTCGGTGAGTAAGCTTGGATTTTACCTTAGATTGTAAGCTCCTTGGGGGTAGGGACCGATGTGAATGTACAATGTATATATAAAGCGCTGCGTAAATTGACAGCGCTATATAAGTACCTTAAATAATAATAATAATTTTTCCTTAGTCTGGTTTATATCACTGTTAAAATAAACCTACCATTAAAATTATAGAATGATCATTTCTTTGTCAGTGGGCAAACGTACAAAATCAGCAGGGGGAGCAAATACTTTTACTGTTGGGCAGTCAGCAAAAGCCTATATACACATTGGGGTCTTTTTATGTTGTCACACAAGTTTCATACAATTTTCACACAGAATTCACACATTTATCCAACTGAATCCAATTATAACAATGTGAGAATCTTAGGTGAAAGCCGTGTGAACCTTGTTAACAAAAAGAGCCCTTAGTCCCAAAGTGTGAGAAATATCTTTATTACATTTTGGTCTCTATGCAAAGCAAATTAAATACTTTAAGTACTACTAAACCCAGGACCCAGCATTCACTATATCTGGTCTCCCACAGTACACAGAACACAGTACATGCTGTATCATCTGCTGTATGGTCTTATGGCTGCACCATCTTTAATGCATCTTTTAGGGTGTGCCCCCCAAATATCTTGTTTGTCTATTGTATGGATTCTGACCAAATCCTTTTGGGTGCGGAGCACCCCACTCCCTCATTAAGTACCTCTCATTAGTGTCCACTTGTGTCATGGGTGGAGACCTCAAGATTCTCCCATATAGAAGAGTGTATTGCTCTCATGGTTCAGAGAAGTAGGATCTCCCAATCTATGGATAGTGTAGGACCCACTAATCATGGGGTACTTTGTTGCAGTAAGTGGGCTTAGCACCATATAGCAATATGGTGTGACCAAATCCCCATATTTTTTTATAATGTTTTTTTGAAAATGTTTAGGCGTTTTAAACTAGCCTTGCTGGAGGTAAATGTCTTTTTTGCACATATCAAAGCAGGCCGCTGCCATCAGACGTGAGGACCTGTACTGCTGTCTGCAGTACACCTTGAAGACACTGACGAAAAACGGAGGTACTTCCTGTATGGGAGGGGTTATATAGAGGGGGTACTTCCTGTCTTTGGGTGTGCCAGAGTTCGTTCACCTATAGGTGGAGTATAACCCACATAGTAATTACTATAGCTGCTCTGTGTCCCATGATGTACGATAAAGAAATAAATACATTTTTATTTCATATATTTCATGTAATATATAGTGATCAGTAACTGCTGCTATGTTCATATAAAAAAATTACAGGGCGGCTTATGGAGGAGCCGCAGTCAGTCTCTCTCAAGCTGCTGAAGAAAGTCACAATGGGAAAAATAATAATCTGTGGGTAGGGAGAAATGAAGACGTTTACAGCTTTCTCATAGGGGGTAACCTGAGCATGCACACTGATAGTGGCAATGCAGGAGACAGAAGATCAGATGCATTGAAGAAGGAAACTACATAAATAAGGGTGGAATGTTTATGTATACAGACAGACATAATAGTTTTATATGCAATGACAACAGAAACATCTCTGGGTTTCCTGACATTTAACAGATTAGCACAAGGAACACTGACCTACTGACATCCCCAACTAGCAGAGTTCACCTTCTTCGGAGCGGCCCGTCAATGAAAGAGAATTGCTAATGAGCTAAATTATTAATAAAGGCAATTGGCGTCACTTTGAAGACGACTTGCTCTAATCAAGCTTTTTCCACCCAATATAAAAAGGTGTTAAAGTATTTGATGGATCCACGTCTCTTCATCTAGTAGCCGCACACTGTAGGCAATGTGACTGCATTTTATTTTAGATTCTGGTACTTCACTGTGCTGCCTTTTAGATCTCTTCCAACCCGTTCCTTTGTCATTCTTGAGGAAAATACAAACCAACCAGCTAGGCCGGTTTCGCTCGCCCTTCATGCTCATTTTGTTGCTATGCAACAAGCTTCTGCGAGAACTGCTGTTCTGTCTGTCTTCAATAAGAAGCAAAGGATTATTCTAATGAATATAGACAACACCCCGACATTGTGAATGCGTCATTCTCAATAGAAAAGCACAGTGACAATCAACACTATTCTTTCTTCCCTGGTATGGACAGCCAATCATCAGTCGTTCCATGTATACTAAATATTAGGGGTTCCCTTGTCTTCGCTGAAAATGACAACTGTAAATAAACAAGAACCTTAAGCAAGTTAATGAAGGTGGTGAAAGGAAATCCTTAAAGGGTAAGTTTACCTTTACAGAAAAATCTGTAAGGTAAACTTAGGCTGGATTCACACCTATGCATTTTTAGTGCTTTTCGCATTTTGCAGATTTGCTCTCCAGAACGTGTTCCATAGGAAACCATGTCAGGAGGCACGTTTAGGAGCATTCTAATTGGTTGTCGCCGTCACATGGGTGAGGCCGACCAATTAGAACCCACGAAACCTGTCCTGTCACCGCAGGCTAAGAGGAAAGCCGCGGGGATTTCAAATCCCCGGACTGGTAAAGCGGCTATACGATCTGTCAGAACGTGTGATCACCGGACTCCAGGTTAGCGGGACCAGGTGCGATGGGAAGGGGGTCCAGTGTAAGTTCACCTTACAGATTTTCTGTAGGGGTACTTTAAGGCTGCTTTCATACTAATCCGCGCCAAAAACACATATGCATTTTTGCCGCGTTTGCCTTTTTTTAACTCCCCAAACATGCTCCAAAAATGCTGCAAGGAGGAGTTTTTTCACTGCAACGGAAGCGCACCACCCCAGTGTGAACACATTTATTGATTTAAAAAGGGAAATATTTTTCTTGAGCTCTTCAGGCACTTTTTTTAAACGCAAAAGTGTTTGAAAAATTCATAAGTGTGAAAGCAGCCCAAGGCTGCATTCACACCTGGGGGTTTTAAATCGCGGGCAGATTTAAATGCGGCACCACATTTTTAAATGTCATTCAAATAAATGGCCCCTGAAATGTGCATTTTGCGATTTGTCATTCACGCCTGGACACACACAAGTGCCCCATCTTAAAGTGGTTCTGAAGTCTGGGTGTTTTTTTACCTTAAAGTGGTTGTAAAGTCAGAATGTTCTTTATCTTAATGCATTCTATGCATTAGGATAAAAAAAAACCTTCTGTGTGCAGCAGCCCCCTCAGCCCCCCTAATACTTACCTGAGCCCATCTCGATCCAGCGATGCTGCAAGAGTGTCTGGGACTCTCCCTCCTAATTAGCTGAGACTGCAGAGCCATTGGCTCCCGATGCTGTTAAAGTCAGTGAGCCAATAAGGAGAGAGAGAGAGACAGAGAGAGAGAGAGACAGAGAGAGAGAGAGAGAGAGACAGAGAGAGAGAGAGAGAGAGATACAGAGAGAGAGAGAGAGAGATACAGAGAGAGAGAGATACAGAGATACAGAGAGAGAGAGAGAGATACAGAGAGAGAGAGAGAGAGAGATACAGAGAGAGAGAGAGAGAGAGATACAGAGAGAGAGAGAGAGAGAGAGAGAGAGAGAGAGAGACACAGAGACACAGAGACTCGGCAGGAGGGGGGAGCCAGGAGCACTGAAGAGGGACCCGAGAAAAGGAGGCTCTGGGTTGCTCTGTGCAAAACCATTTCACAAAGCAGGCACGTGTTACATGCTTGTTATTTTTAAAGAAAAAAAAAAATTAAACTTTAGTATCACTTTAATGCATTTCCTGAACAACCCACTAACTATCCCCCCCCCCTCCCCAAACTCTTACCCGACTCCTCTATCAATCCAGCTCTGTGCCCAGCTGTAGGTCTTCTCTGCCCTTATCCTGAACTTCCTGGATTCACTGTCAATGGCTCCTGCTGCTGTCGGTCAAATCCTGTGAGGAGGAAGTGGGTGACGAGGCCGCGTCATGCTGTGTGTGTCTTTAGATGCACACAGTCTGGCTTGGGACAGCACACACCTTATTATGGGGGCAAATACTGAAACGGTTAAGAAATGCACAGCGCTGACAGGGGACCCCGGAAGAGGAGGTAAGGGATTGCTCTGTGCAATATCCCTGCACAGAGCAGGTAAGTAAGTAAAAACCTATTTATTTTGTATTTATTTATTTTTTTACATAGCGTTGTAAAATCGAGTTTTCTTTTAGTAGTAGTTGGCGGTATGGAAGACTAGTATAATTTTGGTGATAATGTGTGCATGCCATTTTCAGTTGCCACCTTTAAATATGGGATACAGCGAGTTCATGAAAATTTACCAGTGTGCTGGTCAAATACCAGGGGTGAACAATGGACAGAAAAAGCTTTTAATGGGTCATTTCTTTTATTCTTTATTTATTGTTAGGCAGTAAAGCTTTCGGAAATAGGTTAGTTATTATTAGGTTAGTATATAATGAGTTATATACAATTTTTTTTGCAGGGATTTTAATGGAGTATTTTTCTATCTATATTATGTTGTAAATCCCATACGAACACCTGATTATTATATTTCAGATTTTTGTACATTCATAGTGTTGGCGACCTCACATACTAGGTTTTATGTAAATAAGGGACAGCAATAAACAAAGAAGGCTCCTACATTATGCCTGTGCTGCTATAAGAGAAAGTCAGATACACTACACAGACAGAGCAGGCCATCTACTGACATGCTTGATGTGAGAGTTCCAGCAGTCAGACCGGTCGACAAAGCAATTTTCTAATTTGAAGCCGATTATCCTACCCGTATGTTTTTGGATTGAGGGTGATATGTAGACTATATGTAGATAGTGTCCTAGTACACACTAATTGTAAACTACTATGTTAATCAGTAATGTCTCATTCACAATGAACTGGAAGCACGGGAAAAAAGCAGATCTTACACTTAATCATTATTAATGAGCCTTGCTCATACTAGAAGTATCTGCAGCCCCATACACAACAAACTGAGATGCATTGTGCGTTCTGAACCCTTTCTGTCGTAACTTTTTCAAGCTACGGTAGCTCTTCTGTTATTTCTGACCAGCCTTTGCTCCCCATGTATATCAATGATCCTTGGCCACCCATGACTCTGTTGCTGGTTCGCTGGTTTTCCTTCCTTGGGCCACTTTTGGTAGGTTCTAACCACTACAGACTGGGAACATCACACAAGACCTGCAGTTTTGGAGTTGCTTTGACACAGTTGTCTAGACATTACAATTTGGTCTTTGTGAAAGTCACTTAAATCCTTACACTTGCCAATTTTTTCTGTTTTCACCACATCAACTTCAGGGGCAACATGTTCAATTGCTGTCCAATATATCCCACCCACTTTCAGATACCATTGCAATGACATAATCAATATTATTCACTATATCTGTCAGGGGTTATAATGTATATGCTGTACCTATGTCATTTCTAAACCCACATAAACTTATTTCCATACCCATTAATGTTTAAAAGTATTGAGGTCAAACACCTTTCTAATGTTTATCTGTAAGTGTGATATTTTACACGCACTTGTCTTTTACAGCTATGTACACTTGATAAACAAACTCATTAGTTCTGCTATTCCCTTTCTGCAGCTCTCTTATCTCACCTAGCCATACCTATATATTGATCTCTCTTATCTCACCTAGCCATACCTGTATATTGATTACAAACAATAACCTCCTTAATATCACACATATAGCTCTGCCAATAGGAGACATACTTAGGTTATGGTCTTGTAAAGGGATTATCACTCTTAAAAACGGAAACCTGAGTAGTAGAATTAACCGTGTGAATAAGAAAAAGAACAATGGAAGCATCCAAAGTGGTGATCTTTGTTATCCAATCTAGTAATCGGTTTACACAAAACTAGGAAATACTCAATATCAGGAACATACTAAAGTGAGCTTCAACTAAAAGCTCAGCTAAAGTTCTGCCTTTAGAGGTGACAAATATGCTTTGTGAATCGGATTATTCACATCTTGTTTCACGCCCCATTAGTAGGGTTGATTTAGAGTCTCCAAACAATTCAATATTATTGCCATATCATATATTTTATAAATATTCTTGGGCCAAAAAAATAATATTATAAAGAATTTTCACTTATGTCCCCCCCATCAGAGTCTCCCCTTACATCCTCCAGCACCCATCAGAGTCCCTCCTTAAGTCTAATGCCCCGTACACACGGTCGGATTTTCCGATGGAAAATGTCCGATCGGAGCGTGTTGTCGGAAATTCCGACCGTGTGTGGGCTCCATCGGACATTTTCCATCGGACTTTCCGACACACAAAGTTGGAGAGCAGGAGATAAAATTTTCCGACAACAAAATCCGTTGTCGGAAATTCCGATCGTGTGTACACAAATCGGACGGACAAAGTGCCACGCATGCTCAGAATAAATAAAGAGATGAAAGCTATTGGCCACTGCCCTGTTTATAGTCCCGACGTACGTGTTTTACGTCACTGCGTTTAGAACGATCGGATTTTCCGACAACTTTGTGCGACCGTGTGTATGCAAGACAAGTTTGAGCCAACATCCGTCTGAAAAAAATCCTAGGATTTTGTTGTCGGAATGTCCGAACAAAGTGCGACCATGTGTACGGGGCATTAGAGTACCCATCAGAGTCCCTCCTTACATGCAGGGGTGCCCATTAGAGTTCCACCCCCCCTCCCCCTTACATTCAGGAGTGCCCATCAGAGGGTCATGACTGGCTGGCAGTGGATGCACCAGTGTCCGTATTAGGATACACAGAACGGTGCCTCCACTGCCAGCCGGCTGAGGAACTTTCTCAGACAGTGACTGCTGGCTGGATAACATCTTGAAGCGGGCCATAGCTTGGAGACCCATGATGTAGAGCAGTGGTTTCCAAACTGCAGCCCTTTGCCTGCCCTTAGCCAGCCCTTGGGGGCACTATTTGTGTCATTGATATGAGGCATTATTCCTTCTACTGACACAAACAATGAGGCACCACTATGTTCACTGACACAGACGGTGGATTCCTTTTGCTTCTACTGAAACTAACAATAGGGTAAACTTCCTTCCACCGATATAAATGTTGGAACACTTTTCCTCCCACTGATACCAACAATGAGGCACCATCCCTTCCATCTCACTGACACCAAGCTTGAGCACCATTTCTTCAACTAAAACCAATGATGGGGCACAATTCCTTCCACTGGCATCAATGATGGGGCACCATTTCTTTCACCAACACCAACCATGGGGCACTGTCACTCCCACCGACACCAATGATGGGACACGATTCTTCCCACTGACCTCAACAATGGGGAATTCTTCCTCCCACTAACACCAATGATGTGACACTATTCCTTCCACTGCTATTAATCATGGGGCACGGTTTCTTTCACTATGAAGATACTTGCCAGCACACCAAGGATCAGCACAGGATGGTGTCCAAACGGTTTATTTTATTGCATGATCACAACACAAAGAGGTGCGGTTTCTTTCACTGAGACCAACAATGGGGCACTATCAATCCCACTGACACCAAACATGGGCCACTATTCCTTTCGCTGACACCAATGATAGGGCACTATTCCTTTCACTGACACCAATGATGTGTCAACTATTCCTCCAACTAATATTAATGACGGGGCAATATTCTTCCCACTAATATGAATGATGGGGAACTATTCCTCCCACTAATACCAATGATGGGGAACTATTCCTCCCAATAATACCAATGATGGGGCACTATTGCTCCTTCTATTGACCACAGGCACTATGTATTTTCTTTTACTTTCACCTCCATTAAAGAAAAAAAAAAAAAATGAATTAAAGATGGGAGGCATAGACTTTGACCAGGCCAATGGTCACCCAGTTAGATTTTGGAATATCTACCCTGTGCTATAAATTCTAAAGATGTGAGCAGGTTGGCGGCCATATAAATGCATGATGCAGCCTTAATTTATTGCCAGAATTTTATAACACACCCCTAAAATGAATTATTAAGATACTAACACACTAACAGAAACAAAGACACGGATGGACACAGTGAAGGACATGCACTGACAGACACTGCTTGACAAGAACTATAAAGGATGTGTACAAACTAACACATGTAGCCTATGATGGACAAAGACTGACAGACATCAACTGTTCTTTCGCACGTTACTTAATAAAGTCAGGTTTAAGATCATTTGTTCATTTGTTAGCATACTAACAAGCTTTCCATATATATGTATGCATTGTATAAACTGAAATGGACTACGAGACACTACGAAAAAAAACAAAAAGCTGTGCCCTTTCCCCCTACGTACCGTCCTAAAGTCTTCTTCAAACTTGTACGCCCCGCCTCCTGTGGCACATAGTGTAGTGTGTAAGCTGGAGAAGTTCTTCTCACTTCCCATCTGAATGAACCTATGCATAGCACAGGTGGGAAAGCGGATAAAGTGCAAATTGCCTTTACGGTCACACATGGTCAGATTTTTCAGTTCCAAATGGACATCCCTGATTCCAGTTTTACCATAGGCTGTATTTGAAGTCAAGTATTTTCTTATGCTTTTCAGGTTTTCAACCTCTTCTTGTTCTTCCTCTGCTGTGATATCTTTAGGCTCAAAGTAGACAAGTTTAACCAGGGTGCCACCAATATCCATACCAAACCATGGGAAGGCTGTAAAAAGAAAATAAATAAATAAATAAATATAAATCAAACCTTGACACACATACACATTAACATAAACATGTACTTTCAGCCTAAAGATATAGCTTGTGTTCCCCTCTTGACATTGAGCCAGTCCAGCTATGGATCACTCTCACTTCTTGATGCTTTTATAGCAAATAAATCAACCAAAAAGAAGAATATATTTATGGTTGTGTACCCAACCTTGCCGCATCTAAACTGCATGAGTCTGAGCCATTTTCTAAGAGCCCCTACTGACATGTTCCTCAGAAGAAGTAAGGTGGACCATTCTTTGCCTATGCTAAGAGACTAAAGTTGTTCATTGCCAGTATGGAACTCTCATCTTTCAGGATAAGAGATACTAGCTTAAGGCCAGGGGTTAAGGTGCTTAATTTAGGTGTTAAGGGTTCATTTTAGAGTATTTTGTAAGGCTGGCCATAAATTAACCAATTTTCACAGGTTGAAGGTAAGAAAATTGCATGATTTCCCGCATCAACACTGAATGTGTATGAAGCCCTTCCACTGGAGTTATTGTATTCTGGCAGCGGGAGCGGTGTGGCTATAGCCGTCGGCAGTGATTGCATGAAAAAAAATCCAACAGGCTAGTTGTACTGAAGTCAATTGACGGATCGACTTTAGTACAACAGCCTGCCCATACATGGATCGAAATTCGTCCGATTGACCAGGCACCAGCCAAATTTCAATCCATCTATGGCCGGGTTTAGGGGGGAGGATTAATTTATTACTTAATAGATCAAAGCCATCATATAGAGAGCACAATGGCTAACTGAAGAGGCTCCAACTGTATACACTATATTACCAAAAGTATTGGGATGCCTGCCTTTATATGCACAAGACCTTTAATGGCATCCCAGTCTTAGTCTGTAGAGTTCAATATTGAGTTGGCCCACCCTTGGCAGCTATAACAGCTTCAACTCTTCTGCCAAGGCTTTTCACAACATTTAGGTGTGTGTCTATGGGAATGTTTGACCATTCTTCCAGAAGCGCATTTGTGAGGTCAGGCACTGATGTTGGACGAGCAGGCCTGGCTCGCAGTCTCTGCTCTAATTCATCCCAAAGGTGTTCTATCAGTTGAGGTCAGAACAGTCAAGTTTCTCTACTCCAAACTCGCTCATCTATGTGTTTATGGACCTTGCTTTGTGCACTGGTCCAAATAATTTGGTGGAGGGGGGGATTATGGTGTGGGGTTGTTTTTTAGGGGTTGGGCTTGGTCCCTTAATTCCAGTGAAGGGAATTCTTAAGATGTCAGACAATTTTATGCTCCCAACTTTATGGAAACAGTTTGGGGATGACTCCTTACTGTTCCAACATGACTGCGCACCAGTGCACAAACAAGGTTCATAAAGACATGGAGTCCTGACCTCAACCTGATAGAACACATTTGGGATAAATTAGAGCAGAGACTGCAAGCCAGTCTTTCCTGTCCAACATCAGTGACTGACCTCACAAATGCGCTTCTGGAAGAATGTTCGAAACATTCCCATAGACACACCTAAACTTTGTGGACAGCCTTTCCAGAAGAGTTGAAGCTGCAAAGGGTGGACCAACTCAATATTGAACCCTACAGACCAAGACTGGGATGCCATTAAAAAGGTCTTGTGCGCATAAAGGCAGCTGTCCCAATACTTTTGGAGACTCTTCAGTAAGCCATTCATTGGCATGTTGATTTTCTACAAAAATATGTTCTCAAAAATACAAGCCCTCTGGCACTGGGAGTGCAGTTATATTCTTCCTTCCACAATGCCACACCAGAGTTTAAGAAATCCTGGGAAAACATTCTAACTCAATGTAGTATCGAATTGATGAAGCTACTGATTATATAATATCAGTCTGAACTCAACAGTCTTGATGAAGACATCTGGTTACAGTCGACTAACGATGCTATTAAAAATCATACCCATTATGTAAAACATTGGCATGAAGTGAAGAATTACCAAAGATATCATCTTATAAAAACAGAATAAACTGCCCAAGAACAGATTGGCTTTCTCAGAAAGCTTTGCCTACTGTTGGCAGAATCCCCCCCGGGGGAGAGGCCCTAGGAATAATATAGAACACAACGTACTCATGTAAATTAATTTTTTATGACTGATGATACAGAATCTGATTCTTCCACTTTTTCTTCATAGCCGCTGCCTACGAATAGAAATACTACACTTTCAAACAGCAACCAGGGTGCACGTAAGCAGAATCATGGTGGTGGTGGGTTTTTCATACCTTATTCTAAAAAACGTCCTCCTAAATATGATATGACATCAATGCATCAGAATCAACAACCAGGTATCACTTCTGCTAGTGGTGTTGGGAATCAGTCACAGACCAAATACGTGGCTGCTACAGCCAAACAGGCCTTACAGATTTTGAACACTCAACCACCAACGCTTAATTCTTCACAACCACCTTTTACCCAAAATACTACACTGACACTTTCCAATCTACCTGAATGTCCCTGCACTTCCCATGCCTTTAGACAACTCTCAAATATCTTCACACAATATACAACCCAATTTATTACCAACTACACAACTACAGATGTTCAAGAAACAAAGCACACTTGTTCCCCATATCACCCAGCCAGGAAGCCCACATGCAAATTTTCAGGCACCAGTGATCAATCAACCACAAAATGTAGGATTGGATATTCTTCATCTTGCTCCATACCAGTTTACTCAACAGAAGTTGGATGTCCTTAATTTTGGGCTGAGCTTCTGTCGATCTATGAAAATTGATATATATATGAGGCTAGTAAAAATGTTTATATGTTTACGTGGAACCTCACTTACAAATTTATGTTTGACCAGGACCACCTTCGATCTAAAACAGGAAAGGGAATTATCTGAGAGGATCAAGCATTTTACCATGCAGGACTTTCGAGCCCTCCGTGATTTGAAACAGCGATGTAGACAATACTACAAACACCATCACTGAGTTATCAGATACATTAGAAACCTCAACATCAGTACCCATTAATAAATTTAAACTGAAATCCCAAAGATTACCTGATCTTACGACAAATTCCAGTGTATGGGCTTTCCTGTTGAGCACCGTTAGTGACATTAAACATATGACAATCGTTCCAAATCATAACAACCTAACACGTCTGCAACAACAGGCTCCTGAAGAAGCGAGCAAGCCAAGATACATTACGCCACAATTCTACAGTACATCAAGCACTCTGGAATCAACCCTATTGTATAGAATGTTCTTACTTTCTATGTAGTGCAACGATTGATGTATGAGTGGTCGATACTTTATTATACAGGCAGTATATATTAGCGTGAATTTTAAGCCAAATTGTTTGTTTATTTTTATATGATGTATTAAAGATAAATTCATTACATTTCTGGCAGTATAATAGTCATGGTCTGAGCTCCAGTTTGTAAAGGAGCCAACCAGCACAAAAAATGTTGAAGGAGCCCACCCTGCCGCTCAATGCCCAGCTAACTTGGCAACTGCAACAAAACAGCCAAGTGTTTTGATGTACTCCTAAATATAGCCTGAGAGTATAATCACCACATGGAGCTCTTCTCTCTCTAAGCTCATGATGAATTTATGTCCGACCATCACAGCAGTGCACATTAATAAAGACACTCCCAGCAAATCTAAAAGGTGGCCATACATGTCCCCATACGTGTCAACAATGCAAATGATTTGAGCAGGCCCAGGCAGAGGTTAAAGTAGATCTAAAATTTAAACTTTTTTGTTTTTGATAGAGCGAGGAAGAATTAGAACCCCCGTCGGGTTTTACTGTCATCAAAGGCGCTGTTGGAGAGAAATCAGAAAAGTGAGATGAAAACCTCAACACAGCAACACAGACAGAATTAAAAAACGCTTTAGAATGGTTTTTCTAAAGTCGCGTACACACGAGCGGAATGTCTGACAGAAAAAGTCAGACGGAAGCTTTTCATCGTATATTCTGATCGTGTGTGTGCCTCATCGGACTAGAACCTAGAAATAGAACATGTTCTAAATATTTCCGATAGGCCCACAGGGCGCCCCCCTTGCCCCAAAGCACCAACGCCCCCATGTTGAGGGCATGCAGCCTGGTACGGTTCAGGAGGGGGGGGGGGGGGGCGCTCGCTCGTCCCCACCCCCTTTCCTGACAGACCGGGCTGCGTGCTCGGATAAGGGTCTGGTATGGATTTTGAGGGGGACCCCCACGCCATTTTTTGGCTTAGGGGTTCCCCTTAAAATCCATACCAGACTGAAGGGCCTGGTATGCTCCTGGAGGGGAAGCCATGCCGTTTTTTTTTTTTATTTAAAATTTGGCGTGGAGTTCCCCCTCAAGATTCATACCAAACAGTGCCTGGCATTGGCGGGGATCCAAGTCAGATCCCCGTGCTTGTTGCTCATTGGGAAAGGATAAAATATTTTCCCTTTCCCGATGAGCGAGCCAGCTCAGCGCTGCTATCCGCAGCTGACACAGTGCACTGCGAATACCTGCGGTTATGTGCAGATAGCTGCGCTAAATCGCTCCTGGACGCAGTCAATTCTATTTTTTCTATCCGCACCAAACTGCATGTAATGAAAACGCAGCTAAATGCAGTGTGTGAATGGGGCCATAGGAAAGCATTGTGTGCATTTAGCTGAGGTAGAAAACGCAGCTAAAAGCACAATTCTATCCATCCGTGTGAAAGGGGCCTTAGGTGTATAAAGGTGGCCATACACTATACCGTAGAATCTGATTGTACAATCTCCTTTAGATTTACCAAATTTATATAATAGGAGGACACACCTAACTAGCCAATTACTCTATATCCAATCAGGCAGGCCCTTGCACTACATAATTTATGGCAGATCTAAAGGAAATTGTACAATCAGATTCTATAGTGTATGGCCACCTTTATACACCTAAAATTACTAGTTGCGCTTTCAGTGCCATTAATTGTTTTATTTTTTTATAAAGAAAAAAAAACCCCTGAAAGGTTTACAACCACTTTAAGAAAATGTGTCAGCCTTAAAGGGGTTGTAAACCCTCACAGTTTTTCACCTCAATGCATTATATGCATTGAGGTGAAAAACCTCTTGTAGTGCACCAGCCCCCCCAGAGCTCCCCTTTTACTTACCTGAGCCCGATCGTTCCTGCGCCGGGGACGAGCACACGGGCCCCAGCCGGTGTCTCGGGTCCTGATTGGATAGACAGAGCAGCGCAGCCATTGGCTCCCACTGCTGTCAATCAAATCCAATGACGTGGGAGCCGGGGGGGGGGGGGGGGGGGTGGAGCATAGTCCTGCTGTCTGTGTCAATGGATGCAGCAACAGGACATGGGAGCATGCCCGCATGGGTGCCCCGAGAGAGAGCGTTTCTCCGACGGGGCAATCGAGAAGAGGAGGAGCCACGAGTGCTGCTGAGGGACCCCAGAAGAGGAGGATTGGAGCCACTCTTTGCAAAACCTACTGCACAGAGGAGGCAAGTATGACATGTTTGTTTCTATTTTTTTTAAACCAAACGTTTACATACCCTTTAACTCCCAATGAGGGCAGGGGACCCGTGAGTCTCAGCAGCACGGCTCATAGGCCTCTATGCACCATGCTACAAACTGGGATAATAAACGGTCGCCCTATATGTAGCAGGGAGCTACAAATGCCAGTGCTGCTTTTGTGTGATGTCCAACATGCTTGGTATGATCAGTCACAGTCCAGCTGCAATAACATCACCACCATCAGCCAGTTAGGCTCAATGTACACGGGACGTTTTACAACCTCTCCTAAACGATTTAACTTGACAGATAGTAGCTGACGTTTAAAAACGTCTGTTTTGCTGCGTTTACATGCCGTGTTTAGAAGCTTTTTTTGTGTTTTTTTTTAAATAGTCAAAAATTTAAAACGAGTTACCACGTTTACAAGCTGTTACAGGCGTTTGGCGTTTCAAATGCCTCTGAACATCCGTCCTGAACGCATTTTTTTGCCTTCCAAAAAAGCTTCTAAACTCAACTGCCTGGAAACGACTATAAACGACCCTGTGTACATGTACTGATAATATAACAGAGGAGAGCTCAGGGGCAGCTGAAAAAAACGCCCAACTGCTCCTAAACGTCTGTTTACCAGCAGCAGTGTACATGAAACCTAATGCCCCAAACACACGGTGGGATTTTCCAACGAAAAATGTTCAATGGGACCTTGTTGTCGGAAATTCCGACCGTGTGTAGGCTCCATCGCACATTTTCCATCGGAAATTTCCGTCACACAAAATTTGAGATCTGGATCTTAAATTTTCCGACAACAAAATGCGTTGTCGTAAATTCCGATCGTGTGTACACAATTCCGACACACAAAGTTCCACGCATGCTCGAATCAAGCAGAAGAGCCGCACTGGCTATTGAACTTCATTTTTCTCGGCTCGTCATACGTCACCGCGTTCTTGACGTTCGGAATTTCTGACAAGATTTGTGTGATTGTGTGTATGCAAGACAAGTTTGAGCCAACATCCATCGGAAAAAATCCATGGATTTTGTTGTCAGAATGTCTGATCAGATGTACAGGGCATTAGAAGGACTGAACAAAAATGTTACACTGAAAATAGTCATGTTTGGAGCCTTTTTTATTGAGCTCAGCCCTAAAAAATAGGCCACCATTCAGCCATCCCACAACAGAAAATGAAATAAATGAATTAAAAAAATATATATATATATGATAAAACAAGCCTAACCTTCCTTTTCTATTAACCAAACTTTGTTCTACATACCTCGCTTCGCTTGCACTCCGCAATCACATGGCCAAGTCAGCAGGTGCTATCTGAAAGGGTGAAATTTGATCTCCGCTTTAGCTGATAACTATCTAGGGGAAAGGTCTCAAGTATATCAGACAAGGGCCCAGAGACACAATATCAGGTACAGCCTAATAATTAAACTATTATCAGCAGTTCTACAAGACAAATAATCTAAATGTCAACACAAGAAGTACAGTAAAAAAAAAAAAAAAGTTATAATCAAGTGTAAAACTAAAGGAAAAAAAAATATATAGCTTACAACCTATTAAAACTAATCCACAAGCTGCCCTGCCTTAGTATTGACATTTAAAAGCATTTGCTCCCTCCTTCCTATATTCATGTGTTTTACATGAAGGTGCCTCTAATGCCCCGTACACACGATCCGAAAATCGGACAACAGATTGTCTGACTTTTTTCGCTTACTAGTCGTAAGTAGAAATTGGATAGGTTACTAATGTCACGAAAATTTTCATACGACAGAAAAAAATAAATAATCGGAAGTGATGTCATATTATCTCGAAAGCTCTGTATTAACGATCCGATTATTGTACGAACGCGTCGAAATCTGTATTTTTCATACAATTTTTGAATCATGTGTATGGGCCAATAGGCAGGGGAGGGAATTTCTGCAGTGTCTTCCAATGAATTTATTAGACAGTAAACCATGCATATCGAACCTTTCACCACACTTATCTCAATTCTGATAATGTCTTCACAATATTGTATACTATTGTTGTATATTTGCAATGCATCTTTTCAAATTAAAAACCTTTTTGATTTAAAGAAAAAAAAAAAATATATAATAATAATAAATATATATATATATATATATATATATATATATATATATATATATATATATATATATATATATATATATATATATATATATACATATATATATACACACACACACAGTGGGGACGGAAAGTATTCAGACCCCCTTACATTTTTCACTCTTCTCTGTTATATTGCAGCCATTTGCTAAAATCATTTAAGTTCATTTTTTTCCCTCATTAATGTACACACAGCACCCCATATTGACAGAAAAACACAGAATTGTTGACATTTTTGCAGATTTATTAAAAAAGAAAAACTGAAATATCACATGGTCCTAAGTATTCAGACCCTTTGCTCAGTATTTAGTAGAAGCACCCCTTTGATCTAATACAGCCATGAGTCTTGATGATGTGGATGGGGGAATCCTCCCCACAGAGTTATTGTATTTTGATAGTGGGTAGACTTCCCCGCCGTCATAAAAAAAAATTACTTAGTGCTGCCGGCTATAACCTGCAGCGCTGATCGGATGGGGGGGAATCCAGGGCAATTGTATAAAAGTAGATTGGTAGATAAACTTCTGTACAACCTCAGTGCCCATACATGGATCAAAATTCGCCCAGTCCCTGCTGACCCGGACAAATTTTGATCCATGTATGGCTGGCTTAACAACTGAAAAAAGCTATTGAGGCACAGAACTTTGTAGTGCTAATCAAAGAAAATGTACAGCCCACACAATTTTTTTCCCATTGCACCCCCAAGAAACCATATACACCTATGTGTGTTATACAGCATATACCGTAACGTGTTTCTTGATGCATCAATGTGCATTGTTGTACATTCTCATCCACTAACTATGGGTCCCCAACACCAGTCCATGCACCAAAAAGATGCACATTATCCCTCTTTCCATGTCAACAAAAGAGTCTACTGGTGTATATATTGCTTAGCGGGTCATCTGCAGAAGCACTGGGGTCCCACTGATTAAATGGGCGAAAAAGCATGCCCGGGCATGAGTGAGCCATGCATGCCGAGGAACATTGTGACTAATTAATGCTCATGCATAGATGTGAACAGGACCTAAAACTGTTCACAAAAATAGCAACTAGTATAAACTGCCCATTTGCAGTAAGAGTGAATACAATCTAAAATAGCAACTAGTATACTTACTGATAATTGACAAAATAGTATATCCATAATCCACAAATCCAATACAAAGTAATTCAATCTAAAAAGAACAACCCTGCCCATGACATGCCATTCACTGATCACCTGGTGAACAGGTATACATCTTGTCATATGAATAAAGAATATACCGCTACACTGATGACGGCTTGGTGTGACCAATAATCTGCTATTGGTGACCTAGAAAGACGTAATAATCATCTGTCACAGATCCCTCTGATCTATACAGCAAAACCCACATTCAGCAGATTTTGCATTCAATTATTCAGCAGTGGTGATTTTAGCAATTAAGCAGACTATACATATACAAATAAGGTTACTCATCCAAACCAATGGATGCTGTCAGATCTTTGTCAGCATTAGCCATACACCTATATGGACACATTTCAAAGACTGGACTGCTATTCAGTGCCATTCAGGTCATGCCAGATCATTGCACCTGCATAGCATACATACTGTATCTGATGGCTGAAATGCCAAGACTTGTCTCAGGCAAAGAGGTAAAGTTCAGCCTGTTTTCAACAGAATGTTTTGTACGGATCGTCTATTGGAGAGACAAATAACAGGTAACGATTGCTGTAGGCTGCTACTAGGAAAGTCTAACAAACCACAACAAGTTTGGAACACACTGTACAGTACCATCCCTGCATATGGCCATTGTATCAATTATATTTTAAAGCTGGCAATACAGTAATCGTATTTTTTTTTTTTTTTTTTTTTTTTTTAGTTCAAGCAGTCAGTTGAATAGAAAAAAAAAGGCCCGATTCTCCCATCCATACATCTGAAGTAGATGGGGAAATCACTCCCGGCACAAACTAACACCCCCCCCCCCACGTGGGAGCCGGATGGCGGCAATCAATCCCCCACGCAATGCAATGCTCTGCGCTCTGAGCCCACCCTTTTTTGAAGCCTATTAGAGCCTCTGCTTCAAAAAAACAAAAAACAAAAAAACATTGCAATCCATGCGTCCGGCACGCCGCATGTAGATTAAAGGGGCCGAACGCATGGATGTGGGGGCGGCGCCCCTGCGCTCTGCATTACGGGCCACCACTGGTCAGAACAATCTGATCATTGTTGCTGACTATAGCCGGCCAGCACTGATCGTTCAGGAAAAACCCGACGGGCTGATTGTACACAAGTCGAATGGTAGATCAGCTGCTGTACAACCAGCCTGCCCACACCTGGATCGAAACTCGGCCGATCCCTGCTGAACTGGCCAAATTGCAATATTATCTGCATGCAGTTGACACAAATAACTTAAAGTGATATTAAAGGTTCTTTTTTTCTTTAACCACTTCCCGCCCGCCCTATAGCGGATTGACGTCCGGGAAGTGGTTGTGTTATCCTGACTGGACGTCATATGACGTCCAGCAGGATAACATGCCGCAGCGCGCCCCCGGGGGCGCGCATCGCGGCGATCGGTGGAGCGGTGTGTCAGTCTGACACACCGCTACACTGATCTTGGTAAAAAGCCTCCGGCGGAGGCTCTTTACCACGTGATCAGCCGTGTCCAATCACGGCTGACCACGCTGTCAATAGGAAGAGCCGTTGATCTGCTCTTCCTCACTCGCGTCTGACAGACGCAAGTAGAGGAGAGCCGATCGGCGGCTCTCCTGGCAGGGGGGTCTGCGCTGATTGTTTATCAGCGCAGCCCCCCCTCAGATCACCCCACTGGACTACCAGGGATGCCACTAGGACCACCAGGGAAGGGGCAACGTGGATGGCCAGGTATGTACCCCATGGCCATCCACATGTGCCCAATCTGTGCCAATCAGTGCCCACAAATGGGCACTGATTGGCACTATTATGTCCATGATATGCCCAGATCTGCCCAGCAATGCTCTATCAGTGCCACCTGTCATTGCCCATATGTGCCACCTGTCATTGCCCATCTGTGCCACCTGTCATTGCCCATCAGTGCCACCTGTCAGTGCCCATCAGTGCCCACCTATCAGTGCCCATCAGTGCCACACATACGTACCCATCAGTACCACCCATATATACCAATCAATGCCACCTACGAGTGCCCATCAGTGCCGCCTATGTGTGCCCATCGGTGCCACCTATGAGTGCCCATCAGTGCCGCATACCAGTGCCACCTATCAGTGCCCATCAGTGCCACCTATCAGTGCCCATCATCAGTGCCCGTTAGTGCCACCTCATCAGTGCCACCTCATTGGTGCCACCTCATCGGTGACCATCAGTGCCACCGTATCAGTGCCCATCTGTGCCGCCGTATCAGTGCCCATTATTGAAGGAGAAAGCGTACTTATTTACAAAAAAATTTAACAGAAACAAAGAAAAACTTGTTTTTTTTCGAAATTTTCGGTCTTTTTTTATTTGTTGCGCAAAAAATAAAAACCGCAGAGGTGATCAAATACCACCAAAAGAAAGCTCTATTTGTGGGAACAAAATGATAAAAAATTTGTTTGGGTACAGTGTAGCATGACCGCGCAATTCTCATTCAAATTGCAACAGCGCTGAAAAGGTGAAAATTGGGCTGGGCGGGAAGGTGTCTAAGTGCCTGGTATTGAAGTGGTTAAATAACAAACATGTTATACTTACCTGCTCTGTGCAACGCTGATCCTCCTCTTCTCAGGTCCCCGCCGGCACTCCAGGCCCTTTCCCTCCCGCCTAGTGACCCCATAGCCAGAAGCTTGCTATGGGGGGGGGGGCACCCGAGCAGGCTCACTCCCATGCCGCTGTTCTGTGTATCCATTCACACACAGAGCGCAGCTTGGTCCCACCCCCGCTCTCTCCTCATTGGCTCACTGGCAGTGATTGAGACAGCAGAGGTTGCCATTGGCTCCCACTACTGTCAGACTATAAGGAGGGAGAGACCTGGGAGAGCTGAGGCTCTTGTGCACATTACTGTATCGAGATGGGGCTGGGGAGGATTCTGCACACAGGTTTTTTACCTTTATGCATGGTGCATGAAGGTAAAAAAAACAAAAAAAAAAAAAAAAAAACAAAACACACTTTGAGCGTTTACAACTACTATCCATGTACTTGGGGTGCCCTTACATCTCCATAAAGATCTGAACTCTTGTAACCAGCTGCAAACCACCCCCTTCATCCCCGTGATGATCTGTATACAATTTGCTTTTTTTTTTCTTTTTGCTACACCGATTTGCGGTGGTTACAGAAACAACTGCGAGATCCTAGGAGGTCTGAAACGAGAACTAAACTCTCAATCAAAATTGACTATGTTTAATCTTTATGCTGATAGCATTGTTAAATAGGAAGGTATATTAGATTTCCTTTTTTTAACCCTTTTTTCACATCTTTCTTCAGTTGCTTTCTGGTCTAGGCCAAAATGATGTCATACATCCCTAGAGTCATCATTGGAATTTTTTTTTCATCTGCAGGAGGGGTTTTCTCAGTCAAGTAAACCCTCCTACCTGCATGCCTGTGCTAAGGGCAAATGGAATCCAGGAAGCGAATGTTACATGAATCATTTTCTGCCCTTAAAGGGGTTGTAAAGGTTCGTGTTTTTTCACCTTAATGCATCCTATGCATTAAGGTGAAAAAACACCTGTCAGTGACCGGCCCCCCACGTTTTACTTACCTGATATCTTGAACTTGACCCACGGGGACGCGCTGTCTCTCTGCCCGGGGTTCTTGGCTGTTGATTGGATAGATTGATAGCAGTGCAGCCATTGGCTCCCGCTGCTGTCAATCAAATTCAATGACGCGACCGCTGGGGGCGGGGCCGAGTCCTGCATTCAGCCTCTATGGACCCCGAATTCTGGACTAAGGAGTGCGCCCGCAAGGTAATCCCCTCGGGGAAGCGCTTCTCCTAGGGGGTTATCAGATGTGGGGAGGAGCCACGAGAGCTGTCGGGGACCCCAGAAGACGAGGTTCGGGGCCACTCTGTACAAAATGAGCTGCACAGCGGAGGGAAGTATGACAGGTTTGTTTTTTATTTTTTATTTATTCTTACAAATCACTTTAAGCTGGAAATTGGATAGGTCCCTGCTGAACTGGCCTGAATTTCGATCTATGTATGGCTGCCCTTAATTTTACCTATTTCCCAATAACGTCAGAAAATCATCATTGTTCTTGGGGAGGATGTGCATTATCTAGAGGAACGCACCCTAAACTTACACCTTTCTTTTTTAGGTCGGAAAAACCCACTTCTCAGGGCTATGTAGAATATACATGCACATGCAGTGTAATATAGGATGGGAAAGACAGCCAGCCTCCTGATGACATCAGAAAAAAAGATGGTGGTTCAGGACTTGGCGTGCCGTGGCATTTTGTGGATTCTTGCAGGGCAAAGCTAGACTTGCTGGGCAGTTAAATATGTTATTGCTGCTCAAAACATCAGATCAGGTAAGAGGGGGTTAGGAGGGTGGGGTCCCTCTTTACCTAAACTCTAGTGAATAGTCTACACACCTGTGATACGCAGTGATTGTGCCTTTATCTGCACACAACCCGCTCACGTGTCAGAGGGGCATACAGCCAAGCTTTCCCATCAGACAAATATAAATTTAGATGCCAAACTAGAAGGTGACTCGGGTCACCCAGTTGTGAAGAATGCCAAGTAGGCAAACGTCAAAATCTAAAATTAATTTTAATTTTTTAAACAACTTGTTTTAGGCAATATGCTATGCAGCAACTATAAAAATACCATGTCTGGAAAATGTTGGCAGTATATTCATACATTAAATTTGGCAACTTGTGAGGGCTCATTCACACATGTTGATTATGAAGAATAAAGTAATGCTTGTGCCTAAAGCATTTATGATGTGTCTTTGTTGTGTTTTACCATTTGTGAACCGCCCATAATGTACTATGGACAGGCGAACTGCACAGGCAAAGCGGCACACTTGTACATCGCTGCCTGCTTCTGGGAATTAGGGCTTGCACATCCACACCCCTGTCTGCGCCCACTGTGACTGTATACAGCGAGAGCCCATGAGCAAGTCCCGGCCAATGATTCACGGCTGGGACCTGCTGATCAGATGTGTACAATCACAGCCCAGAGCTCTGTGTTGACAATCAACACAGAACTCTGTACAAAGAGAATGATCCATTTCTCATCTGTACAAAACAGAGATGAGAAACTTAGAGATCTCTTAATAAAATCAGCACACTTTACACACATTACACATAGTTAGGCACACATTTAACCCTTGATTGCCCTGAATGTTAACCCCTTCCCAGCCAGTGTCATCGATACAATGACTGAATATTATTAACACTGATCACCTTATTAATGTCACTGGTAACGTCAGTGACCGTTAGTTTCCCCCAGCGCCAGTTATTGTCAGATTGCCCACCGCACTATCGCAGTCCCATTATAAGTCACTGATCACCGCCAGTAGTAGTATAAAAAAAATAAAATAAATACAAAATTCCAGTGTCTACACCATAGTTTGTAGGCACTATAAACGGTAACACAAGCCAATCAATAGACACTTATTGGGATTTTTTCATCAAAGACATATAGCAGAATACATTTTGGCCAAAATTTAAGAAATTTGATTTACTTTTTTTTTATTGGATATGTTTTGTAGCAGAAAGTTAAAAATATTGATATATTCAAAATGTTTAAAAGTAAGCTGTCTTGATGCACAGACGCTGGAGACCTCATCATTTTTATAGCTGACTTGGTGGTTGACTATGGGCCTTACTATGTGGCAGCCTGAATGTGACATATGAGGGCGGAGATTTCCCCACCATTGAGCTCCTACTGGTACACAGTGTAATCTACATCTTAAAATACCGGGATAACTCTTGGCAGTTGATTACTATTGACAATACTTACTTCAAGCTCCTGAAGAAGCGCGTCAGTGCAAAACATATAGAGCTCCGAGTTATTCTACCCTCCGCATCATCTTATACCAGGCCTACTGCAATATTGATGACTGCATCTGTATAAACCTTATGCCAAGTTACAGTTTGGCCTATGAATGGTTATGGTAGTGTCTAGGTAAGCCTTTCTCAACCGTTTCAACACAGTGGAACCCTTGAAATAGCTTTCCGGTCTCAGGGAACCCCTGCTGAAAAGGACTATATCTACAACTCATGAAACATTAGTGTGATGGTCAGTGGGAAGAATGCTCCTTATATTTGAGGTCATTGGGAAGAATGACTCCCTTACAGATAGCTAAAAAGATCAATGACGTCAGTGGGAAGTTATCTGAGGGGCAGAAATTGGTCCATGCTCAAGGAACCCCTGGCAACCTCTGGAGGAACCCTAAGGTTCCGTGGAACCCTGTTTGAGAAACCCTGGCCTATGTGATAGTTTTACGAGCTTTTGATGCTAGGGATTTTTACCTTCACCTCGTTTGTCCTTTTAATCCTTTTTTTGTATAAATAAAAAATATATACATTTAGATGACAATCTGTGTTGTGGTGCCTATAAAGTCCATTTTGAGTCCACTGGTTGAATTTTGTCCAAAAATGTTGATATTAAATGCCCATGGAAGTATTGCTTTTCTAGTGGAAAGTGCTTAAAGGGGAGGTGATGTAGAGGAAATGATCCGATTTGAGGCATGGTTAAGTTGTGGTGTGATGGCAGACATTTTTGAGAATTCTCTGTAAGATGGATTCATATATTTTGAGGTCTTTGACACTTGGCTTGGTCTAGCTCAACTTGGCTAAACACAAAAAGCTTTGTCACTGGCAATAATGCTTAATAATGCTTTGTTCACATTATTGTGGTCCCAACCCGCAAACAAACCTGCTCGTTAGTAGACACACAGGGGTGTCGTGAATTCTTAATGGTACCCCCACGCATTTGGAAACGCAGTGTACTTTCAGTTTTGCACAATTTTAAACAAAAGGGGCAGGAACTTCTTTTCCAATGTTTCTGCGGATAGAGCAGCCCACTGAAATGAATAGGCTGTCCTTCACGTAGCTGCACAGATGTGAACCAAGGGCTTCTTCACACATGAGGTTTGGGAGGTGGTTAAACCACGCGGTTGAGCCACATTTTTACTACCCCCAACTGCTCCCCCTTTAAGTGCAGAGGCAGCAGACTGGGTCATATACATACTGTGGCCACAGCAGGAATTATACCCCCAGGTCAATGGGGCCGAACTACCCCATAACCGCGTGCAATGCATATGGTTGTGGCAGGGTGGTACTGCATTTAGGGGGTTAAAACATGTGATGAGCTCTTTCTTCCTTTCTTTACCTGTTCCTCCCCCTCGCTCTTACTCACTCCCTTACCCAATGCACACCATTGGTAACGCAATCTATTGGTGTAACACCCTTAACAGTTACCTCGCCCTCATCTCACGGAGTAATACTCTTGTCTTATACCCATTACAATAATAGACTCTTGCCTCCAACGTCCTAGTACTCCTTTGAATCCATCAACGCATGTATGCTTGTGTAACCCTACATTACTCTGTATCTTCACAACCAATACACATTTTACTCTGTATTTCTTAACCATTATACTCTTTGTAAATTTCATTGTTTTCAAATGAATACACACTACTGTTTATTGATTGTTACCAATAAAACAAAATTGAACAGAAAACAGGTGATGAGAAGGTGACATATCACCTCTTCATCACCTGTCAAAAGCCTCTGAAAAGCGTTTCGAGCATGGACTGCTTTTCATGGGAGCGGTAGTGCTTGCCTTTACTGCGACGAGCCCTAAAGAGCAGTTCTGATCACAGAGGGTGGGAAGATGTCACAACCTCTGACTCAGCCAACCAGAGAAAGCTTTGATAAAATATACCGCTTTCTGTGAATGGCTGAGCGCTGCTGCGATAGACTCTACTGTGTTTCAGGTATGAGACTGGAAGCCTCGCCTCGAACCCGGAAAGTGCAATATGCTGTATGTAGCCACAGCTCGATAAGCGTTTATACTGCACATCCAGCAGCCTCACATGTTAGTGAGGGACATAGTTCGTTTGAGCCAGCTTGGCCCAAACAAACTATGTAAAGTATGTCAAAAGATGGAGTTCAGCTTTAAAGTGATATTAACCACTTCAGCCCCAGAAGAATTTGCCTGACCAGGCCATTTTTTTGCGATATGGCACTGCGTCGCTTTAACTGACAATTGCGCGGTCGTGCGACGCTGTACCCAAAACAAAAAATTTACGTCCTTTTTTCCCACAAATAGAGCTTTCCCACATAAAAAAAAAAAAAAAAATACAATCTTTTACTTTTTGCTATAATAAATATCCCAATTTAAAAAAAAAAAAAAAACGAAAAAAAAACTTTTTTCCTCAGTTTAGGCCAATATGTATTCTTCTACATAATTTATTTATTTTTTTAATCAAAATCACAATAAGCGTGTATTGATTGGTTTGCGCAAAAGTTATAGCGTCTACAAAATAGGGGATAGATTTATGGCATTTTAATTTAATTTTTTTTTTTACTAGTAATGGCGGCGATCTGTGATTTTTATCGGGACTGCGATATTGCGGCGGACAAAATCGGACACTTATGACACATTTTTGAGACCAGTGACATTTATACAGCGATCAGTGCTAAAAAAATGCACTGATTACTGTATAAATGTAACTGGCGGGGAAGGGGTTAACAATAGGGGGCGATCAAGGGGTTAACTGTGATGCCTAGGTGTGTTCTAACTGGGGGGGGGAGAGACCAATCGGTGTTCCTACTCCACTCCCGACAGAACCGGGATTTGTGTGTTTACAAAGCGGTTCTCGCTCTGTCACGAGCGATCAGCTCCATGCGCCTCCTACAGCGTCTTGCGGTGGCTGGTCGGGAACCGGTTAAAGTCTTGTTTTTTTTGTAAATGTTACACTTACCTGCTCTGTGCAGTGGTTTGCACAGAGCAGCTCCAATTCTCCTGTTTCTGGGTCCCTCTTTGGCGCTTCTAGCCCCTCCCTCCTGTCAAGTGCCCCCACAGCAAGCAGCTTGCTATAGGGGCACCCGAGCCAAACTTTTGCTGTGTGTATCCATTTAGACACGATGTCGCAGCTCGGCCCCACCCCATCTCCTCACTGGCTCACTGATTTTGATTGACAGCAGCGGGAACCAATGGTGCTTCTCTGCTGTGTCTCAGCCAATCATGAAGGACAGTCCCGGACAGCCGAGGCTCAGGTAAGTATTAGGGGGGCTGCTGCACACAGAAGATTTTTTTATCTTTATGCATAAAATGCATAAAAATAAAAAACCTTCTGTCTTTAGAACCACTTTAAGGCTTTTAGGCACCTAGCATTAACATGCGTTTAAGCGTGTCAAGTATTTTTTATGCCAAGACGCTGCTGTTCCTGGGTGTGCTGGCAGCAGTGAGTTTTTTTTTTTTGCCTCCAAATGCCTGTGCGTGCATGGACACAGACTAACATGCCGGGCTTTTAAAAGCATAAAAGAAAAACGCCCCTAAGAGCAGCATTAAACATGTCCAGTGTGTAAGAGGCCTCAACCGAGAATAGCGATTCTTTAATGCACTCCTGTACTGAAGTAGTCAGCAAATGCTATAATTAAAGCGGAGTTCCACCCAAAAAGTGGAACTTCCACTTATAGGCCTCCTCCCCCCCTCCAGTGCCACATTTGGCACCTTGTGGGGGGGGGGGGGACTCATTTGACAGGTCCCCTTCCCCACTTCCGGAAACGGGCCGGGGCCCAATCTCCCGAATGTTCGGCCCCCTCCTCCTTCCCTCACCACCGGGCCAATTAGAAAGCGCAGCGCAGTAGGGAACCCCCACCAGGAATGGCGCCGGCAGCACAAGGGAGTTGATCCGAAGATCGCCTGGGGTGCAGACATCTCCCTGGACAGGTAAGTGCCCTTATATTAAAAGTCAGCAGCTACAGTATTTGTAGCTGCTAACTTAATTTTTTTTCATGCATACTAGCTCATTATGCCTTTGTCTTGCAGGTTTTTTTTTTTTTTTAGGATTTTTTTAAACGGGTTTACAACCACTTTAAGGAGGGTAAGAGAAGAAGACACGGTGCTTAGTTCTTCAAATAATAAAGGTGTTAATGTATTTTGAAAGTATCTCCTCTGTGTACTTACTGTTCTCAGTGATGCTATATAAATCACAAGCATCATTTATAGGTACTTTCCATGACAAAGTTATTTCCATGGCAAAGGTTTTAAAGTTAGTTACTGTTATTGAGTACTAGTAAACATTACTATATGCACACGCAACGTTCCTTGTACCACTGACTTTAAACAGAAACGTTTAGGCTCACTTATAACTCTGGGTCTTGGATTACTTAATAGGATCTGTCTATATATTCCCCTAGGTTAATCGCGTTAGGACACTAAAAGTTACTAAGTAATTTAGTAACAAGTGGTTTCAGATATCCTTCTGGCCTCAACATTCAGCGCTGTAATGGAGTGGTTGCCAAGGAAGGTGAAGTGCAGCTCCTAAGGGTACATGAGTGGATCATATGAAAATGTGTACAGGGAAACTCCATCAACACTGAAATCCATCAAAACCTTCTTCCTATACTTTCGATAGCCTGAGAAAGGTTCAGCACCTTTTCTTTTTTTTACAATGTCCCTATTGTGGAGGATTTTTCAGAGGCAGTGGAAAGGAAGTGTAGGCATAGTTCCCTAACTAGGACCTAGGGAGCAATAACCACCAACGGAGATTCTAACCCTTCATCCAGGGTTGCCAACCGCCAGTAAATTTACTGACAGTTTGTAAAAAGCAGCTATTTTTTTACAACTGCCAGTAAATATCAGGGGCTGATAATTTCATGATGTGTTGACTGAGTGTAAATCAAGCAAATTACTTTGTTATAGGTATTGTCAGTGTTTTCATATCATGTTTATACTGTTCAAATATTCACTGTTAGTTTTCAATAGGAGTTCTGTAATTTCTCAGGTTGCCAGTTAAAAAAAAAAAAAAAAAAAAAGGAAGAAGAAAGAAGAGCAACACCAGTAAATTTACCATGTTTTGTCAGTAAAAAAAAATGCCCTGCGTTCATCACACATCTAATGCAGGCCACACTCATATTAATATCATTGATTAAGTGAGCTCACAAGAGATTTAGGCTGGGTTCACATATGAACCGCATGCGGCCCACAGCACGGGCCCGTTGCATCCTGGTTCACCGTTTCACGTCTGATTTCAGCCCGAATTTTGGGCTGAATTCAGACCTGAAATCGACCAAAAGACCCGTTGCGGAGATATGTGAATCGGCTCCATAGAGAGCCGGTCAAAATCTCCTGCTATTGCGAATTGGATGCTGTGAGTCCGCATCCAATTTGCCATGGAGTGAATCCAGCCTTAAACTCTGCTAAATTGATCGGCGGGGTTGGAACTCTATCTATAGTTTCTGATCATTTGAGCAAAATATCTGTAATTCAGATCGAACTTTCATATTTAATAGCTTGTTTACATTTATACCCGATTAATTGAGTTTTCAATTGATATTTTCAGCCAAGTGTGGAACAATATTGTGCATGTTGCATCCTTCAGTATTTTAAATCAATGATGAATTACTTGTTTGCGATTGTTCGTACCTAAATAGATCAGAAATGTTACGTGTATGGCCGGCTTTAAACATAAAGGTTTGCTTTACGTTACACTTGTCTATCAAGGTATTCATAAATGTCCCGGTATTCAAAGGGTTAAAGCAAGTTCACAGCTACAGCAGCCATCAGCTTGGCGTGGACCAGGGGTCACCCACCTGTAGATCAGGATTTACCAGTAGATCACGGTCTTGGCTTGCTGACCCGCCATCCCAGAGCATCAAACAAAGTGCAATGCAGAGGGACTACTTGAAGCTGTAGTAGGGAGTAAGAGCCACATAAGCAGATTCCTCCGTAGTACCCGCTCCTGTCCCATGTGGAGTGGCCCCATTTACTTTAATGGGTTGTGATTGGTAGGCGTTAGCATGCACCAAAACCAACAGGTAATTCCTGCTGCAGCTAAAGGGGGTAGGGATTGAGAGCGGTAAAACCGCAACTCAACCACAAGGTTTTATGTGTGAACGAGCCCTAAGAGTGTCACTGCCGAATCCAACTTAGGCCTCATTCACAAGTGCAACAGGCACTGCTGCTCCCCTAAAAAGTGATCTGAGTGTAGTTGACAGGTGGTGAGGAGGTGGCACGTTGCCTCCTCACCACTTGATTTAAACCCATGATTGCCATGCAATGCACGCGATTGCGACAAGGTAGTAAGGCAATTACAGGTTTAAAACTGGTGTGAGGAGGCGACATTGTGCCCGGTGATCTTTGACTTCCCATGTTGTTCAGGTAGATCTCCACCACTTTAAGGTTGCCTACCCCTGGTGTGGACTATTACCACACATGAGACATAGACCCAAACATCATGAAATGATCCATCTTGATTGGAATCGCATGGCTGATTATAAATAAGTTTTTGGGTTTTTTTTGAAAAGAGAAAGAAGTTGTGAGTGGTAGCTGGAGTTCTGGATAAAATGGTGGCTTATCATTACTTTAACATCAGGAGAAAGATACGCAAGAATTTCTAGATGCAATAAATTGATATGGCTGTCATTAAGCAAAATTATGGTATCACCATTCCCTCAGAATTCCAACTGTGCAACTTACACCTTTATTAGGACTTTGGCAGAAGACACATACTACAGGAAATCCTGCGAATGGACGTGCTGAGAATTTGAAGTGATGTAACCAAATGATGCTTCCTCAAACCTAAGGCTGGCTATAGACGGTTCAAATCTTGGTGGGTTCAGCAGGAACTGGCTGATATTTGAACCATGTATGGGCAGGCTGATTGTACCCAAGTTGATTGATCAATCGACTTGGGTACAACTAGCCTGCCGGATTTTACATACAATTATCACTAGTGGTTGGTATAGCTGCTAGCAATAATCACTGTCTTCTCTCAGCAGGGGCGGCCTAAAATGTCAGCCCACTATTAGATAGGCAGATATCTTCTTAAAGCGGAGATATCTCCTTCGACTTTGCCATGCGCTGGAGCGCCCCACCGGCCACTGACATCTTCAACCCCATGGCTTCCAGGTATCAGTCCACGGCCATTCCCATTAGCTGGGCCGAAATGATGTCACTCCTGCACAGGAGTTCGGTCATCTCAGCATTGCCAAAATCCTACACATTAAAAGATACAGTTCCCCATTAAGAATGATGGGGATAGTCACTGGAGCCCTGTATCCCACCATATTACATTGCCAAATGATGAAAGAGGTGCCATGCTAGGAACATGGTCTCTACTTCACTCAACCGTAAAGGACTTGGCTTTTACTCACAAATTCCAAAATCTTTGTAAGCGTACCTTTACCTGACAGAATTTCTTCAAAAAAGGCCAGAACATTGCAAATCATATGTGCCCATATACATAAGATTACAGGTGATCAAATGTTTTTATAAACTGTTCTAACCGTTAGTATTCAAACACCCCAACAGTAAAGCTGGCCACTATTAGGATTTTCTTCGAAAACTGTCATTTGAAGAACGTTCATTCTCTAACTGTTATTGAGGTCAAATCGACATTAGTTTGCAACCGCAGTGATTTAGAACACCTTGACCTTTGGAACACCCTCTACTTTATAACACGCAGAAATCACTGGGGCCGATCAAGCCAGGTTACATTTTTTTTACAATCGAGGAAAAAGGAAGGAGATTGGGCACTAGTGGTAGCAATGCCTCTGGTGGTACAGTGCTCTCTATGTTTTGTTTTATAAGAAGACCCCCATTCCAAAGACAGCGATTGACCTCTGCTTACAGCAGCAGTTTGATGTCCAAAAGTCCCAGTATTGTCCAAGTTTCTGGATTTTTTTGGTTTGCTTTCAAGGTTTGCTTCAACCATTTAGGAAAAGACTGTGTTGAGGCATGTTTATTTCCTGTATATAATAGGATTATAATTAAAGAGGAATGAGATTGTTCATGGTATTTGGGTCTTAGTAGTCACATCATGGATATTAAAGGAACAACATTCAAGGAATATCTTACTAGTGACGTGTATTTAACAGCAAGCTTAAATGTAGACTACACCAACAATTAACTCTCCAAAATTGTCTAAGCTGGCATTGCATTTAATTAGATGATTGTTGTGCAATCCCGCCGATTCTGGATTAAAACAGGACAGCTAGGGACACCCTGCGTTTTGAATTCTGTCCGCGACTTCAAAATGCTCTGCTTAAATGACATATCACACAATGCAAATTTCAGATGCCATTCAGTTAAGGCCCCGTTCACACCTGGGCATTTGCGATCTTGGGAAGAATCTCCGCGATTCTGCCCACAATCCCAAAAACGCTCTGCAACACTGACCAATTGCACCACGCTTGTTTAGGTGCCATTCATTTTCAATGGCGTCTAAACACGGGTGCGATTCTGCCTTGAGTGTATAGCGATAAATTGCGCTGCAATTGTGGCAAACCGCATCACGCAAACCTTGTAGTTCAAAAAGGGCAGGAGCTCAATATCAAACCCGTACTTAGGTGCCACTGAAAATGAATGGCACCTGAACAAGTGTGGTGTGATTTGTGATTTTTATAAAGCGATTGGAAACGCAACCACCCAGATGTGATGTGAATGGGGCCTTAATGACCCCTAAAAATGTGGTGCAGTCACTTGTCGCTGGAAAGAAGCTCCTGACTCTTTTTTGGGCGACAAACTTCACATGATGCAGTTTGCTGCGATTTATCATGCGACAACCACCGCGGCACCACACCGCATTTTTAGGTGCCATTAAAATTAATGGCATCTGAAATTCGCAATGTGAGTTTTGAAATCGCGGCAATTCTGCCCGTGATTTAAAACACCTAGGTGTGAAAGCTGCCTAAGCCGGCCACAAATGGCTTGAAACTCGGCCGCTCCCTGCTGCATTGGCCAAATTTCGATCCACGTATGAGCAGGCTGGTTGTACAGAAGTTGATTTTCCAACCAACCTGTAGGAAAATTTCCGCATGATCAGGGCCGCTGGGTAGAGCAAGCAGCGCTTATCAGTGTATTCTAATGGTGGCAAAGTCCCTCAGCTGTTAGAATACAATAACTCAGCAGTGAGGATTCCCCTATCCTCAACGTGTGGATGGGGGAATCAAGTTATTTTTTTATTTTTTTTGTTCAACCCACTGGTTAAAAAAAAAAAAAAAAAAAAAGACTCATCTATGGGCTGCTCTAGACTTCCGTAGATACCTTCAGATGCAAAACACTTACTAGCCTGAGGATTATGGCTTATAAATGACTGTTTCATTGCTCATAGACGTAAACCCTGTGTTCATCTGTACCAAAAGAAAAAAGAAAGATGATATTAAAAGAAAAACATCACAGAGAAAAGTAGCTTTTGTACTAAAAAGTTGAATTTTCCACCACTGATTACTCTGCAAGGGCAGCATGACTTTAAAAAGAAATCTCTATTGTGTTTAAAGTGGTTGTATGCATATGACGACGGAGATCCAACATCTCTACTCATACGACGACGGAGACCCAACATATCTACTCATACAACAATAGAGATCCAATATTTCTACGCATACAATAGAGATCCAATATTTCTACGCATACAATAGTGATCCAACGTCTCTACTCATACGACGACGGAGATCCAACGTCTCTACTCATACGACGACAGAGATCCAACGTCTCTACTCATACGACGACGGAGATCCAACGTCTCTACTCATACGACGACGGAGATCCAACGTCTCTACTCATACGACGACGGAGATCCAACGTCTCTACTCATACGACGACGGAGATCCAACGTCTCTACTCATACGACGACGGAGATCCAACGTCTCTACTCATACGACGACGGAGATCCAACGTCTCTACTCATACGACGACGGAGATCCAACGTCTCTACTCATACGACGACGGAGATCCAACGTCTCTACTCATACGACGACGGAGATCCAACGTCTCTACTCATACGACGACGGAGATCCAACGTCTCTACTCATACGACGACGGAGATCCAACGTCTCTACTCATACGACGACGGAGATCCAACGTCTCTACTCATACGACGACGGAGATCCAACGTCTCTACTCATACGACGACGGAGATCCAACGTCTCTACTCATACGACGACGGAGATCCAACGTCTCTACTCATACGACGACGGAGATCCAACGTCTCTACTCATACGACGACGGAGATCCAACGTCTCTACTCATACGACGACGGAGATCCAACGTCTCTACTCATACGACGACGGAGATCCAACGTCTCTACTCATACGACGACGGAGATCCAACGTCTCTACTCATACGACGACGGAGATCCAACGTCTCTACTCATACGACGACGGAGATCCAACGTCTCTACTCATACGACGACGGAGATCCAACGTCTCTACTCATACGACGACGGAGATCCAACGTCTCTACTCATACGACGACGGAGATCCAACGTCTCTACTCATACGACGACGGAGATCCAACGTCTCTACTCATACGACGACGGAGATCCAACGTCTCTACTCATACGACGACGGAGATCCAACGTCTCTACTCATACGACGACGGAGATCCAACGTCTCTACTCATACGACGACGGAGATCCAACGTCTCTACTCATACGACGACGGAGATCCAACGTCTCTACTCATACGACGACGGAGATCCAACGTCTCTACTCATACGACGACGGAGATCCAACGTCTCTACTCATACGACGACGGAGATCCAACGTCTCTACTCATACGACGACGGAGATCCAACGTCTCTACTCATACGACGACGGAGATCCAACGTCTCTACTCATACGACGACGGAGATCCAACGTCTCTACTCATACGACGACGGAGATCCAACGTCTCTACTCATACGACGACAGAGATCCAACATCTCTACTCATACAACAATAGAGATCCAATATTTCTACGCATACAATAGTGATCTAACATCTCTACGCATGCGACAATAGTGATCGAAGATCTCTATAAATACAATAGTCGTCCAATTTTTCTACGCATGTGACAGCAGTGAGCTAATATCTCTACATTTATGACAATAGCTATCAATTATCTCTAGGTATAAGACAATAGCCATCTAACATCTCTGTGTACATGTCAACAGTAACACACCTTTCCATGATTACTCATTGTTTAGCCTTTAGCGACACCAGTACAATGTGATCACCACTATTTAGAGCCAAACAGCCAAATGTAACATAACCAGCTGTCCCTTCAATCTTCACATTCCACCTGCAGATAAAACAGTACTTTTTAAGCCTTTGGGGCATCTGAAAATTCAAACCACCACCAGTTCAAACAGACCTTATTTTTTCTACGACCTCTTTAATGCAGGTCAAGGCCTACAGAGACAAACACCCAACTAAACCAGAAATACACGATTTGCACTAAACGGTCACTTAGCACAAAGGATTATTGGCTCATCCCTGTAAGTGTATTTCAGTTATCAACTAAAAACACGAAGTTTAAAAACCTCCTCTGAGTTTGTTTATTAAGTTTTTATCAACCAATCACATTTTTCCCTTCTAAGCCCATATAACTTTTAAGGCTCTTTCACGCTGCTCTGTTGAAAAAACCCCATACAAACGCCTGCATTTTTTATGCATTTTCTGGTTACCGGATTCAAATCACGCACCTGTGAAACATAGACACGTGACTCAAAAAAGCACATTCCCCTCCTCTACTTGTGTGGGGGTGACAACACTGGGATCTCCCCCCTCTACTTGTGTGGGGGTGACAACACTGGGATCTCCCCCCTCTACTTGTGTGGGGGTGACAACACTGGGATTTCCCCCCTCTACTTGTGTGGGGGTGACAACACTGGGATTTCCCCCCTCTACTTGTGTGGGGGTGACAACACTGGGTTTTCCCCCCTCTACTTGTGTGGGGGTGACAACACTGGGATCCCCCCCTCTACTTGTGTGGGGGTGACAACACTGGGATCTCCCCCCTCTACTTGTGTGGGGGTGACAACACTGGGATCTCCCCCCTCTACTTGTGTGGGGGTGACAACACTGGGATCTCCCCCCTCTACTTGTGTGGGGGTGACAACACTGGGATCTCCCCCCTCTACTTGTGTGGGGGTGACAACACTGGGATCTCCCCCCTCTACTTGTGTGGGGGTGACAACACTAGACAGGGTGACCACGCTGCGTTGATTTCACTGCAGGGGAATCTGTTGTTACCCTGTTAAGGAAGTGCCAAGCATTGGGTATTTTTACAGAGATAAAAGGCAAATGTCAGGAATGCAGTATGGCTTGTGTCACTGTACATTTAAGGACTATAATTCTAGTTAGCAACAATACCATCTGCCAAAATGTACAATCTGAGTGACTGCTTATTACAATGCATATATATATAGTCCTGGGTGCAAATGTGAGCGGAGTATAATTACAATAATAATTGTATAAAAACAAAGTGTAATGATAAATAAAAGGAAGAATATGGTACACATATAAGATGGATCAGTGCATGTATAGACAGACATATGTGTGTACACACACACACACACACACACACACACACACACACAGATGTTACAAGTGTCAGCTGACCATATAAATTCCCGGTGTTGTCATGCACATTCTAATGCCACCGCCTTGGCTTGGTCTATTCCCATACATCATTACAGACACAGACATAGGCAGCGGCTTGCAAACCCTACATCTCATCAGCAATGGCCAATCCTCGCCTGCATTCACATCTGTACTTACAATGTTTCTTGCCATCAATGAGCTTCATTGTTGTATGTATGATGTAGCAGCTTTTCTGTTCCAACCCTTCAGTGACAGAATGACAATCCGGAGAGATGTGACCAGCACCTTCGCATTTCAAGACTGTCTGCTGTGAAATCACTAGGAACAAGGTCACAGTTTGTGTTTTTTTTTTTTCCTGCATAGAAATTGTGAAACGCCCGGTGAACTGTGCCTTCTCTACATGGTATTTACAATGCAGCCACAAAAGCCATGCTTCCTGCCTGCTCATTGGCTGATTAGCAGCCCAGCCTCCCATGGTGTCAGTAGGTGTGTTCGGCTTTCTGCTCGCCTCATTGGCTGATCCAGTCTGGCATTTAACAGCACATTGATTTTAAGCAGTCTACTGACTGTGTTCTCACCAATCCACCCCCGGCTTGTATGGCTGCTGATGGGAAGGCTGGAGAGCCCTATACACAGGGAAAGGGGGGAGCACTGCCAGCCTGGATGATGTGCTCTCAATCCCAGCTCCCTGTACACAGCTAGCACACTGGATCACTGGATAGAGATCACGTCATCTGCATTGCACTGCTAGTATTGTATATTCTACAAACACAACCCTGCATCACTCTGCTTTTTAATAAATATGACATTTATGGGTGAAAACAAAGGGCTCCTTTACACCAGATGCAGAATAAACATATATGCATAAAAAATATGTGATTAAAAAAAAGAAGAAGAGGTACAGCATGCTACATTTTTTTGCACATAAACAAAAGTAACTCAGTACAAAATTTATATATATATATATATATATATATATATATATATATATATATATATATATATATATATATATATATATATATATATATATATATATATATATATATATATATATATATATATATATTTTTTTTTTTTTTTCCCCACCAAGCCAAGATGCTGATGTTGCTGAGCAACTGAGTGACAAATAACTTTAACATTTTTACCCCATAGAAAATCATCACAATTTTCTTAGCAATCCCTTTAAGGAAAAGGCTTTCAGTTGAATGGTAGAACTCTGTCTTCCATATCATACAGTCTAATCAAAACTTCTCTTACCAACATGACCCCCTTGAGAACCATGTGCAGTACAGACTATGGGGCTCATTCACATGGCTGGTTCCATACACCACCCAGATCAGCGTATTTATGTGGTGGGTACAATCATTTGCGATCAGCTGCGGTGGATCACCCTGAACGGATTAATGATAGACATTGTCCACAAGTAACTGCCCAAGGAGCAATTACAGGCGGTTAAGGAAACAGAGGCGTTTCCGTATGCAGATGGTTTGAGGTAGATTTACTAAAACTGGAGCACACAGAATCTAGTGCAGCTGTGCATAGTAACCAATCAACTTCTAGCTTCAGCTTATTCAATTAAGCTTGGACAATAAAACCTGGAAGCTGATTGGTTACTATGCAGAACTGCACCAGATTCTGAGATCAGCAGTTTTAGGCTACTTTCACATTGAGGCTCTTTTCAGGCGTTTTAGAGCTAAAAATAGCGCCTCTCATGCCTCCCTAGTGTGAAAGCCCGGGTGCTTTCACACTGGGGCGGTGCACTTGCAGGATGGGAAAAAAAGTCCTGCAGGTAGCATCTTTGGGATGGTGCGGGAGCGGTGTATACACCGCTCCCAAAATTCCCTGCCCATTGAAATGAATGGGCAGCACTGCCGAAGCGACTGCAAAGCGATTCGGCAACGCCGCAACACGGGCTCATTTAACCCTTTCTTTGGCCGCTAGCGGGGGTTAAAAGCACCTCTATAACAGTGGTAAAGCGCTGCTAAAACTAGTACCGCTAACGCCGGGCGCTAGGTAGTGTGAAAGTAGCCTTAGACCCCTTTCACACTGAGGCGCTACAGCGCTAAAAATAGCACCTGCAAAGCGCCTCTCCTGTCTCTCCAGTGTGAAAGCCCTCGGGCGGTAGAATGGTAAAAAAAAGTCCTGCAAGCCGCATCTTTGCAGCGCTGTAGGAGCGGAGTATACACCGCTCCTAAAGCGCCCCTGTCCTATGAAAACAATGGGGCAGCGCCGCCAAACCACCGCCGCTGCAGCGGTGCTTTGCAGGCAGTTTTAACCCTTTTTCGGCTGCTAGCGGGGGTTAAAGCCGCACCGCTAGCGGCCGAATAGCGCTGCTGAAATGACAGTAAGGCGGCACTAAAAATAGCGCCACTTTACCACCGATGCCCATCCGTCCCAGTGTGAAAGGGCTCTCCCCGTTTGTGTCCAGGGACACTCATCTGTCCCTACCCACAGGTAATGCTCCATGTGCCCATAACACAGGACAGCCAAGGAGCCTCTCAGCCTGTTATTGATATGCCCAAGTGGAACAGCTGCAGCTAATCAGAAACACCTGGCCATACCCTCCGCAGAAGGCTGATTGTACAGTCCCATCATATAGTGCATAGCCAACTTTTGTCTCCTATGAAACCGACACCAGCACAATGTTAGGCCCCATTCACACCAATGAGCTGTGTCAACTTGTGTTAAAATGCTTGTGCTGTGTTAAAGTGGTTGTAAACCCTTACATATACCCAGGGAAGTGACTGACCTCAGGTAAAACACAGAGATGAAATAAACCCTCCTACAAGAATTGTACCGTCTTAGACCCCTTTCACACTGGGGCGTGTTGCAGGCGCTATAGCGTTAAAAATAGCACCTGCAAACCGCCCTAAAACAGCTGCTCCATTCACTCCAGTGTGAAAGCCCGAGGGCATTCACACTGGATCGGTGCACTGGCAGGGCGTCAGAAAAAGTCCTGCCAGCAGCTTCTTTGGAGCGGTGAAGGAGCGGTGAACTCACGGCTCCTCCACCGCTGCTCCCCATTGAAATCAATGGGACAGCGCTGCTATACCACTGATGCTCTAAGCGGCACAGTGTGAAAGGGCTCTTATCTGCAGTCTTCTCTTTTCTACATCCGTTCAAAGTCCAGAAATTATACAGCTTGCCAAAGTTTTCAGAACGTAGGGGGGGTGGGGGGAGCTGACACTACACTCTGCAGAGCTCAATGAGAGCTGATTGGAGAAAAGGGACACCCCCCCTTCACACAGGAACAGAGCCGAGGCTGTCAATCAGCTGGAGATCCCTCCCCTGCCACCATTTTGTTCTTGGTGTCAGGAAAACTTGTTAGAATTGATTCATGCTGATGGAGGTACGCAAAAAGTTTGTTGCTTCTGCCACCAATAAAAGTTATCAAATTAAAGAGCTGATAACATGTAATACGGTGGGTGTCGTGTACATGTTAGAATGCGAGTGTGGCCTACAGTACGTGGGGAGGACCTCCAGACCCTTACATGTGAGGAATGGAGAACACGTGAACAATATTAAAAAGGGTCTCAAAGGGCATAATGTTTCCAAACATTTTCGTTAGTATCACAATTGTAGCCCCACAGGGTTGAAATTTTGGGGAGTAGAGAAAAAGTGACCAATCACTGGAGGGGAGGCAATTTTATTGGGCAATTGAGGTCGCCGCAAATCATTTTGGGTATATGAAACAAAGGTAGGGGTCCCCACAGGGTTGAACGTGGAGTTCGATCTGAACTGTTTTATCTCAGATCGGAAAGGGATAAGGATAGAGTTTAGTGGTTATATACAGGGATTGTAGGATTTTCTAAAAGTAATTTTAAATACGTGTTGTTTTAAATAAATGTTTGTTATTAATACGCATATATTTTGTTTTCAGGAAAGGTGGTTGTTTTGACGTATTTAATTTTATAAAATTATGTATGATTGCTTCCAGGAATATGGAAGTGGTGATTACTCATCAGATTACGGTTATGATTTTAAAAGTGTTCTGTTCCCTTCACTGACGTGCCGGGTTGAAGAGGGGTTATATGTACTCAGTTACGTGCTGTCTAGCTCTGGTGTCCTTGTTACAGAGCTGGACGAGCATATGGATCATGTGATGTAGCCTCATGACCTACTGGGCGTCTGTGTAACTATGGGAACATACACTATTCAGAGAAGAAGTCTGGAGGTCAATTGCACCTCCCATGTGTCTTTGCTTCTGTGGCAACGTACGGGGAAGAAGGAAGTGCTCTGGGCATCCATTACGCCCCCTTTACACTGGGCCATTGGCAGTAAAGTGCCGCTATTTTTAGCGGCGCTTTATCGTCATTTTTGTGGGAGTTTTCGGCCACTAGCGGGCGGTTTTAACCCCTGCTAGCAGCCGAAAAAGGGTTAAAACGACCCATGAAGTGCTGCTGCAGCGGCGCTTTGCCAGCGGTTTTGCAGCGGTGCCCATTCAGTTCAATGGGCAGGAGTGGTGTATACACCACTTCAAGGATGCTGCTTGCAGGACTTTTTTTTAGCATCCTGCCAGCGTACTGCTCCAATGTGAAAGCCCTCGGGTTTTCACACTGGAGACACAGGAGAGGCTCTTTACAGGCACTATTTTTAGTGCTGTTGCGCCTGTAAATCGCCTCAGTGTGAAAGGGTTCTTAGGGGGTTGGTTCCTGGATGCCTACCATGCCTCTTGAATGTTGCTGAGGCAATGTGTGCTGTGGAGGGTGGGCCTCTGGATGCTAACTACGCCCCACGGACGTTTGTGACTGTTTAGGCAGTGTATTGTGTAGGGGCGGGCTCCGGATACCTACCATGCCACTTAAATGTTGCTGTGGCAGTGTACCAGTTAAGCAAGGTGGAATATATATATATATATATATATATATATATATATATATATATATATATATATATATATATATATACACATACATACACACACACATATATATATATATATATATATATATACACATATATATACACATACATACACATATATACTAGAGCTGCACAATTAATCGTTAAAAAATCGTGATCTCGATTCACCTCCCCTGACGATCTCTCCTGCTGAGTTTGACGATTCTTTCATATAAAGAAGTGGAGAGATTATCTGCTCACTCAGCTGTCAAAAGAAAACATCCAGGCATTCTGCCAAGTTTAGAACTTGAAACATTGTATCTAACTTCCTTCTTAGATCAAAGGGATAGAACTTCTCTGTGTAAACAAATAACCTGGGCAATCTGCCAAGCTTTAAACAACGTGTAAATGCAGGAAGTTTAACCACTTAAAGTCTAAATCTTTTTCTGACACTTCTTTCTTAAGTTAAAATCAATATTTTTTGCTAAAAAAAATTACTTGGAACCCCCAAACATTAGAGATAATATATATAAATATATATATATATATATATATATATATATATATATATATATATATATATATATATTATAATATTTTATAATATGGAATAAAATGGCAATTGCTGCAATATTTTATGTCACACTGTATTTGCCCAGCAGTCTTTCAAATGCAATTTTTTGGGAAAAAATACACTTCAATAAATAAAAAAAAAGAAACAGTAAAGTTAGCGCAATTTTTTTTGTTTTAATGTGAAAGATGATGTTACGCCGCGAGAATCGTGAGAGAATCGTGATCTATCCTCTAAGCAAAAAAATCGTGATTCTCATTTTAGCCAGAATCGTGCAGCTCTAATATATACACACACACACACACACACACACACACACACACACACACACACACACACACACACACACTGACTCAAGATCCCCCGTAATTCACTGAAGAAGTCCCGCCCACAGGGACAATACGTGTGCGGGAGGGTCCGTGACGTCATTACAGCCACCTTCCTGGTTCTACATGTGTTATGTTATATGCCTTGCATCCTAGCACTGGGGTTTCAGTGCTATGTTTGCAGCATTTTTATTTTAATAAAAGGCGGTTTTAGTTAAAACGGAGAGCACTATATATGTCTCAGTAATTTTACATGAACCATGACTGCATAAGAGAGTATATAGGATAGATAAGCTCTCAAAGATTAGTGTGAAAAATTGCCATCATCCCTAAAAAGTACAAACAAGAACCTCATATAAATGGGATTTTACAGGCAACAAAGAAGAAAATTAAGAAAATATAAATTTTATTTTTACAAAGATTAAAAAAACAATTTATACGAACTACAAGTACAGTATACAAATAAAGAAGATAAAAAATGATGTGATACAATGCAGAAGTGGCAAAAAGATATTGAATCCCAGTGCTCTGGAATTCATAAAAATGTCCGCCAGCACATTTTCTGACCCCTTGATGTGAAGAGACATAGATCTCTGCCCAGGACAGAATCTGCTGCATTAATGACAGAAGTGATTCCGAGCGAGTGCCCCCTTGTTTGTTCAAGTACGCCACTGTTGTGGCATTGTCTGAAAATATTAAAAGGTCCTTTGAATAGACCCTCTCTCCCAGAGACATAAGTGCTTTCCTCACAGCCAGAAGTTCTCTGTAATTCGAGGAGCGACCTGCTTCCTCTGGCAACCAGGCTCCTTGGGCCCGCCAATCCTGTGAGTGAGCACCCCAACCCCACAGACTGGCGTCTGTGGTAATTTTGACCGGGCAATGCTGTGCCCAATCCTTCCCCCTCTGCAGATGTTCTCGCTGCTCCCACCAGGCGAGATCTAGAAAATTCCCTTCTGGTAATTTTACCAGCTGATCCAGAGAATTTTTCCTGCGATCCCAATGGAGCAAAAGAAAAGCCTGAAGGGGTCTGGAGTGCAATTGAGCCCAAGGCACCCCTGGAATGGCTGCAGTCATAAGTCCCAGCAATGGCATGATTCGCCGAAGGGAGGTCTGAGGGAGCAGTTTGAAGGTCTGCACAGAGAGAAGAATTTTCACAATTTTCTCTTCGGGGAGAAAAATCTTTAGGGCAACAGAGTCTATTAGATAACCCAGGAAAAGTATGCTCTGTGAGGGTACTAGGCAAGATTTCTGTTGGTTGACCTTCCACCCTAATTTTTGAAAGGTCCGCAAAACCAACTGTAGGTCCTGAATAAGGGACTCCTTGCCCTGAGAAAAAAAAAAAAAAAATCAAAAAATCGTCTAGATATGGAACGATTGATACACCTTGAATCCGAAAAAAGGCCATGACTTCGGCCATGATTTTTGTGAAAATCCTTGGTGCTGCCGAGAGACCAAAAGGAAGGGCATTGAACTGCCAATGAGACGGCTCGTTTCCCACAAGCACTGCAAACCTGAGGAACCTTCAGTGGCTCTGGCAGATTGGTACATGAAGATAAGAGTCCTGAAGGTCCAGGGTCACCATGAAGACCTCTGGTAACAACAGATTTCTTACTGAATAAATGTTCTCCATGCGGAAAGGTCTGTAAACTATGTATTGGTTCAGGACGCTTAAATTTATGACCATACGAAAGCCGCCGGAAGCTTTCTTGACCAGAAAGACATGGGAATAAAATCCCCGGAACTTCTGATCTTCTGGGACAGGAGAAATAACTCCCTCTGTTTCCCACACAGAGATCAAATTCAACATGGCTTGCCGTCTCTCTTGGTCTCTCAGCAGGTGGGTAAGAAAAAACCTATGGGGGGGGGGGGGGGGGGGAGATTTTTGAACTCCAATCTGTAACCCTTTAACAGAGTTTGAAGGATGAAGGAATTGGTGGAAATTTCTGCCCATTCCTTGATGAAATGGCACAATCTTCCCCCTACCCCTAACCTGGCGTCACTGGGTACTCTTGGAAGGGGCTGAAGGAGCAAAGGGAGTTCCCCCTTTGAGTTTGTCTTTGTTAAAGGACCATTTCTTTTTAGCCTGTTGGCTTTAAAATTAGCCTTGTTTTGGAAGCCAGGAAAAGGCTCCCTCCCAAGATTTAAGCCAGGTCACCCTCCCAAGATTTAAGCCAGATAGCTCGCCTAGCTGAATTAATGAGAGCAGAAGCCCTAGCTGCGGATTTCACTGAATCTGCTGCTGCATCAGCTAGGAAGGCGACTGACTTGGCAATGAGTGGGAAAGATTCTCTAATCTCTTCCTTGGGGGTGCCAGATGCCAGAAGCTCATCTAGACGCTGTACCCATACATCTAAATTTCTGGCCACACAGGTAGCTGCAACCGCTGGGCCTAAAGAAAAAGCTGAAGCATCCCAGGCCTTATGCAGCAATGAGTCTGCCTTCCTATCCATTTGATCCTTAAGGACCCCAGAATCCTCAAAAGAAAGATCTGTTCTTTTGGACACCTGTGACATATGGGGCATCTAATCTAGGACACTTAAAGAAAACCTCCTCAAAGTCAGGCTGAAAAGGAAATCTTCTTTTGTGTCCTCTGGATTGGAACAACCTTTTTTCAGGTTCTTTCCATTCAGATAGAATCATGTCTCTAAGAGACTGATGTACCGGAAAGGTTCTAGATTTCTGTCCTTGAAGGCCCCTATACATTTTATCCTGCACAGATTGAGCATGCTGTGGTATCTCAATCTGCTCTGAGGTATAAATTGCTTTTAATAGTTCATCAATATCCTCCACTGGAAAAAGATACTTGGATGAGCTACCTGTATCCTCTTCTGATGCAGACTTTTCATCAGATGAAGAGACTGAATTCTCACCTTCCTCCAGATCAGAGGTATTGCGTGAACTAATAGTCTCAGATACTAATAAGGGAAGGGACCTGGCAGACGTTGAAGGATCCTGAGCTATAGGTCTAGAAGAGGGAGGGCCTATACTAGCAACCCTGTCATTCAGTGACCGAAAAGAATCCACTACTTCCTTCATAGAAGTCATTAACTCCTTAAAGGAGGAAGACTCTGAACTAGCTCTGGGTGGGATACAATCCTCACAAAATAGCTTTTTGTAACTATCAGAGAGCCTGGCTCTACAGTTCCCACATTTCTTCTTCACCGGTTTGGCCTAGAAGAGAGCAGAAACAAGGGCCATGAAAAAAGGATCCATACAAAAGAAGTCCCTTGCTGCAGCTATCCACAGACCAGGGCTTACCTTGGGAGCAGTATGGGACCCGGATGCTGCCGCTGGTTCAATATGAGCGGATGTTCCATCCTCAGACCTGTCCTCAAGCTCCATGAAGCAAGCGGAGAACAGTCGCCGAGAAGACTGCTGTTATACCGCAAAAACTGCGCCTAGAATGGCGTTTTTAGCAGGCCATTCCCCTGCAGCATGTCCTCAGTGTCTCCACATCATGCTCCTTATGAGAACTCGGCGTCTGGAAGTGCGTCATGTGACTTCCGGTTCCGGCTGCATCACAGGAAGTCCTCCTGACGCCATCTTGGTACACCAGAATGAAGCATTTGGGAGGACACAGTTCCACACAGCAGCGCTGGGGAAAAGAAGGGAGTTGCCAGCATTTTCAAAGGCAAGTAACCCTTAGAAATAGGGAACCCTTCTAGTACAGACCATCATCCAGGACTTGGCCACAACTAGTACTAGATGAAACCAGAGAAAGGGGGTCCACCAACCACAGTTACCAGACCATAGGAAAACAAAAAACGTGTCGGTGCTCCTGGAGGGACTGGTAACACATAACATCTGAGGGTCAGAGGAAAGGGAGGGGCCTTTTAAATTCTATCTGATTTGTGTTTCCTGTAGAGGGCGGAGCCGATCATCTCTCAAGTAGCTGTCCTGGAAGGTGAGGGAGGAAATTACACTTAAAGCCGTGTACACACGACCGGACTTTTCCGACGGAACGAATCCATCGGACAATCCAACCGTGTGTGGGCTTCATTGGACCTTCAGCGGACTTTTTCTGTCGAAAATCAGACGGACTTTAGATTTGGAACATGTTTCAAATCTTTCTGACGGACTCGAGTCCGGTCGAAAAATCCGTTCGTTTATATGCTAGTCCGACGGACATAAAAGGACGCAAGGGCAGCTACTGGCTACTGGCTATAAACTTCCTCATTCTAGTCCCTTCGTACGTCATCACGTTCAAACCAACGGACTTTAGTCCGTTCGTGTGTGGGCAAGTCTGGTCATTCGAAAGTCCATCGTAACTCCGTCGAAAGTCCGTTGGACCTTTGATGCTGAAAAGTTCGCTCATGTGTACATGGCATTATAGTGCTCTGGATTGAGAGAAGTACACACTATAGAGGGATTTTCTTTGTTCATATTTCCAGTTTGAGGTTTACAACCACTTTAGGGCAGTCGATACAAGGAACCGCTGAACATACAAAAAACCATGTTTGTAACACAGCGTACTGCAATGCGATGTATAGTGTTATAGTGTTAACGTGTTGTGGTGCATTTGTTGGCAAGGTGAATGACACCACAATGTACCATCAGATCGCACCAATGTGTGTTACATGCATTACATTGCATTGTGCAGCACTGGAATAAATTGGCCCTTTCACATCTGTCCGGTATGTTGTGCACTAATTTGCCAGAAAAAATATATATAAAAAATTGCGCTTCAAAGTGTCTAAAATTATAATAAAAAAGCAGCGATGTCTAAATGTGACACAAACACATAAATAAACAAAGGAGAAAATTGAATGACTCGCGCTATATGGATATATGTGTGACCAAATTTGTCACACAAAGAGCACTAGATACAATATCAGTGAATATATAAACCATCTGTGTAGTGATATATCACAATCAGTGCAAACAGATCACAAAAATGATTAATGACACATAAATCATCAGTGCAATAATGTATCCCAATCAGTGCAAACAATTAAAAAATAAAGTCCAAATAAAATACACTGGAAAGAAACCCATGTGAAAAAATCAAAAATAGTCCAAAAAAAGAACTCAAGACAGAGTGAGTTTGGCAATCGCAGGTCTTGCAACCGCATGGAACCTCAAATATGTAGAACCACCACCAAAAGTAAGAGCCTGGCCGCTTACCAGAAGCCCATGACCCCCCGTTACAGAGGGTCTGAAAGGGCTTTTGAGATCCTAGTAATCCGGACTTCCCAGGGACGGAGATGGAGCAGAGATGGGAATGGAAGCTGGAAAAGGGCATCAGGTGCTGGAGTAGAAATGGATGGATCCACAAGAAGGGGGCTCAACCCTCAGCATAGTGGTGTCATCATAGGAGAGAAAAAAGGGAGGGCTCCCATAGTGTAAAATCAATTGGTAATTTATTGTAGAAAAAAACAAAAACACTCACATGTAGGTAAGACAATCAACATCATCAATCGGAAAAACGAACTGTGGCACCGGCCGGATGACCACAGATAGCTCGTCCTGTTAAAAGTACAGCGACAGTGGGAGGTGGCGCGATGATGCCGCTCAGCCCTACGCTGCGTTTCGCAAAAGAATTGCGTCTTCCAGGGGCACGAGCTGCTCATCGCAACACCTCCCTTAAATAGTAAATGATAAGCCTCACCTTGGAATCCCCCACACCGGACTTCCGCATTAGCCTCGAGCGCATAGATTACTAGTGCGCATGTGCGGAAGAGAACTAGACTTCCTAGGGAGCCTAAAGCGTCCCTGAACTCAGCGCTACCGCGCATGTGCGGACCCATTCAATGTCACGTCAGAGGAGAAGTACTACCCACTCAAGGAAAAGAACGTCAGATCCCCGCGCGCACGCGCGAGAGCCCGACGCTAGCCTCCACACACAACATGCAAAGGGGCACCCCACACACAGCGCAAGTGGGAGCCGAGCAACAGGAGACAAACGGGGAATGGCACTAGCCAAAAGCCAAAACAACCCTATGTGCAAAAAAACGTCCCAAACAACATCACCAGATCCCTGCCAGTCGGGTCACTCTCCCAAAGAGAAACCCCACAGCGATCCTTGGTGTTGCCATTTAGATGTTGATGGAACTAGGGGAACATGTTGTTATAAATTAAACATAAGATATAGCAAATCTGCGTGAATGAGTTTACTAAATATGAATAACATGTATTATAGCAGTCTGGGCGTGAATGGTGACACGCGCCAGCTGAACTAAAATTGTGTTGTGAGGGGACATGAGCCACTTACAAACAGCGACCTCTAATGGCCATAATAAAGATATACACCCTCAGTCCCAGACTTCTTCTTCTTATAGCAGTCTGGGCGTGAATGGTGACACGCGCCAGCTGAACTAAAATTGTGTTGTGAGGGGACATGAGCCACTTACAAACAGCGACCTCTAATGGCCATAATAAAGATATACACCCTCAGTCCCAGACTTCTCCTGCGTGAGATAGTCAGATGGCTATGATGGCTATATGAATGAGCATAAATGGATGGATACAAGTAGATAAGCCTAAAAAGGCGTGAATGAATCATAAATTATTTTGTATAGCAACATTAGCATATGTCCAATTAAAACAACTCCCCAACTTAAAAACTAAAAATAAATGTAAAATTTATGGGGCCTGAATGGTGACACATATAGGCACAACCTAAAAATGGTCATAAGGGGACATAGAAATATGAGTCCCTGATGTAGCGACCCCTAGTGGCCATCCTGAAATCCTCATGTAACTTAAAAATAGATATAAAACTACCTATGTGGGTACATGGAAAAAGAATTTAAATTAAAAATAAAGTTAAAAATTTTTTAAAATAATTATAAACTCTACAGGTACTGCAGTCTTGATCTAAACCCTAGTCACAGGGCATATCCGGTGGTCCGGAGAGGGGATCCAGATCAAAAAAACTCCACAAAAATATTCTAGACATTAAATAGAAAAAGGAGCCCTATAAAAGGACATCCGTAAGTCAGGCATTATTAATGAAGGCATTAATATCAGTGTCTACATTCATACCATGTGGTACATAACTTTTGACCTTGTATATCCAAGACATCTCTGACTTTGAAATCTCCCTGATCAGTGAGCTACCCCGCCAATGGGGTTTATATTTGTCTATGCCCATAAATAATGTCTTGGAAGGGTCCCTATCATGGCATTGATCGTAGTGTCTGGAAACAGGATGTTTATCGTACCCTCTTCTGATATTTCCTATGTGTTCATTTAAACGAACCCGTAGGGCCCTTTTAGTCCTCCCTATATACTGGAGACCACACGGACATTGTAGGAGATAAACTACCCCTTCAGAGCTACAAGTAATGAATGGTTCAATGTCGTGTGAGTCTCCAGTACTGGTGGATATGAATGACGTGATACGTCTTGATCTGTTGGCATTTAGGGAGCACACCTGACATCTCCCACACCTATAGAACCCTGTTAGATTTTGCAGGAAAATTAAAGTTACGTACCGGTAACGTCTTTTCCTGTAGTCTTTCAGGACAGCCACAATAGAGAGATAGTCTCCTCCCCTTCCTCTGGAAACACTGCGCCAGCCCATAAAATCTCTCCTCCCCTGCCAGACCTCAGTTCTTTCAAGAGTACCTCCGGCCGCTGGGGAGACACAAGAACACATTAATAACATACCAATCAATATCATTACCATATTGCGTTCTGGTCTTTAATAAGACCCCCCCAAGCTTAGGGTGGGTAACTAGGGCTGTCCTGAAAGACTACAGGAAAAGACGTTACCGGTACGTAACTTTAATTTTCCCTTTCCGTCATTTCAGGACAGCCACAATAGAGAGGATAATCGAGCACTTACCAATTAGGGTGGGACTACAGCTTGCAGAACTTTTCGCCCAAAAGCCTGCTCACCTGCCGCCACCAGGTCCACTCTGTAATGTCTAACGAAAGTGGAGTAGCTGGACCATGTCGCTGCCTTGCATATTTGCTCTGGCGTTGCTCCAGCCTTCTCTGCCTGGGAAGTTGCCACTGCTCTGATGGAGTGTGCCTTTATGCCTCTAGGGACCTCCTTCCCTGCTAAAGAATATGCCTGCCCAATAGCTAATCTAAGCCACCTGGCAATCGTGCGTCGGGACGCTCTGAGACCCTTTCTGGCCCCAGAAAGTAAAATAAATAGAGAATCAGACTTCCTTATTGTCTTAGTCATCTCTAGGTATTGTAAGATACACCTCCTTACATCTAAAAAATGAAATCTTAGTTCCCTTTCACCTGAAGGATTGGGACAAAACGAGGGTAGAACTATTTCCTGGCTTCTATGAAAGCCTGACGCCACCTTAGGCAAAAAAGCTGGATCAGTCTTAAGGACTATCCTGTCTGGCAAAATAACACAAAAAGGAGGTCTAATTGATAACGCCTCAATTTCGCTGACCCTCCTGGCAGTTGTTACTGCAACTAAAAATACTGTTTTTAGGGTAAGTTCCTTTAACAGGCACTTGTCCAATGGCTCAAAGGGACTTCCCGTAAGGCTCTGTAAAACCAGAGATAGGTCCCACCCGGGAAAGGGAGGACCCCTGGTAGGTCTCGGTCTTGACAGTGCCTTAAAGAATCTGACCACCCATGGATTGGTAGCCAGAGACTTCTCCAGGTAAGCACTGAGTGCTGAAACCTGACTTTTAAGGGTAGCTACAGATAAACCCTTGTCCGCTCCACACTGCAGAAATTCCAACACAGCTACGGGACTCTGCACCGAGAAGGAGTTTTCTATGCACCATTTGTTGAAAAGGAGCCAGACCTTTTTGTAAATCTTACGGGTCTCCTTTTTCCTACTGTTGAGGAGGGTAGAGATCAAGCTCTCTGAAAACCCCTTGGATCTTAATATACCCTCCTCAGTAGCCAGGCCGCTAATTTCCACTGCTGCACCTGTGGGCAGAGGACTGGACCCTGCGACAGAAGATCCTTTCGAGGTGGAAGGAAAAGGGGAGGTTCCGCTGCTAACTGACTGAGGATTGAAAACCATGCCCTTTTCGGCCAATGTGGAGCTACCAGAATAAGAGAGGTGCTCTCTAATTGAAACTTCCTCAGAACCGCCGGTAATAGTACCGGAGGAGGGAAGGCATAACATGTCCTGAAATGCCAACTCTGAGATAATGCGTCCACTCCCAGTGCTCCTTCCCCTGCGTTTAGGGAGAAAAAACAGGGGGTTTTCGCGTTGTCTTTTGAAGCGAAAAGATCCACTTCCGGGGGTCCCCATTTCTCGGATATGAGATTGAAAACCTCCTGGTTGAGGGCCCAATCTCCTTCCTTTAGACTCCTCCGGCTGAGAAAATCTGCGATTATATTCCTCTCCCCTCTCAGAAAAACCGCTGAGAGTGAGAGAGTGTTGGACTCGGCCCAGCTTAGAATGTCTTCTGCTAGGGCCAGCAGACTTCCGCTCCTGGTGCCTCCCTGCTTGTTTATATAGGCCACGGTGGATGAGTTGTCCGACCGTACCTGTACATGGTGGCCCTGGAGTTCCTTTTTGAAGAATCTGAGGGCTAGGCCTACTGCCCTCAGCTCTTTCCAATTGGAAGACCTCTGCAGCTCGTCGCCCTTCCATGTGCCCTGCGCTAGAAGGGATCCCAGATGTGCCCCCCAGCCCTTGCCACTTGCATCCGTGGTTAGGATCTGTGGGACTGGGATGAGCCACAGACGTCCCTGTGACAAGTTCACTTCCTTCCTCCACCACCAAAGAGATCTCTTTATTTGATGGGGAACCTGTACTAAGGTGTCTAGATCCCTCTGACTGTGGTCCCATACTCTTAGTACATATGATTGTAGGGGGCGAAAATGTAATCCTGCCCACTGCACTGCTGGAAGAGTAGAAGTTAGAAGGCCTAATGTTGACATTATGGACCTCTTGGACACCAGATGGTTGCACTGGAGAGAGAGAACTGCTCTGTCCAGTTTTAGAATTTTTTCCCTTGGAAGAAAAACTCTCGAGAGCGTAGTGTCCAGCAGGTACCCCAGGTACACAATGCGCTGTGAGGGAATGAGACTGGACTTTTCTAAGTTCAGCAGCCACCCCAAACCTGTTAGAACCCTCTTGGTTAGATCGAGGTCTCTGATCAACTGTTCTGGGGATACTGCAAAAAGAAGCAGGTCGTCCAGATAGGCTATAACTGATACCCCCTGGAGTCGCAGGAAGGCCAACGCCTCTGCCAGTACCTTTGTGAATATGCGGGGCGAGGAGGATAGCCCGAAGGGCAGCGCTTGAAACTGCAGATGCAGTATTGTGCCCTGCAGGTCTACTGCTAAACGGAGGAACCTCTGGGAGGTTTCTGCGATAGGGACGTGTAAATATGCGTCTCTGAGATCCAGAGACACCATATAACAGTTGTGTGGTAGCAGGGCCCTGACCGTAAAGATTGACTCCATGCGGAACCTTTTGTAGCAAATTGACCTGTTTAAGGGTTTTAAATTCAGAATCAGTCTGAATTTTCCCGAGGGCTTTTTCACCACAAATACGTGGGAATAGAACCCCTCTCCTTCCTGCCCCCTTGGTACTCTGTGAACTACGTTCTGAATCTCCAGTTCCTTCAGGGCGTCCACCAAAGCTTCGGCCCTTGCTGTGCAGCTGGGAAGCTTCGTAACAAGGAACCTTTGCGGGGGTGGTCTTGAGAATTCCAAGAGATACCCCCTTCTTATGACCCCCAGGATGAATCGATTGGGTGAGAGGGTCTCCCACTGTGGAAGGAAGGCCCCCAGTCTTCCTCCCACCGCCCCTAGAGAGTCATTGATCTTTACGGGCCTTCTCAGGAGGGCGAAAAATCGCCCCTCCTCTGCCCTTGCCTCTTTGGCCCCAAGTTTTCTTCCCTTGCTTGGGAGATTCCTTGCCTTTTTTCGGACGAAACCCCTTTCTCGTCTGAGCTGGGGCTTTCCTCTTAGGCGGAAAGGACTTCTTTTTGTCCGCTGTACGGTCTAAGACCGTCTCTAAACCAGGGCCAAAGAGTAGATCACCTGTCAGGGGTATCCCGCACAATTTGACCTTGGAGGCGGTGTCCCCCGGCCAAGTTTTCAGCCAGAGCGCTCTTCTGGCCGAATTCGCCAGCGCCGCTGATCTGGCCGACATACGGACTGACTCTGCTGAGGCGTCTGCAATGTATGCGATTCCTCGCAGAATCGTGGGGAACGAGGCTAGGATAGTCTCCTTGGCTGTGCCAGCTTCAATGTGCTCCTGAATCTGGAAAAGCCAGTGCTCTAAATTGCGGGCTACGACCGTAACAGCCATTTCTGGCTTTAAGTTACCCACAGTTGAGTCCCACGTCTTTTTTAGAAGTGAGTCTATCCTTTTGTCCATGACATCCGACAAAGCCCCCATATCCTCGAATGCCAGGTCTGTGTGTCTAGAGACCTGAGAGAAGGCGGCATCCAACTTGGGATTTTTATTCCAAATGGACGCTGGATCCTCTGAAAATGGAAACCTTCTCTTAAGGGAGCTAGAAAAGAAGGGTTTCCTCTCAGGATCCTGCCACTCCTTCTTAATCGTTTCCACCAGCACTTCATGTACTGGAAAAACTTTTCTTTTTTGAACTCCCAAGCCCTTATACATAAGGTCATGGAGAGATAGGGGTTTTTTATCCTCGTGTATCCCGAGGGTTGTATATATTGCCCCCAAGAGATCTTCCACCTCATCCAGGGACAATTTATACCTGGAGATTTTCCTGGACTCCCCGTCCTGGTCCTCCCCTTCTGATTCCTCATGGGAATCAGACGTGCCACTGTCCGGTTGCCTCTGCTCCACCCCGGAAGGGCCTGACATCTCCTCTGCCATAACTAAATTGGTAGATCTGGCAGGTGCAGAGCCCTGAGCATGAGGCGGGGTTGTGTCCTGCTGAATGGGTTTAGAGGGAAGCTTGAACGTCTCAAAAAAGGTTTTAAAAGATGAAAAGGTGGATGACAGCTCTTTCACAGAAGCTGCCAACCCAGACTGCTGTTCAGATTCCCTTTCCTTAACCAGGGAGTCTATGCACTCCTTACACAAAACTTTAGTCCATGCTTCCCCTAAACTGTCTCTACAAGAGGCACACTTCCTTTTAGAGACATGAGTGGACTTTGTTTTTTCTGTAGATTTCTGAGAATACATACAAAAAAACCATATTACTTCCAGCAAGTTTAAGTGGAAACAACCCTGGGGGTGTACCAGATCCATCTTAAGGGAACTGCGCTCACCCCCCCACCCCCTGACCACCCAGGGGGACTGCCCTCCCTCTAAGTAAGGAACCATACAAGAGGGAGAGCAAACCTTAGATAGAGAGGACCCCTCCCCAGGGAACTCTTACCTTTGGAAGGCTGGAGACAGCGTCCGAATGAGCTGCAGCATCTGCCTCAGACATGACTGCAGGTGGTTGCCTGTGTAGAGTCTCACACTGTGTACATGTGAAGCGACTCACTCCAGCCTGAGCCCGGCCCCCTATCAGCCCCGCGACCCGGAACCGGAAGTCGCGGTTCAAAGGGAAAGCGTCCGCCCCCCCGCCGGAAATGACGTCACCCGTCGTCCGGCCCGCTGGTTCCAAATTTTGCGGCCTGTATGGATACAGGGGAGAGCGGACTGTCTCCATGCTGCGGCCCTGTGGACGCGATAGGGGTCCCCCACGACCTGATGCCGCGCTCGGCAAGGAAGGGGTGGCTTCAGCTGCGGTATGTACCGCCACTCTTCATCCTGGAAGCCCCTGCTTCCCTAGGGATGATTTTCTTAGAAAGAGGCCACAGTCTCCCTGACTGCACCCGGCCTGGTTCCTCTGCACAGTGTCTCCCCACCGGAGGAAACACTAATAACTGAGGTCTGGCAGGGGAGGAGAGATTTTATGGGCTGGCGCAGTGTTTCCAGAGGAAGGGGAGGAGACTATCTCTCTATTGTGGCTGTCCTGAAATGACGGAAAGGGAAAGATCTATTTTCCCGTGGAGGGTCCTGGACTGTAGGTGCTATCTTATTTCCCAAGGAGGCTACTCCTTTAAAGATCACCCTGGGTCTTGGTGGTAAGAAGGCTTTAAGAGTCAAATCACTACCAAGAACATGCCAATGTTTTTGTATTAGTTGTTTGATAGCTCGATGTTGTACTGAATACGTAGTAATAAACGGTATAGTCTCCAAAACCTCATTCCTAGGTCTGGGAACTTCAGTTAACAAAGTGGCTCTATCCCTGTCCCTTGCCGATTTCACGGCCTGTAAGAGGGAAGAACGGTCATATCCCTTCTCTAGGAATCTTTCTGTTAAAATAGATGCCTGCTGATCGAAGGTGGCTATATCTGAACAATTGCGTCTAAGGCGCAAAAATTGTCCGTATGGGATGGCCTTCAGCCACGGTTCGTGGTGGCAACTGTCTACAGAGATATAGGAATTTCTGTCAGTATCTTTAAAATATGTTGACGTCACGAACCGTCCTTCCAGGATCTGGATCTTAAGGTCAAGGAAGTGAATGGTTTCCTGACTGGCTTCAAAATTTAATCTGATGCCTCGGTCATTAATGTTAAGGGTGTTCATAAATCTGTGGAGTTCAGTCTCCCCTCCATTCCATAGGAGGAGGACGTCATCAATATATCTAGCCCACAGGAGCACCTCGGGTCTCCTGGGGGCGTCGATGACGTCCTCCTCCCATTTGGCCATAAAAATGTTGGCCAGGCTTGGAGCGTATTTGGCTCCCATGGCCACGCCACGATCTTGTCTGTAAAACTGCTGTTCGAACCAGAAGTAACTATGGCTCGCAGCGACACAGGGGCGACTTGTCAGGCGACAATGGAACCGTTCTAATAGGAGCGACGCAAGTCGCTCCGACTTAGAAAAAGGTTCCTGTACTACTTCGGGGGCGACTTGGGGCGTCTTGCATAGACTTCTATACAGAAGTCGTTTTGCAAGTCGCCGCGGAAGTCTTTTGCAGGTCGCCTCGCTGAGGCGACCTGCAAGTCGTGCTGCCCCTGTGTGAACCGGGGCTTAAGGTGGCTCATTTATTTTGGAGAGGCAGCCAAAGCACAAGTGTATTCATCAAAAACACCTTCAGAGTCAATAACATGATTGTTGTGAAATTCAAAAATATCCATAGCGATTAGATTAATCCAGCAGCAGAAATTGTATCTAAACCATATAAAACCTAAAAAAAAAAAAAAAAACCCTCTTATTTGATTTTTTTGATTAGCACAAGAGTAGGTAGATAAATGTAGCGCCACCTTCTCCCCTGAAACAGCGCACCCCGATACACACACCCTGATTACTATGTGCTGCCATCCAGGACCCATCACAACATCTAGTTATAGAAGCATGCACACCAAGGGCCCATTCACACCTTGTTGTTTTCTGACATGCGTCGCCCTTCCATGTGCTCCTTGCTCCAAAGGCCAGTTCTAGGATGGGGTGGTTGCCATTTGTTTGTACTGTTGGTGAATTGGTGAGGGGGCGCACTGGATATCTTCGCCGCCATTGTGCTATTGCTGGGTGTCCATTGCATTTGAATCCCTTTAGGGAGGGGTTGGCTTCCTCCAGGCATACCTGCCCTCAATCTATCCACTATTATATATGTGCTCCTACTATGGAGGCTCTCAAAATGATAGAGTTAGGACTGCAGTACACTGGGGTGCTGTGAAGTGGCTGCTGTAGCTTTAACATGTATTTGCAAATGTGTGCAAACTAAATCCCTGGTTTTAACGTGAACTGTCAGACAGGAGAATTCAGTTTGTTGCAGACTGACTGGTAAATGAGCTGGGAATCTTTGTTTGTTGTTTTTTTGACATGCATTGTTCTTCTATGTGCTCCTTGCTGTTAAGGCCAGTTATAGGTTGGGGTGGTTGCCATTTTTCCCCATTCACACCTAGGCCTCTGCCATTTTTCTGCATTTTTATTTGTATTTTTTGGTGTAAAGTAGCACACAGATAAAAATCTGACAGCTCATATTTTTCTAAATAGCGCAGTGATGTGCCCACCGTCTATGTATAACATCAGAACTACGTGCATGGAAGGTTACAGGGTGAATGGACCCTAGATGCATCAGTGCAATGCAGTGCCATTCATCCTGAACAGCGCCTAGTGACCCACCCAATGGGCATGCATTGCAGGACAATGACAGGAGGGGTGAGGTGCCAGAAAGGGGTACACACAGCACCATCTTTTGGCTGCACACATTCATTGGCGGGTAGATGGAGGGGTTGTGGTTGAGAATGAATGGCAGCACATCACTCCACCATACTGAACACAATGGTATGGTGAAAATGAAGAACACCAAAATGCACTTGGGTGAGTGCGGCCATCAGATGCTCCTATGACGACATGGGAATGAATGACACCACAATGCACTGAGGTGAGTGCGGCCATCAGATGCTCCTATGACGACATGGGAATGAATGAAGCCACAATGCACTGGGGTGAGTGTGGCCATCAGATGCTCCTATGATATGAGAATGAATGATACCACAATGCATCATCAGATGGCCCTATGATGACATGAGAATGAATGACACCACAATGCATCAGATGATGATGACAGGGGAATGAATGACACCACAATGCACCATCAGATGATGACATGAGATGACAGAGGAATGAGGGACACCACAATGCACCATCAGATGGCCCTATGATGACATGAGAATGAATGACACCACAATGCACTGGGGTGAGTGCAGCCATCAGATGGTCCTATAATGACATGAGAATAAGGGATACCACAATTCTCAATCAGATGGCCCTATGATGACATGAGAATGAATGACACCACAATGAAGCATCATATGGCCCTATGACAACATGAGAATGAATGACACCACAATGCACCATCAGATGATGACAGGGGAATGAATGACACCACAATGCACCGTCAGATGATGGCAGGGGAATGAATGACACCACAATACACCATCAGATGATGGCAGGGGAATGAATGACACCACAATGCACCATCAGATGATGGCAGGGGAATGAATGACACCACAGTGCACCAACAGATGGCCCTATGATGACATGAGAATGAATGACACCACAATGATGACATGAGAATGAATGACACTACAATGCACTGGGGTGATTGCGGCCATCAGATGGACTTATAATGACATGAGAATGAAGGATACCACAATGCTGCATCAGATGGCCCTAGGATAACATGAGAATGAATGACACCACAATGCAGCATCAGATGGCCCTATGATGACATGAGAATGAATGACACCACAATGCAGCATCAGATGGCCCTATGATGACATGGGAATGAATGACACCACAATGCAGCATCAGATGGCCCTATGATGACATGAGAATGAATGACACCACAATGCACAATCAGATGATGACAGGGGAATGAATGACACCACAATGCATCAGATGGCCCTATGATGACATGAGAATGAATGACACCACAATGCACAATCAGATGATGACAGGGGAATGAATGACATCACAGTGCACCAACAGATGGCCCTATGATGACATGAGAATGAATGACACCACAATGATGACATGAGAATGAATGACACCACAATGCACTGGGGTGAGTGCGGCCATCAGATGGCCTTATAATAACGAGAATGAAGGATACCACAATGCAGCATCAGATGGCCCTAGGATAACATGAGAATGAATGACAGCACAATGCACTGGGGTGAGTGCGGCCATCAGATGGCCTTATAATAACGAGAATGAAGGATACCACAATGCAGCATCAGATGGCCCTAGGATAACATGAGAATGAATGACAGCACAATGCAGCATCAGATGGCCCTATGATGACATGAGAATGAATGACACCAAAATGCAGCATCAGATGGCCCTATGATGACATGAGAATGAATGACACCACAATGCAGCATCAGATGGCCCTATGATGACATGAGAATGAATGACACCACAATGCAGCATCAGATGGCCCTATGATGACATGAGAATGAATGACACCACAATGCAGCATCAGATGGCCCTATGATGACATGAGAATGAATGACACCACAATGCAGCATCAGATGGCCCTATGATGACATGAGAATGAATGACACCACAATGCAGCATCAGATGGCCCTATGATGACATGAGAATGAATGACACCACAATGCAGCATCAGATGGCCCTATGATGACATGGGAATGAATGACACCACAATGCAGCATCAGATGGCCCTATGATGACATGAGAATGAATGACACCACAATGCACAATCAGATGATGACAGGGAAATGAATGACACCACAATGCAGCATCAGATGGCCCTATGATGACATGAGAATGAATGACACCACAATGCACAGATGATGACAGGGGAATGAATGACATCACAGTGCACCAACAGATGGCCCTATGATGACATGAGAATGAATGACACCACAATGATGACATGAGAATGAATGACACCACAATGCACTGGGGTGAGTGCGGCCATTAGATGGCCTTATAATAACGAGAACGAAGGATACCACAATGCAGCATCAGATGGCCCTAGGATAACATGAGAATGAATGACACCACAATGCAGCATCAGATGATGACAGGGGAATGAATGACATCACAATGATGACATGAGAATGAATGACACCACAATGCACTGGGGTGAGTGCGGCCATCAAATGGCCCTATAATGACATGATACCACAATTCACCATCAGATGGCCCTATGATAACATGGGAATGAATTACACCACAATTCACCATCAGATGGCCCTATGATAACATGGGAATGAATGACACCACAATGCAGCATCAGATGGCCCTATGATGACATGAGAATGAATGACACCACAGTGCACCATCAGATGATGGCAGGGGAATGAATGATACCACAATGCACCAACAGATGGCCCTATGATGACATGAGAATTAATGACATCACAATGATGACATGAGAATGAATGACACCACAATAATGACATGAGAATGAATGACACCACAATGTACTGGGGTGAGTGCGGCCATCAGATGGCCTTATAATGACATGAGAATGAAGGATACCACAATTCACCATCAGATGGCCCTAGGATAACATGGGAATAAATGACACCACAATGCAGCATCAGATGGCCTTATAATGACATGAGAATGAATGACACCACAATGCAGCATCGGATTGCCTTATGATGACATGAGAATGAATGACACCACAATGCAGCATCAGATGATGACATGAGAATGAATGACATCACAATGCACCATCAGATGATGACGGGGAATGAATGACATCACAATGCACCATCAGATGATGACAGGGGAATGAATGACAACACAGTGCACCAACAGATGGCCCTATGATGACATGAGAATGAATGACACCACAATGCACCATCAGATGATGACGGGGAATGAATGACACCACAATACACCATCAGATGATGACAGGGGAATGAATGACACCACAATGCACCATCAGATGATGACGGGAATGAATGACACCACAATACACCATCAGATGATGACGGGGAATGAATGACACCACAATGCACCAACAGATGGCCCTATGATGACATGAGAATTAATGACATCACAATGATGACATGAGAATGAATGACACCACAATAATGACATGAGAATGAATGACACCACAATGTACTGGGGTGAGTGCGGCCATCAGATGGCCTTATAATGACATGAGAATGAAGGATACCACAATTCACCATCAGATGGCCCTAGGATAACATGGGAATAAATGACACCACAATGCAGCATCAGATGGCCTTATAATGACATGAGAATGAAGGATACCACAATTCACCATCAGATGGCCCTAGGATAACATGGGAATAAATGACACCACAATGCAGCATCAGATGGCCTTATAATGACATGAGAATGAATGACACCACAATGCAGCATCGGATTGCCTTATGATGACATGAGAATGAATGACACCACAATGCAGCATCAGATGATGACATGAGAATGAATGACATCACAATGCACCATCAGATGATGACGGGGAATGAATGACATCACAATGCACCATCAGATGATGACAGGGGAATGAATGACAACACAGTGCACCAACAGATGGCCCTATGATGACATGAGAATGAATGACACCACAATGCACCATCAGATGATGACGGGGAATGAATGACACCACAATGCACCATCAGATGATGACAGGGGAATGAATGACAACACAGTGCACCAACAGATGGCCCTATGATGACATGAGAATGAATGACACCACAATGCACCATCAGATGATGACGGGGAATGAGTGACACCACAATACACCATCAGATGATGACAGGGGAATGAATGACACCACAATGCACCATCAGATGATGACGGGAATGAATGACACCACAATACACCATCAGATGATGACGGGGAATGAATGACACCACAATGACCAATCAGATGATGACAGGGAACAATCCCCCCAGCTGCCCCACTCACGGGGTCTGCTCCTCCTCCTCATTCGGCTCTTCTTGGCCGGGGATCCCTGGTGGTGCGCACTGTCCTGGTGTGCTCGGAGCGGCCCATGCTCTCCCGGGACCCGGCTGCTCTCCCCGTTCACCAGCACCGGGGGATGAAAGCCATTCTGCAGGCGGGGAGAGGAGGCCGCCTCGGGCTCCGCAGGATCCCCCATCACTACAACGTGCGGGAGGGGGCGGCACTGCGAGCAATGGAGCCCGGAGAGGGTGACGTCAGCGGGGGCTTGGCTGAGGCTGGAGTTCTTGTCATGAGGATCAGCCTGTCAGCTCGCTGCTCGGGAGTGTATACTGCGCAGACGCGTAAGCTGCGGGGCGGGGCGCGCGCGCAAGCGAACAAAGTGACAAGGTGAAGCGTACAGTGTAACCTCTAACCGTGATGTGTGTCCTATAGTCAGCTGTGTGACGCATCACGTGATTTGTACCAAACCCCTCAGTTAGTGTGTGTCCAGTCTATGGAGGGTGAGAGCTCTGTGTGGCCTTCCTTGTCTCCTCCTAGGTGCTGATCACTACAGTATCTGTACTACAGGACATTCTGTATAGGGGGTGTATGGACAATGTCAGGTGCATGTGTAGGCCTCTTTTGGGGAGTTATAAGAAATGGACTCCCCTATTGCACTAAACCTCTATGTAAACAAGACAAGCAGAACCTTCACTAAGTGGAAGAGTGGGAATGATAATACAGTTGGTAGTGCTTCCATTCAGGACAGGTCATCTGTGAGCAGAGAGGGTTGCCACTTGTCCGGGATTCACCCGGACAGTCCAGGTTTTAAATCACGTGTCTGGGTTTCATTCCACTTGAAACTCGGCCTCATTATTCAGACTGGAATGTGGCTCGGAACAGGAGGGTGAGGGGGCACTATGTGCACCACATTACTATTCTCTTTGGAGTGCCCAAAGGGGTCCCAGGTCTGTTACAATCCTATAGTGTATACTAAAATGAAAAAAAAATGAAAAGTGGCAACCCTAGTTCCCTTCTTGGGAAATGAACCCGTAATCTAATCAAAGTCATTGGGAGGCAAGGAACTACCGCAACCAGTATATAATAGTAACCATATGTATACTGATACAACAGTATGAGAAGAATACAAGTTTTGTATAAAAAGAGATTAAAGTGGTTGTAAAGGCTCAAGGTTTGAATGTATAAAGGTTAAAAAAACTTCTGTGTGCAGTTCCCCCCCCCCCATACTTACCTGAGTCCCATCTCCATCCAGAGGTGTGCACGAGAGCCTCGGGGCTGTCTGGGGTCTCTGCCTCCTCATTGGCTGAGACAGCCATTGGCTCTCACAATTGTCAATTGCACCAGTGAGGAGAGAGCAGGGCTGAGCCATGCTCTGGGTCTGAATAGTCAGACAAGGCAGCAGTTCAGGGGAGAGCCTGCAGGGGTGCCCCATAACAAGCTGCTTGCTATAGGGGTACTAAGCAGAAGGGAGGGCTCAGGAGTGCCGGTGGGGTGACCCAAGAAGAGGAAGATCAGGGCTTCTCTGCAAAACCACTGCATAGATCAAATAAGTATAAAATGTTTGTTATTTCAAAAAAAAAAACAGCCCTCAAAAGGGATATTGGTAATTGCAGTGGTTTTGCACAGAGCCACCCCGATGCTCCTCTTCTTGGGTCCCCCGTCAGAACTCTTGGCCCCTCCCTTCTACCAAGTGCCCCCAGAGCAAGCAGCTTGCTCTGGGGGGCACCCAAGCAGGCTCGCTTTCAAGCCCTGCTCTGCGTGTCCATTCACACACAGAGCTGTGGCTGGGTCCTGCCCCCTCTCCCTCCTCATTGGGTCACTGGCTGTGATTGACAGCAGTTGGAGCTATTAGCTCATCCAATAAGGAGGGAGAGTTCTCCTTGCACGCTGCTGGATCGCAGATAAAAATATGAGGGGGGGGGGGCTGCTGCAGAAAGAAGATTTTTTACCTTCATTCATAGAATGCATGATGGAAAAAAGCCTTGAGCCTTTATAACCAATTTAATATCACTTTAATAATAATACATACATACAATATAAAAACAGGTAATATCAGGAAAGGGTCCGATAGGAGTCCTGGTGGAATTGTGCACATATACCCAGATATAAATACATATCTCACAAAAGTGAGTACACCCCTCGCATTTTTGTAAATATTTTATTATATCTTTTCATGTGACAACACTGAAGATTTGACACTTTGCTACAATGTAAAGTAGTGAGTGTACAGCTTGTATAACAGTGTAAATTTGCTGTCCCCTCAAAATAACTCAATACACAGCCATTAACATACAGGGGTTCTTCCAAAGAAGTGGGGTTCTTTAAATAAGTGGCACTTATGCTCTTGCACTTCAGCGATTTGCACAAAGCAAACTACAACAGACAGCAGATGACCTCTATTCCAAATGATCTCACCTTCCTCTCTGAAACATGCTCTCTTTACCTCTCCTCCTTTTCACAATTGCTGCCTCTCTCCTCAAACTCTCTTTTCTTCACCCCTCTGCTCAACCCCGCAATTTGTAGATATCACCCTCCCTTCTCCCCTCCCCCTATTACTGCACTCATCACCTCTTTCTAACTCTAAGCCCACTTGCTAACAAACCCCCCAGGATACTGAAGCATTTCCCCTCATACAAATCATATTCTCATATTACCTCCCTTACTCTTCTGCTTCTCTTAACCGCTGGAGATATTTCCCCAAACCCTGGGCCTCCCTTATTTAACTGTGCCTAACACACCCATCACCCTACACCCTCTGGCAGTAGTCGCAATCTATGCAATTTAGTCTCCATTCCTCTTCTTCCCGACACCAGCCTCCCTCTCTCCTGCGCCCTCTGGAACACCCGCTCTGTCTGCAACAAACTCACTGCTGTTCATGACCTCTTTGTCACTAATTCCTTCAATCTACTTGCTCTCACCGAAACCTGGCTCCACGAACATGACACCCCTTCTCCTGCTTCCCTATCCCAGGGTGGCCTTCACTGGACTCACTCCCCTAGGCGTAATGGACGCAAGGGAGGTGGAGTGGGATTCCTCCTATCCCCCCAATGCACCTTCCAGGTTATTCACTCTCCTCCCTCTTTTTCTCTCTCATCATTTGAAGCCCACTGTATACGTCTATTCTCTCCTACTTCCCTAAGAATTGCTGTGATCTACCAGTCCCCTGGACCATTATCAACTTTCCTTGATGAGTTTTCTGCCTGGCTACCCAACTTCCTCTCTACAGAAATTCCCACAATCCTTCTCGGTGATTTCAACATCCCTGCTAATACAAACACTCCTGCTACTTCTAAACTTCTTAGTCTAACCTCTTCATTTGACCTAAAACAATGGGTACAGGCTTCTACTCACTCTGATGGCAACACCCTTGACCTCGTATTCTCCTACGTATGCACTGCATGCAACTTCTCAAACAATCCTTTTCCTCTCTCCGACCATCACCTTATTAGTTTCTCTCTCCCCCTGTCTCTACCTTTCCCTCCAATCGCCTAACCATCACCCGTAGAAATTTTCGCAACTTCAACTCCTGTCTCCTCTATTCTGCTACTGACCACCTCTATGACAAAATCTCTCCCCTGTCCTGCCCCAACCAAGCCACGTCCATCTACAATAAATCCCTGTCTTCCACCCTGGACAAGCTTGCTCCCCTCACTACACGCAGAATCAGGCCTCGACCCCTACAACCCTGGCAAACAGATGACACTAAAATTCTCAAAAAACGTAGTCTCGCTCTTGAGCGTCTGTGGCACAAGACTAAGTCTCTCAAAGACTTCAACCAATACAAATCTGCCCTCCTAAAATACTATTCTTTCCTCCACACTGCCTAGCAAACCTATTTTACAGCTCTTATTAACACCTTCTCATATAGTCCCCGTAAACTCTTCTCTACGTTCAACTCTCTACTTTGTCCTCCACCACCTCCACCCACTGACTCACTCACTGCCCAGGAGATCGCTAATCACTTCAAAAACAGGATTGATACAATCCGCGATGAAATCTCCGCTCTACAGGTATCTCCCCAAGCTAAGACCCCATGTCAACAGGTACAACTGACACTCCCCCTATTCAAATCTGCTACTACAGACGAAGTTGCTAAACTCCTTTCTATCGCCCACCTAGCCACCTGTTCCCTGCACCCTATTCTCTCTCATATGCTACGGTCGCCCTCTAACTCCATCCTACACTCTCTAACCCACATCTTCAATCTCTCCCTCACGTCTGGCATCTTCCCCAATGCTCTAAAACATGCACTGGTCACCCCCATACTTAAGCCGTACTTGGACCCCACCTATCTTAACAACCTACGCCCTATCTCCTTGCTCCCCTTTTCCTCTAAACTCCTTGAACGCCTGGTTTACAACCAACTGAGTGACCACCTCATTAAAAACAACCTTCTTGATCCCCTTCAATCTGGATTTCGCCCTCAACACTCCACAGAAACTGCTCTTTTAAAACTCACAAATGACCTACTAACTGCAAAAACCAACGGACACTATTCTGTACTCCTACTTCTGGATCTTTCAGCTGCCTTTGACACGGTTGACCACCCCCTCCTCCTCGAAAAAAAACTTTACTCCCTCGGTCTCCGTGACTGTGCTCTTTAGTGGCTCTCATCCTACCTATCCCATCGCACCTTCAGTGTCACTTACAATTCTACTTCCTCCACTCCTCTTCCCTTCTCTGTCGGGGTCCCCCAAGGTTCTGTTCTTGGACCTCTTTTATTTTCAATCTACACCTCTTCCCTGGGTCAGCTGATAGCCTCTCACGACTTTCAATATCATTTCTATGCTGACGACACACAAATCTATCTCTCCACCCCTCAACTCACTCCATCATTCTCCTCATGCATCACTAACTTACTAACCGACATAACTGTATGGATGTCACACTACTTCCTCAAACTCAACTTGTCCAAAACTGAGCTTATATTTCCTCCCTCACGTGCCTCTTCCCCTGACTTGTCTGTCAAGAGCAGTGGCACAACCATCCACCCGTCCCCACATGTCAGGGTACTAGGTGTTATCCTGGATTCTGAACTCTCCTTTCGGCCCCACATCCAATCACTTTCCAAAGCTTGCCGCCTCAACCTCCGCAACATCTCTAGACTACGTCCCTTTCTAACGAACGAAACCACAAAGCTCCTGATTCACTCCCTGGTTATCTCTCGCCTCGACTACTGCAACTCCCTCCTCATTGGCTTACCTTTAAATAGACTATCCCCCTTCAGTCCATTATGAATGCTGCCGCCAGACTCCACCTTACAAACCGCTCAGTGTCTGCTACCCCCCTCTGCCAATCCCTTCATTGGCTGCCACTCGCCCAACGGATTCAATTCAAAATACTAACAATAAGTTACAAAGCCATCCACAACTCTGTCCCCAGCTACATCACTAGCCTAGTCTCAAAATGCCAACCTAATCGCCCTCTCCGTTCCTCCCAGGACCTCCTGCTCTCTAGCTCCCTCATCACCTCCTCCCATATCCGCCTCCAGGACTTCTTCCGAGCCTCGCCCATCCTCTGGAATTCCCTACCCCAATCTGTCAGACTGTCTCCAAATTTATCCACATTTAGGCAAACCCTGTAAACTTTCCTCTTAAGAGACGCCTATCCTGCCTCCATCTAACAACTGCACTATTTTCTCCATTAGCTCATCCCCCACAGCTATTACCCTTTTGTATAACTTGACCCTCCCTCCTAGATTGTAAGCTTTAACGAGCAGGGCCCTCTGATTCCTCCTGTATTGAATTGTATTGTACTTGTACTGTCCTCCCTAATGTTGTAAAGCGCTGCGTAAACTGTTGGCGCTATATAAATCCTGTATAATAATAATAATGTCTAAACTGCTGGCAACAAAAGTGAGAACACCCCTGAGTGAAAATGTCCAAATTGGGCCCAAAGTGTCAATATTTTGTGTGGCCACCATTATTTTCCAGCACTGCCTTAACCCTCTTGGACATGGAGTTCACCAGAACTTCACAGGTTGCCACTGGAGTCCTTTTCCACTCCTCCATGACAACATCATGGATGTTAGAGACCTTGCGCTGCTCCACCTTCCATTTGAGGATGCCCCACAGATGCTCAATAGGGTTTAGGTCTGGAAACATGCTTGGCCAGTCCATCACCTTTACCCTCAGCTTCTTTAGCAAGGCAGTGGTCATCTTGGAGGTGTGTTTGGGGTCATTATCACGTTGGAATACTGCTCAGCGGCCCGGTCTCCAAAGGGAGGAGATCATGCTCTGCTTCAGTATGTCGCAGTACATGTTGGCATTCATGGTTCCCTCAATGAACTGTAGCTCCCCATTTCCCGGCAGCACTGTAGGGAAGACACACTTGTCTGTACTCCTCACCTGATTGCCACCACGCACGCTTGACACCATCTGAACCAGATAAGTTTATCTTGGTCTCATCAGATCACAGGACATGGTTCCAGTAATTTATGTCCTTAGTCTGCTTGTCTTCAACAAACTGTTTGCGGGCTTTCTTGTCCATCATCTTTAGAAGAGGCTTCCTTCTGGGACGACAGCCATGCAGACCAATTTGATACAGTGTGTGGCGTATGGTCTGAGCACTGACATGCTGACCCCCCCACCCCTTCAACCTGTGCAGCAATGCTGGCAGCACTCATACGTCTATTTCCCAAAGACAACCTCTGGATATGACGCTGATCACCTGCACTAAACTTCTTTGGTCGACCTTGATGAGTCCTGTTCTGAGTGGAATCTGTCCTATTTAAGACCGCTGTATGGTCTTGGCCACCGTGCTGCAGCTCAGTTTCAGGGTCTTGGCAATCTTCTTATAGCCTAGACCATCTTTTTGTAGAGAAACAATTCTTTTTTCAGATCCTCAGAGAGTTCTATGCCATGAGTTGCCATGTTGCACTGCCAGTGACCAGTATGAGAGAGTGAGCGTGATAACACCAAATTTAACACACCTGCTCCCCATTCACACCTGAGACCTTGTAACACTTATGCCGCGTACACACGGTTGGATTTTCCGACGGGAAATGTTGGATGTGAGCTTGTTGTCGGAAAGTCCGACCGTGTGTATGCTCCATCGAACATTTGCTGTCGGACTTTCTGCCAACAAATGTTTGCTAGCAGGTTCTCAAATTTTCTGCCAACAAAACTTTGTTGTCGGAAAGTCTGATCGTGTGTACACAAGTCCGCGCACAAAAGTTCACGCATGCTCGGAATCAAGTAGCCGGAAGCGCTCGATCTTGTAAAACTAGCGTTCATAATGGAGATAGCACATTCGTCACGTGGCAAATTTTGAAATCTCTCAATGCAGCACATTCTCTTCTTTATAATGCTATAATAATGAAGTTGCTTTGCTGCTGATATTCACAGAGTTCTGACAAATGTATTTTTTATTATTTCTCGTGATCTCCTGAATAATATTTGTTTTTGTTGGGTTTTTTTTATTTTTTTTTTCTAGTGATCACCATAATTTTTTTTTTCGTTTTGTGTGTCAGGTTACCACAACACCATTATTATCTTGTATTTTTTAACCTCAAAGATAAAACTATGTTGGTGTCCCTTGTTAATTTGACATTGTATTTTTGAAATGTACCTGCCTACTCACAAACAAACTGTCCTTTTTGAAGTCAAACACATAGCCAAGTATTTGTTAAAACAAAAATTAGAAATTTAATAGGGGTCATAACAAAATAAAGAGGAAGGCAATGCTGGAGAAAGCATTGGAATTGGTGAAGCCTTTGTACCCCAAGGCAGACATCAATTATTTGACTGTCAAAATTGGTAACCTGAGGAGTACACCTAATAGGGAGCACAATACGGTCCAGGACTCCGAGATCGGAAGAAGCAGTAGATGACATATATGTCCCGAGGCTGTGGTCTTACAACAGCCTGCATTTTTTGCCAGACTACACCAAACCCAGGCCATCACTCTCAACACTTCCATCCACACTTCCTTCCATGCTGCTGTGGTGGGTTGGGTGGCTGTGGTGTTGGTGGTGTTGCTGGAGGTGGTGGAGGAGTATGGTTCAACTCACACAGGTGGGTTTTATTTGTGAGTTTGCCCCTCGTCCAATTGTTTAGGGCCTTCAAAATTATTTCCTCACAGATTGTGCATTGGCCCTCCTCCATGTGTTCGAGCTTGCCAAATGCCAAATGAGTTGGGGCCCCCCAAAAAAAAGCCTCTTGCACTCTGCCTGAATTTAAGGACAACAATAACATTTGGACACATTTTAGGGGGTGTTTAGGGTAAGCACTACTATGGAGCTGACAAAATACATTGTTAAGTGACTAGGCTAGGTGTGTATGGGCCCAGGGTAGCATGCTGGGGAGTTTAGTGAAGGCAATTATGCTTGAAGGACAAAAAAGGAGCATTAAAAGCTTACGGCATGCATGAGGACAAAGAGGACATTCACAGCACATTACAATCATGGTAATTAGGGAATGATGAAATAAATACAATACATAAGCAAACATTAAAAACATAGAATGTGATGTTAAAGTATAAAACTTACCTTAATATAGTCCTTCTGCAGGACCTGAATGATAGCAGAACAGATCTCTGGAATAATGATTCCCAGAGCCTGGGGGGAGATCCCAGTCGTGAACTTAATATCCTGGAGACTTCTCACCATAGCCAAGTACTGCAAGGTGGCGACGAGCCTTTGCTTGGCGCATGCAGGTGTCCTGCTTGGTAATATAGGGAGTAAGCAAAGCCAACACACGGTGATAGACGGGGTCCGTCATCCAGAGATCGTCAGGATTATACTCCTGGAGCTCCCGCAACAAAGGCATATGAGAGAACTGGGCACAATTAAGTAACCAATTCTTGGGCCATGAACTCCTCCTCCCCCTGTTCATGGACTGGACTTGGGTCAAAGCAAGAACTCCAACACCAAGCCCAACAACAGCACAAACTCTACGATGAGTACGTAACCGCAACATGGCTAGAAAACGGTCGGCTGCTCAGAACAAACTGACAGAACACACTGAAAATCAGAAAGGACCTGAGAAGAACGAGCTGAAAATCAGAAACGAGCGGACAAGAAAGGACTGAAAAACAGACGCAAACTATAAAAAGAACACACTGAAAGACAGGAACGAACTGACACCACGCACTGAAGAACAGATACGAACTGAAAAGTGCGAATCGGCTCTCACCAAACTTCTACTAAGACAAGATAAACACAAGCTTAGCAGAAGGAGCCCAAAGGTTGGCGCACTGGCTATTGAACAACCTTTTTAATCGACTTGTCGTACATGTTGTACGTCACCGCGTTCTCCCGTTCGGAATTGTTTGCCAAAATTTGTGTGACCGTGCGTGTCAGGGAAGTCGTCTGCAGAATACAGCTGATGCTCGCAGGCGCACACCTGTGCACAGGCACCAGCAGGGGATTCGCAGAACAACCATGGGTGCATCAGTAAATGCGCATGTGCACACCCTATCATCAGAACTGGCGCCAGGCGGCCTATTTAAACACAGACTTAGTATTGGCTGTTTGCTGCTTGGTCTACAGCGTGTACCTGAATTTTTGCTACCTGTGTTGATTCCTGATTACCGTTCTGGCCTGCTACCTGACTTCTCTCCTGCCTGCTGTTTATACCTGATCTGCCTATCTGCTGCTGAACCTACCTGTGACCTGACTTCTCTCCTGCCTGCTGTTTATACCTGATGTGCCTACCTGCTGCCGAACCTGCCTGTGATCTGACTTCTCTCCTGCCTGCTGTTATACCTGATCTGCCTACCTGCTGCTGAACCTGCCTGTGAGCTGACCTCTCTCCTGCCTGCTGTTGTACCTGATCTGCCTAGCCGTAGCCAATTCTGCCTGTGACCTGACTACGTTCCTGCCAGCTGCGTCATCTGATCTGTCTATCTGCTGTCGAGACCTGCCAGTGATCCAGCTATGCTCCTGTCTGCTTCCAGTCAAGTCCAGCCGTCCACCTGTGTGTTTCCGGCAACTTCCTGCACAGACTTCGGGACTTCCATAGGCACTTTTACTCCACCGTGCTCCAGCGCCAGCTGTTCCACTACCAGCGGCCCTTGAGCCGGAGTTGTACGGGAGGCTTTCCTCTACACGTCAAGCTCGCCACCAGGGACTTGACAGTATGCAAGACAAGTTTGAGCCAACAACCTTCGAACAAAAATCCAGTTTTGTTGGCAGAAATTCCGATCATGTGTACGCGGCATAACAAGTCACATGACATCGGGGAGGGAAAATGGCTAATTGGGCCTAATTTGGACATTTTCACTTAGGGATGTACTCACTTTTGTTGCCAGCGGTTTAGACATTAATGGCTGTGTGTTGAGTTATTTTGAGGGGACAGCAAATTTAAGCTGTTATACAAGCTGTACACTCACTACTTTACATTGTAGCAAAGTGTAATTTCTTCAGTGTTGTCACATGAAAAGATCTAATAAAATATTTACAAAAATGTGAGGGGTGTACTCACTTCTGTGAGATACTGTAGTTATTAATAGAGATTCTGTACCTCCAGATAATTGTTACAGCAAAGTCCAGTTGCAGGGTCCCCTGAGGGTGATCGTGATGCGGTGTCTGTCTTTGTGTTGGAGAATTGAGGATAAGGTCAGTGGTGATGGGGAAATACTCCAACTGTTGTGCAACCAGCCTGGAACACAGCTTCTCACCAGCAGAAAGCATCATGACACTGGAACTCAGAGTCAGCCTATCTACTCTGCATCTTAGTCCTTAGTAGCTTCTATTCTGACATGCAACCAGACCTCTAACTACCAGAGGTGGCCATCAGATGCCTAACCTGGCTCTAGCCTATGCTATGCGCTTTATCTCATGCATGCACAGTAGGGATGAGCTTCGTGTTCGAGTCGAACCCATGTTCGACTCGAACATCGTGTGTTCGGTCGTTCGCCGAATTGCGAACGATATGGGCCGTTCGCATCAAATTCGAGTGGTGCTTCACGGCCCATGATTCACTGCGCATTGCAGTGCATTGCTGGCTGATGATTGGCCAAGCATGCACTATGACCCGCATGCTTGGCCAATCACAGCGCCATCTGAACAGAGAGAGGTTCAGATGGAGGAGGCTTTGGCCAATTATGACTCAGGGGGTTTAGTACACGCCCCACACTATATAAGGCCACCTGCACGGCGGCCCTGTGTAGTGTGTTCCGGCATTCAGATAGATAGAGAGAGGAAGACAGACAGTGTTATTTGATTTAAGTTAGATAGAGTAGGCAGGTCGAGTCAGTTAGCTGCAGTTACAGTGTATTGTCTATACATTTTATATATATATATATATATATATATATATATATATATATATATATATATATATTGTATTCAGTTTAGCTAGATCCTGTTCTTCTCTTCCTAATATACTGACAGGCAGGCAGGTGTTTTTACAGTATTTCCAGCTACTGTACTGTGTACCCTGCACAGTCTCAAAAAAGAAAGAAGGAGGGCGCACCAACCTAGTGCATCACCACTGATAAACTTTAATGCAGCATAAAAACAGCAAAAATAATACTCACAAACCAGCTATCAAAACCAGCTTTGAAAAGGGCACAAATGCACTGTTCTGTGAATCGACACAACAGGACCTATTGCCAAGAGGGTCAGACCGGTGCAGATGGCCAATGGCTAACGCGTTTCGGGGGAGCACCCCTTTCTTCAGAGCCTGAGCGGGCATTTCTTTTTTGTTTCTTTCTAGCTTGAATACCCATTGTTCAAAGGAGGGCTGCAAGACGTCAGACATTACCTTCTTTAGGTGGTCGCACCACATGTTCAGTTCCTGGACACATGAGCGCAGGAGAGATTTTTACTGTCCCTGCACAGTCTCGCCTACAGTATAGCAACCTGCGGCCAGGTGCTTGTGTAGACTCATTGAAGTATTTCCAGCTACTGTACTGTGTACCCTGCACAGTCTCACCTACAGTAAAGCTACCTGCAGCCAGGTGCTTGTGTAGGCTCATTGAAGTAAGTTCCAGTTACTGTATGGTGTACCCCGCACAGTCTCACCTACAGTATAGCTACCTGCAGCCAGGTGCTTGTGTAGGCTCAATGAAGTATTTCCAGCTACTGTACTGTGTACCCTGCACAGTCTCACCTACATTATAGCTACCCGCAGCCAGGTGCTTGTGTAGGCTCATTGAAATATTTCCAGCTACTGTACTGTGTACCCTGCACAGTCTCACCTACAGTATAGCAACCTGCAGCCAGGTGCTTGTGTAGGCTCATTGAAGTATTTCCAGCTACTGTACTGTGTACCCTGCACAGTCTCACCTACAGTAAAGCTACCTGCAGCCAGGTCCTTTTGAAGGCTCATTGAAGTATTTCCAGCTACTGTACTGTGCACCCTGCACAGTCTCACCTACAGTAAAGCTACCTGCAGCCAGGTGCTTGTGTAGGCTCAATGAAGTATTTCCAGCTACTGTACTGTGTACCCTGCTGTCACGTAATAGGTGATGGAGCCTGATATGCAGAGGACGGCCTCTCTTACAACTCTGACTTAGAGCCCCTGATAGAGCTAACAGGAAGCACCGAGATGCAGAGACGCACGAGTGCCTGGCAGGATCGCTGAACCTGGAGCTGGATTGGAGCACCCGGCCGGGCTGTAGAGGTGTTTGTAGGAATCCCAGAGCAGTGGTAGGCAGGTAGCTGGAGCGAGTAGACAATCGGTCCCCACAGGCAGAAGTTCAGGTGCAGCAGAAGGGATGGTGGCACCCTCGAGGCTGAAGAGAAGGCAGGTACAGGCAGGCCGGGTCATACACAAATGAGCACGTCAGGAACAGAGGCTGAAGCGGAAGCAGAATCAGATTACAGGCCGGGTCGTCAGCAGACTGGCAGCAAAGTGGCAGAAGGAGCAGGCAGATGCAGAGTAGAGGACAAGCCGGGGTCGGATACAGGCAGGAAACAGGAACGTCAGGAAGCAAGCCGGGTCACAACAGGAACGGAAGTCAGGTAGGTAATTGCAGGATACACAGGGAACGCTGTAGAGCAGACAGCACTGAGTCTGGAAACTGACTGAGTTTAAGTAGCCTGTTTGGGTGTCAAAAGCTGTCACAGGGTGTGTGTGCACCAATGGCATTCTGACAGGGGCAGAGGTAACAGGTCATCTTCTTTGGCAGCCATCTTGGGTGCTGGCATGACCTTCCTGACAGACAGAGGTAACAGGTCATCTTCTTCGGCAGCCATCTTGGGTGCTGGCATGCCCTTCCTGACAGGCAGAGGTAACAGGTCGTCTTCTTCGGCAGCCATCTTGGGTGCTGGCATGCCCTTCCTGACACCTGCACAGTCTCACCTACAGTAAAGCTACCTGCAGCCAGGTGCTTGTGTAGGCTCATTGAAGTATTTCCAGCTACTGTACTGTGTACCCTGCACAGTCTCACCTACAGTATAGCAACCTGCAGCCAGGTGCTTGTGTAGGCTCATTGAAGTATTTCCAGCTACTGTACTGTGTACCCTGCACAGTCTCACCTACAGTAAAGCTACCTGCAGCCAGGTGCTTGTGTAGGCTCAATGAAGTATTTCCAGCTACTGTATTGTGTACCTTGCTGTCATGTACCTGGTGATGGAGCTTGATATGCAGAGGACAGCCTCTCTTACAACTCTGACTTGGAGCCCCTGATAGAGCTGACAGGAAGCACCGAGATGCAGAGTCGCATGAGTGCCTGGCGGGGTCGCTGAACCTGGAGCTGGATCGGAGCACTCGGCCGGGCTGTAGAGGTGTCTGTAGGAATCCCAGAGCAGTGGTAGGCAGGTAGCTGGAGCGAGTAGACAATCGGTCCCCACAGGCAGAAGTGCAGGTGCAGCAGAAGGGATGGTGGCACCCTCGAGGTTGAAGAGAAGGCAGGTACAGGCAGGCCGGGTCATACACAAATGGGCACGTCAGGAACAGAGGCTGAAGTGGAAGCAGAATCAGATTACAGGCCAGGTCATCAGCAGACTGGCAGCGAAGTGGCAGAAGGAGCAGGCAGATGCAGAGTAGAGGACAAGCCGGGGTCGGATGCAGGCAGGAAACAGGAACGTCAGGAAGCAAGCCGGGTCACAACAGGAACGGAAGTCAGGTAGGTAATTGCAGGATACACAGGGAACGCTGTAGAGCAGACAGCACTGAGTCTGGAAACTGACTAAGTTTAAGTAGCCTGTTTGGGTGTCAAAAGCTGTCACAGGGTGTGTGTGCACCAATGGCATTCTGACAGGGGCAGAGGTAACAGGTCATCTTCTTTGGCAGCCATCTTGGGTGCTGGCATGCCCTTCCTGACAGGCAGAGGTAACAGGTCGTCTTCTTCGGCAGCCATCTTGGGTGCTGGCATGCCCTTCCTGACACCTGCACAGTCTCGCCTACAGTAAAGCTACCTGCAGCCAGGTGCTTGTGTAGGCTCATTGAAGTATTTCCAGCTACTGTACTGTGTACCCTGCACAGTCTCACCTACAGTAAAGCTACCTGCAGCCAGGTGCTTGTGTAGGCTCATTGAAGTATTTCCAGCTACTCTACTGTGTACCCTGCACAGTCTCACCTACAGTAAAGCTACCTGCAGCCAGGTGCTTTTGTAGGCTCATTGAAGTATTTCCAGTTACTGTACTGTGTACCCTGCACAGTTTCACCTACAGTATAGCTACCTGCAGCCAGGTGCTTGTGTAGGCTCTTGACGTATTTCCAGTTACTATACTGTGTACCCTGCACAGTTGCACCTACAGTATAGCTACCTGAAGACAAGTGCAGGGGTTATCATACTAATAATATTACAGGAAGGCAGTTGATTCTGCTAGCTGCAGTATAATCGGTGTGTGTATATATATATATATATATATATATATATATGTATATATATATATATATATATATATATATATATATATATATTCCAGTTTTGTGCAGCTCACTGCAGGCCAATAGTATGTCTGGAAGGCCAACAAGGAGAGGCAGACAGTAACAAGCCAATAAAAGAGGGCAAGCAGGCTCTGTGTCTAGAGGCAACAGTGCTGGTCGTGGACACAGTGCATCCTCATCAGCACATGGCCGTGGGACACGCTTGGCCTTTTTTTCGGCAGCTGGCCATGTTGAGCCGCAACATGCGGAAGACTTGGTCGAGTGGATGACCAAGCCGTCCTCATCCTCCTCATCCTCTCTCACCCAGGCTCAGGGTAATTTGTCTGGCAAAGCAGCTGCCAACGCGGCCTCTTCCCTCGGCTCAATGGCATCAGTGACTCCTTCCCTAGCCCCACCATGTCCTCCTGAGGAGTCCCTCGAACTGTTTGACCACAATGTTGGGTACATGCTCCAGGAGGATGCCCAGCGTTTTGAAGGCTCTGATGATGATACTGAGCTAGATGAAGGCAGTAACGTGAGCATGGACAGAGGGGGTGCCCAAGAGGAACAGCAATCTGGCAGTCATGTTCCCCCTGCTGCAGCATACTGCCAGGTTTGCTCCAGTGATGAGGAGGGAGGGGATGATGAGGTCACTGACTCAACGTGGGTGCCTGATAGGAGAGGGGTGGAGGAGGAGGAGGCACATCACCAATGAGGCAGGATGCCCTCCAGGGGCCAGCCTAAGGGCAGAACACTGCATCACACCTCAGAGCTCCGCATGTGCAGGGCGCTGCTGTCTCTGCGCGTTATTCCAAAAGTTCTTTGGTGTGGGCCTTTTTTGAGACGAGTGCATCAGATCGCACCGCTGCTATTTGCAACATATGTCTGAAGCATATCTCGCGTGGCCAAAACATCTCTCGCTTGGGCACCACATGCTTGACCAGACATTTGTTCACCTGCCATGCAGTTCATTGGCAAGCGTACCTAAAAGACCCACACCAAAGAACAAAGAGGACCTCTCCTTGCTCCTCATCAGCTGGGATCTCCAACCCCACTATACCTTCAGTCCTCTCTGAGACCTGCACTGAGAGGAATGAAGGTGTAGAATTAGGTGTGTCACAGCCAAGATAGCAGGCAATCTGCTATCGGTACACTGACGTCAGATTGTACCAGGCAAATTTCCCTGCCCCAGCTGTTGCACCGCAGAAAGAAGTTTGCTCCCAGCCATCCACATGCCCAGCGGTTGAATGCTAGCTTGGCAAAATTTCTTGCACTTCAACTGCTACCTTTTCAGTTGGTAGACTCTGCCCCCTTCCGTGAGTTTGTGGAATGTGTGGTTCCTCAGTGGCAGGTTCCCAAATGCCACTTTTTCTCACAGAAGGCGATTCCGGCTCTCTACCGGCATGTGGAAGGCAATGTCTTGGCCTCGCTGGACAGGGCGGTCAGCGGTAAGGTGCATATTACCGATGACTCATGGTCCAGCAGGCATGGACAGGGACGTTACCTAAGTTTCACGGTGCATTGGGTGACTGCTGGCAGCTGGGAAGGATGCAGGACGAGGTGCAGTAGTGTTGGAGGTTGTTCCGCCACCACGCCTCCAAAATGCCACTACTGGGGATTCTGACACTCCTCTCTCCTCCACCCCCTCCTCTTCTTCTTCCTCCATGGCCTCTTCCTGTGCTTTGTCCTCGGAACCAGCGGTGCTCCGTAGGCGTTCAAGGGGCTAGGCAAGTACGCAGGCCAAAAGATGCCATGCGGTGCTTGAGCTGGTGTGCTTGGGGGACAGGAGCCACACTGGGGCAGAGGTTCTGTCAGCTCTGCAGGGGCAGGTTCAGAGGTGGTTGACGCCACGCCAACTTAAGGCAGGAATGGTGGTTTGCGACAATGGCACCAACCTCCTCTCCGCCCTCTGACAGGGACAAATGACCCATGTGCCCTGTTTGGCTCACCTCCTTAACTTGGTGGTGCAGCAGTTCTTGGGCAGGTACCTGGGCTTACAGGTTGTCCTGAGGCAGCCCAGGAAAGTCTGTGTGCATTTCCGCCGGTCATATAATGCCAGTGTTCGGCTGGCAGACCTCCAAAAGGAATTTAACCTGCCCAAGAACCGCCTAATCTGTGACATGTCCACCAGGTGGAACTCAACGTTGGCCATGCTGCAGCGGCTGCACACACAGCAGAGGGCAATCAATGAGTACCTGTGTGACTATGGCACCAGGACAGGGACAGGGGAGCTTGTTTTTTTTTTGCCCCACGCCAGTGGGCCATGATCAGGGATGCATGCACTGTCCTGTCACCATTTGAGGAGGCCACGAGGATGGTGAGCAGTGACAGTGCATGCATCAGTGACACTGTCCCCCTTGTCCACCTGTTGGAGCACACGCTGCATGGAATAATGGACAGGGCATTTGAGGCAGAACAGAGGCAGGAAGAGGAGGACTTCCTTAGCTCTCAAGGCCCCCTTTATCCAGACAGTGTTCCTGCGTGCCCGCCGATCACACAGGAAGAGGAGGCGGAGGATTGTGTCAGCATGGAGGTGGAGCCTGGCATTCAGCATCAGCAGCAGTCTTTAAGGGATCATTTACAGTCCCAAGAAACCTATGGACTTGTACGTGGCTGGGAGGAGGTGGCTGCGGATCATGTCGTCCTTAGTGACCCAGAGGACTCCGGACCGAATGCCTCAGCAAATCTACGCTGCATGGCCTCCCTGATCCTGCAAAGCCTGCGGAAGGATCCTCGTATTCGTGGTATCAAGGAGAGGGATCAATACTGGCTGGCAACCCTCCTTGATCCACGTTACAAGGGTAAGGTTGCGGACCATATCTTGCTGTTGCAGAAGGAGCAGAGGATGAAACACCTTCGGGAGGCCTTGCTGAAAGGTCTGTGCAATGCGTTCCCAGAGACTGGGAGGTTACAAACTCCTGTTCCTGGACAACGTGTTGCTGAGGCTTCGGTCAGTCAAAGAAGGAGCAGTGGAGAAGGTGGCCATCTGACCGATGCAACCAGACAATTTTTTAGTCCGCAGCCCCAAGGTATGATCAGTTCCAGCGTCTGTTTTACATGGTGCAGGAATACCTAGGGGCAAGATCTGACTTGGACACCTTTCCCACCGAAAATCCTCTGGGTTACTGGGTCTTGAGGATGGATCACTGGCCAGAGCTTGCACAGTATGCAATTGAGCTACTGGCCTGTCCTGCATCCAGCGTTCTTTCGGAAGGCACATTCAGTGCTGCTGGAGGCTTTGTAACCGATCACAGGGTGCGTTTGTCCACCTACTCGGTCGATCGACTGACCTTCATAAAAATGAATCAGTCTTGGATCACCACCAGCTACCAAGCACCTGATGCTGATGTAACCGAATAATTTTTTTTGAAATGTCAGATCCCTTCAAAACTGCCTATGCTGATGCTGAGTGACTATCCTGTTATGCTGAGTAATTATCCTCTTCCTCCTCAATGATCATGCTGATAGCTTGTAAGAACATTTTTGGTTCCAGTGCCTAAGGCCCAATTTTTCAGCCCCTGTTTAGGGCGTGTAATTACAATTTTTGATGCAATTCTTTGCAGCAGGGCTAGTTCCTGCGCTCCAACTAGAGTATCTGTGAGGGGTTGCAGTGTTGTGGCACTAGCACCAGTGCCTAAGGCCCAATTTTTCTGCCCCTGTTTAACAGGGACATCTAATTAGAATTCTTGATCTAATATTTCACAGCAGGGCCCGTTTCTGCGCCCACCAAGAGTAACTGTGAGGACTTACAGTGTTGTGGCACCAGCACCACCACCACCATCACCAAAGGCCCAATTTTTCTGCCCCTGTTCAACAGGGGCATGTAATTACAATTCTTGATCTAATAATTCACAGCAGGGCCCTGTGAGGGCTTACAGTGTTGTGGCAACACCAACATCTAAGGCCCAAATTTCTGCTGAGTATATAGGGCAGGCCCCTACTTTCAAACATCCAACTTACAAACGACTCCTACTTGCAAACGGAAGGAGACAACAGAAAGTGAAATGAAATCTAGCCCTAGGAAGGGAAATTCTCTCCTGTAAGAGTTAATATGGGAAAAACGTTTCTCTTTTCCACTGATGCTTTATCACCAGTCCTTGTTTCACTAAAATCCCCAAATTTTCAAAAAACATTTGGGACAAAAAGTAAAGTGTAATCTTCTGAAGAGGAGCACAGACAGCAAAACAAATGTCACAGGGGTGATAACCCTTCCCTATGTTTTCCAAAAAGATTAATACAGATTTTTTTGCTGGAGTTAAACACGTTAAAAATGTACCAGTTCAAAATTACAAACAGATTCTACATAACAACCTACAGTCCCTGTCTTGTTTGCACCGCCTGTATACTGCTGTTCAGAGTATATAGGGCCTGGTGGCCCCACACCTTTACTTTTTTTAATTTGGGTATGGGGTTCCCCTTAATATCCATAAAAGACCCAAAGGGCCTGGTTTGTCTCACTGATTTTCATCCATATTGCCAGGACCCGACATTACATTAAAGCCGCAAGCAGTTTTAAATGACTTTTATTCCTTTAAAAATGTCATTTTGTGCAGGGACTGTTCTAAGCACGGGAAACACGCGCCACTTTACAGGCATACTATAGACACCCCCAGGTATGATATTTAAAGGAATATTTCACTTTTTTTTTTTTTTTACTTTAAGCATCATTAAAATCACTGCTCCCGAAAAAATGTCCGTTTTTAAAACTTTTTTTTGCATTGATATATGTGCCCTGGGGCAGGACCCGGGTCCCCAAACCCTTTTTAGGACAATACCATGCAAATTAGCCTTAAAAATTAGCACTTTTGATTTCGAATGTTCGAGTCCCATAGACGTCAATGGGGTTCTAACGTTTGTGCAAATTTTCGGTCCGTTCGCAAGTTCTGGTACGAACCGGGGGTGTTTGGCTCATCCCCAATGCACAGTATGACAATACTGCAAGGTTTCTCTTTTTATGTACAGTATTTTCCTGAAGGCAATGTCAATGTTTCATTCCCAGGGGGCATTTGTGTGGCATAAGTGACCGCTGCCTTAAGTGAAAACAGGAAGTGGAAGAAAAAAAGACAAGTAAAGCAAAAAAGCATTTTTTTTAAATGTTCGGTGACTTCACATGAAATTTAGGGAATGGGGGGAAAGGGGGGAAAGGGGCTTCAAAGGGCAGTTTCTATCAGGTACAAGCAAAGCTCTCCTATCTCCTCTCACGTACATTTTTCAATGTGAGGACAGCCAAGCAAGGTCATAAAACTTACAAAGTAATCTGGTACTGTGACAGACCTAGGGGCTTCTGGAGAGGACTAGGAGCAAGCCTCTTACCCACTGACTATGGCCCAGGGACAGAGCAGATCATTCTCTAATGTTGAACCACCACTTAATGGACACTGAGAACGTGGTTTGTATTACTGCAGATGGGACAGTAATATTTATCCCTAAAGAAATCTAGGATACATTAATTCCACTGTATCAGAATGATGGAACATTGTATGAGCTTTGCCTCAGACTATTGTAGGTAGGAGACAAACAGTCTGCTAATGGGGTCTCCTGCTAATGTCTGTTTAATAAGGTGTTCTGTGTTTATTCTTAGGATAATGTATAATGTACTCTGCTTTACCCTTGTTGCCGGGCAATCTGTTCACCTGGGCTGGTTTAAGTGCTGCGTTAATTAGCATGTTAATTATATCATTGTCAGCTAGTAGTTGCTAGAGGAGGGGGGGAGTAGCCATGAGTCAGCCCTACCTTGTTATCTAACCTATTGTGGGATGTTTTGGGTAAATATTTGGGTTATTGTGTATGTGGGGGACTGATATACTTTTCAAGTTTATAAAAAGCCTGTATCCTTGTTCAATAAAACATTCCATGTTGCAGTTTTGTAACTGAGCTAGTCTCGCCTGATTCTTGTTTACAACATGTGACTGTAATATCTGGTATCTGAAGATCCAGACTGGAGGAAGCAGTATACTGACGGAAGCACTCAAGCGAAGTGCAGGAAGCGGTTCCGTTACAGGTACCATTTATTTTTTATTTAAACTATATTGTTTTACAATATAAATTCTTAATGAAAAGAAACACAGACATATTATTCACATCGTTAATACCTTAATCTCGCCCCCCCCCCACCTCTTCCCACCCCATGCCATAGACTCACAGACCCCCTCCTTCTCCCTCCCCACCAAAATCTATACTCCCACAAAGTTTGCTATATATTTGTTTTGTTTTTTAAAGTCCATCCACTTTTCCCATTTTCCCTGAAACCTCTCTGTCCGATCTTCTTTTCTGCTATTTAAATCTTCCATACAAAATATATAATCAATTCTTTTAAACCATTCTCTTACTGTAGGTTTTTCTGGATCTAACCACTTTTTTGGAATTACCCCTTTAGCTGCATTTAATAAATATGGTACTAATGTGTTTTTATACTGTTTCATTGTCTTATTTGTGTTGTAAAATAAACAGCTCCATGGGTCGTCTATTACCTCTTCTTCGGTAATTACAGGTACCAAAGCAGCTATAGTGCAGTCCCCGAGTACAGGGGGTGAACTAAAATCTCTTTGGGTTGCTCCTAAGGTAGGACTTCTCGATTCCCCATGTCACGGTCAGGTATTTAGGCTTCTAGACCAGTAGCTATAGCAGTAGAGAGGCTCCCACTGACCAGCATTATAAGTATACAAGCAGGTCACCCTGGTGGATGAGTCTAAGCACTAACCAATATTCACCATAACCCCTTAAGGTGGAGATGGGTTTTGCTGCATGTTAGTACTAGGTCACAATCATCAAGATTGCCCACCAGGAGGTGAGCAAACCGGGGTCCAGTAGCAGACATAGCAGAAGACATAACAGAAGCGTAGTTAGTAAACAAGCTGAAGGTTAGTAACAAGTGGTTGCAGGTTCAGATCAGGGAGACGCGTAGTCGAGGCACAAGCCAAAGATCTGTAACGAGCAGTCTCAAAGATACAGGTGGTAGCAGGCAGTGGCAGCTGGTGCTCAAAATATTTGGGGGGGGGGGGCGCAAACAAACTGAAGATTCTGAAAAAACCCCATCAATTGCAGCCTCACTGTACCATCAATCGCAGCCACTGTGCCATAAAACGCAACCACTGTGCCCATCAATTGCCGCCACTGTACCATCAAACGCAGCCACTGTGCCCATCAATTGCCGCCACTGTGCCATCAAAGGCAGCCAGTGTGCCCATCAATTGCCACCACTGTACCATCAAACACAGCCACTGTGCCATCAAATGCAGCCACTGTGCCCATCAAATGCAGCCACTGTGCCCATCAAATGCTTCCACTGTGCCCATCAATTGCCGCCACTGTGCCATCAAAGGCAGCCACTGTGCCCATCAATTTCTGCCACTGAACTATCAAACACAGCCACTGTGCCATCAAATGCAGCCACTGTGCCCATCAGTTGCCGCCACTGTAGCATCAAACGCAGCCACTGTGCCCATCAATTGCTGCCACTGTGCCATCAAACGCAGCCACTGTGCCCATCAATTGCCACCACTGTGCCCATCAAATGCAACCACTGTGCCATCAAATGCAGCTACTGTGCCCATCAATTGCCACCACTGTGCCATCAAACGCAGCCACTGTGCTATCAAACGCAGCCACTGTGCCATCAAACGCAGCCACTGTGCCCATCAAATGCAGCCACTGTGCCCATCAAATGCAGCCACGGTGCCATATCAAATGCTCCCACTGTGCCATATCAAACGCAGCCACTGTGCCCATCAATTGCTTCCACTGTGCCCATCAATTGCCGCCACTGTGCCATCAAAGGCAGCCACTGTGCCCATCAATTTCTGCCACTGAACTATCAAACACAGCCACTGTGCCATCAAATGCAGCCACTGTGCCCATCAGTTGCCGCCACTGTAGCATCAAACGCAGCCACTGTGCCCATCAATTGCTGCCACTGTGCCATCAAAGGCAGCCAGTGTGCCCATCAATTGCCGCCACTGTACCATCAAACACAGCCACTGTGCCATCAAACGCAGATAAAGATTCTGAAAAAACCTTATCAATTGCAGCCTCACTGTACCATCAATTGCAGTAACTGTGCCATAAAACGCAGCCACTGTGCCCATCAATTGCCGCCACTGTACCATCAAACGCAGCCAGTGTGCCTATCAATTGCCACCACTGTACCATCGAACACAGCCACTGTGCCATCAAACGCAGATAAAGATTCTGAAAAAACCCCATCAATTGCGGCCTCACTGTACCATCAATCGCAGCCACTGTGCCATAAAACGCAGCCACTGTGCCCATCAATTGCCGCCACTGTACCATCAAACGCAGCCACTGTGCCCATCAATTTCCGCCACTGTGCCATCAAAGGCAACCAGTGTGCCCATCAATTGCCGCCACTGTGCCCATCAAACACAGCCACTGTGCCCATCAAACGCAACCACTGTGCCATCAAACGCAGCCACTGTACCCATCAATTGCCACCACTGTGCCATCAAACTCACCCACTGTGCTATCAAACGCAGCCACTGTGCCATCAAACGCAGCCACTGTACCCATCAAATGCAGCCACTGTGCCCATCAAATGCAGCTACTGTGCCATATCAAATGCTCCCACTGTGCCATATAAAACGCAGCCACTGTGCCCATCAATTGCCGCCACTGTGCCATCAAAGGCAGCCACTGTGCCCATTAATTTCTGCTACTGTACCATCAAACACAGCCACTGTGCCATCAAATGCAGCCACTGTGCCCATCAATTGCCGCCACTGTGCCATCAAACACAGCCACTGTGCCCATCAAACACAGCCACTGTGCCCATCAAACGCAACCACTGTGCCCATAAAATGCAGCCACTGTGCCCATCAAATGCAGCCACTGTGTTATATCAAATGCTGCCACTGTGCCATATCAAATGCTGCCACTGTGCCCCATCAAATGCTCCCACTGTGCCCCATCAAATGCTCCCACTGTGCCCTATCAAATGCTGCCAGTGTGCCATATCAAATGCTGCCAGCGTGCCCCCGCCGTCTGCACTTACCCTGTCTCAGCGGGACAGCTCCTCTATGTCTTCTCCTGTCCTCTGCTATGATTGGACGCCAATCACAGCGCTTGTCGTTTCAGCCAATCAGGTGACGGGTAACAGATCTGAGCACCTGATTGGCGGAGAGGTGGTTTAGTGTTAGGAAAGCGAATATTCATTTGCTTTTCTAACACAGTTAAGTGACCTGCGAGAGCCCAGCATGGCGTTCGCAGGTCACCTTTTTTGACACCTATTAGAGCCTATGGCTCTAATCAGGTGCTTCAAAAACACCCCCCGCTGCTGTAATTCAGGCGCCTGGTGCCCGAAAAGGGTCCGGGCACCTGAATAGGGGGTGGCAGCGGCGGCCATAGATAGATTCATGCAATGCATGAATCTTTCTATTGGTGCTAGAGGGGGTGGCAGGAGAGAGGGGGCCCGTGCACCCTTATGGACGCACCGCCACTGGTAGCAGGAATAACAAGAACGAGATATTGGCTGGAAAGTGTACAATAATCAGTAAGTACAAAGGCATGGCTTAAAAAGGAAATTCATGGGAGGGGCAAAGAGTTCAAGGTTCACCAGAAACTAGGTTCAAGACAAGCTTGTCTAAGGAATTGTCCAGGAAGCTGTCCAGCATCTCAGGTTGCTATGCCTGTAGCATTTTTCTTACTCCAGACACGGCGACTCCCCCTCCTCGAGAAGGCACATGTACAGTCATGTCAATTAGGGATGAGCCAACGGTTCGAATTGCAGTGCATTGCTGTATGATGATTGACCAAAGCATGCACCTGACCTGCATGCTTTGGCCAATCACAGCGCGCTCTGCTGAGAGAGCCATAATTGGCCAAAGGCAGGGTGCCTTTGGTCAATCATGGCTCAGGGGGATTAAGTCCACGCCCCACACTATATAAGGCTGCTTACATAGCGGTCATGTGTAGTGTTGTTGGCGTGGACAGAGAGATAGCTTGAGTTAGATTAAGCAGACAGGTTATTCAGTTAGTGGCAGTGTAATTTATATATATATATATATATATATATATATATATATATATATACAGTCAGTCTAGTATAGTATAATATATGTATATGTATATATATATATATATATATATATGTATATGTATATATATATATATATATATATATACTCTGCATTTAGCATAGACTTTATATTCAGTGTTTACTCTATATTAAGTCAGTGCAGGCAGTGTATTAATATAGATATATATATATATATATATATATATATATATATATATATATACAGTCTAATATATATATATATATATATATATATATATATATATACTCTGCATTCAGTGTAGCCTATATATACAGTGCATTCAGTGGTTTATAGTTTCTAATACACTTCAGGCGGTGTACACAGTATATAATACAATGTAGTGTGGTGTGGCAAAACAAAAAATACATCATGTTCGGAAGGCCACCAAGGAAAGGCAGACGCTCACAGGCCACTAAAAGAGGGCAAGTAGCCTCTGCGTCTACAGTCAACAGTGGTGGTCATGGACATGGTGCATCCTCTGCAGGTGGCTGTGGAGCACGCGTGTCCTTTTTTTCTGCTGCTGGCCGTGTTATTGAGCCAGAACATGCAGAAGAGTTGGTGGAGTGGATAACGAAGCTGTCTTCATCCTCCTCATCCTCTCTCACCCAATCTCAGAGTAGTTTGGCTTCCAACGCAGCTGCCAAAGCGGACTATTCCACCGGCTCCTTGTCCACAGTCACTCCTTCCATAGCCTCACTATCATGCACGGAGGAGTCCCCAGAATTATTCGACCACAGTGTTGGTTATATGCTGCTGGAGGGTGCGCAGCGATTTGAAGGCTCCGATGTTGGTTCAAAGGTTGAGGAAGGGAGTAACGTGAGCCTAGAGAGAGGGGGTGCCACAGAAGGACAAGAAACTGGCAGTCACGTTCCCCAAGCTGCAGCATACTCCCAAGTTTGCTCCAGTGACAAGGAGGGAGGGGATGATGAGGTCACTGACTGTACTTAGGTGCCTGAGAGAAGAGAGGATAAGGAGGCACAACTCCAACGAGGCAGGATGTCCTCTAGGGGGCAGCTTAAGGGCAGTCACCCTATTGCATCACATCGCAGAGCTCTGGAGGTGCAAGGCAATGCTGTCTCCCTGCTGACTTTTAAAAGTTCCTTGGTGTGGGTCTTTTTCGACTTGTGTGCAGCAGATCGCACTGTTGCTGTTTGCAACCTATGTCTGAAGCGTGGCCAGAATAGCCGCTGCTTGGGCACCACATGCTTGACCAGACATATGACGACCTGCCATGCAGTCCGTTGGCAACAGTACTTGAAAGACCCACATCATAGAAAAAGGCAGATTTCTCCTTGCTCCTCATCTGGGATCTCCAACCCTACTATACCTCCAGTCCTCTCAAAAACCTGCACTGAGAGGAATGAAGGTATAGCAATAGGTGTCCCAAGTACTTGCCAATCTGCTAGCAGTACACCACCAATTGATTTTAGCAGGCAAATTTCCCTACCCTAGTTGCTGAACCATAAAAACAAATTCGGTCCTAGCTATCCACATGCTCAGCATCTAAATGCTAGCTTGGCTAAATTGCTATATTTTTAATACTTTTGATATAATATTTTTTGATATAATATTTCACAGCAGGGCCTGTTTCTGCGCCCAACAAGAGTAACTGTGAGGGGTTACAGTGTTCTGGTGCCATCAAAACCAAAGTCCCAATTTTTCTGCCCCTGTTTAACAGGACCATGTCATTAAAATTTTTGATATAATGTTTAACAACAGGGCCCGTTCCTGTGCCCAACAAGAGTAACTGTGAGGGGTTACAGTGTTCTGGCGCCACCAACACCTAAGGCCCAATTTTTCTGCCCCTGTTTAACAAGGCCACGTAATTACAATTTTTGATATAATATTTCACAGCAGGGCCCATTCCTGTGCCCAACAAGGGTAACTGTGAGGGGTTACAGTGTTCTGGCACCACCAACACCTAAGGCCTAAACCTAAAGGAATATTTCATTTTTATTGTTTTACTTTAAGCTTTATTAAAATCACTGCTCCCGAAAAAAAGTCAGTTTTTAATACTTTTTTTTGCATTGATACATGCCCCCTGGGGCAGGACCCGGGTCCCCAAACACTTTTTATGACAAAAACTTGCATATAAGCCTTTAAAATGAGCATTCTTGATTTTACATGTTCGTATCCCATAGACTTTAACGGTGTTCGCGTGTTCGCACAAATTTTTTGCCTGTTCGCATATTCTGCTGTGAACCGAACCGGGGGGTGTTCGACACATCCCTAATGCCAATGAACATCTAAATGATTCAGAGATTCAGAGAAGGATTAGGAGAAAGTGCTGTGGTCAGATGAGATCAAAATTGAGCTCTTTGGCATTAACTCAATTTGCCGTGTTTGGAGGAAGAAAAATGCTGACTATGTCCCTAAGAACACCATCCCCACAGTCAAGCAGAGAGGTGGAAACATGATGCTTTGGGGCTGTTTCTCTTCTAAAGGTACAGGCCGACTTTTTACGCATTGAGGGCCAATGGAGGGGTCTATGTATTGTAAAATTTTGGATGAGAACCTTCTTCCCTCAGCCAGAACACTGAAGATGGGTCATGGAGAGGTCTTCCAGCATGACAATTACCCAAAACATACCGCAAAGACAACAAAGAAGTGGCTCAAGAAGAAGCACATTAAGGTCATGGAGTGGTCTTTTCAGTCTCCAGACCTTAATCCTATGGAAAATTTATGGAGGGATTTGAAACTTTGAGTTGCCAAGAGACAGCCAAGAAACCTTAAGGATTTAGAGAAGATCTGTAAAGAAGAGTGGACCAAAATCCCTCCTGAAATGTGTGCAAACCTGGTGACCAACTAAAAGAAATGTCTTACTTCTGTGTTTGCCAACAAGAGTTTCTCCACCAAGTACTAAGTCATGTTTTCCTTGGGGATCCAATACTTATTTTACTCACTGAACTGCAACTCAATTTATAACATTTGTTTTATGTGTTTTTTCTGGATTTTTTGTTGATATTCTGTCTCTAGCATTTAAAATACACCTATGATACAAATTATAGACCCTTCAGTTCTTTGGAAGTGGGCAAACTTACGAATCTGCAGAGGATCAAAAAATTATTTTTCCCACTGTACAGACAGAACACAAAACTCCTGTAGAAACAGCAATTTTTAAGCCAGTAGGCATGGAGCCTTAAAAAAACTACTGATGATTTTATAAGATAGTTACTGAAACTAATGTCTACTTTTACTTCTCCTTATGTTTATTGTACATAAGCATCTGAGTGTCACAACCCGTAACCACAAAGGATCAGTTTAAAATTGGAAAACATTAAGTCACAAACATACATCCAAATGGTGAGGAAAGTCCAGCGGAAAATCCAGAAGTCATCTAAAATTATGACCAGTCGTCACCAACACCTGATTATAATCACCAGTATCTGATCATTTGTCACAAACATCTGACCAATGACCAAAGAGTGCATGGCTTGCATCTTTTCTGTTAAAAATACACATGTCAGATCTGTAATAACCTGAGACAGTACCAGCATATATTTGATGTCTGTGTCTGATCTACCATACTACAGTATGTCTCTTCCAATTGGGCCTCACTGACTAACTAGGGACAGGAAGCTGTACCTATACTTCAAAAAAAAAATTCACAACACCTTCTGACACACTGCCTATGTGGTGGGATGTCTGTACTTCTGCAGTAGTGACGTCATCATATACCAGCAATTCAAGGCAACCGAAGGCCTAGGTATATAGACAACATCCTCATCCTATGGAAAGGCGATGAGGAGTTCCTGGAGATGTGCATGAGAGTTGAATTCAAACAATCATGGTATTTTCCTCTCATATGAGGTGCATTTAGAGGAGATTTTTTTTTTTCTAGATTTTAAAAAAAGGGTGGCAAACAACAATATAGTTACCAGCACTTTTTTTAAATTCACAGTTCTCAACTCTGTCATCTCCATGGATAGTTGCCATAACAGGTCTTGGCTGGAATTAGTACCACATAGCCAATTTATGCATCTTAGATGTAATTGCTCTAGGGTGGAGGATTTTGATGTCCAAGCCAGTATCCTAAAGGAGTGATTTTTGGGAAAGGGATATAAGAAGGAGCATTTGGAGTTGGATATTTCCCAGATTAGATCTATGAATAGGGAGGCCTTGTTGGTTGATAGGAAAAATAAGAGAAAAAAAGTGTCACAATCTGGGGTCAGGCTCGGAGACCAGTAGTTATAGCAGTAGGAGGACTCCCACTGACCAGTAGGACTGATGTACAAGCAGGTCACCCTGGCAAATAACACAGGCTCAAATGAGGTGCGGAGTCTAAGTACTAACTGTTTTTCACCAGAGCTTCTGATGGTGGATATGGGTTTAGCTACATGTTAGTAACAGGTCAGGGTCCTCAGGATTGCCCCACTATGACATGAGCAAGCTGGGGTCCAGTAGCAGATATAACAGTGGGAGGAATAGTGCCTCATCATTGGTGTCAGTAGGAGAAATAGTGCCCCATCATTGGTGTCAGTGGGAGGAATAGTGCCTCATCATTGGTATCAGTGGGAGGAAAAGTGCTCTATCATTGGTGTCAGTGGGAAGAACATATCCAGGATCCAGGTATGTGGGGTGTAACTCAATCCCAGTTTTACTACACAAAGAGAAAAACTGGGATTGAGTTACACCCCACATGCCTGGATCAGAGTTTCCTTATCAAACAGAAATGTAGTCCGTAAACAAGCCAAAGTTCGGTAACAAGTGGTTGCAGGTTGGGATCAAGCTGAAGCGTACTTGAGGAACAAGCCAAGGGTCAGCAACGAGTAGTGGCAAAGATATGAACGGCAGTAGAAAAGACAAAATGTCAAGTCACCTGGGTCCAGGTGACAGATGCACACCGATGGAGTCAGGAGCGCACCGCCAAGGTAGTGGACCCTACGGCTCACTGATGCGGATGGAACTCTGGGTGGTTCAGGAAGGCAGGTCCACTGGAGCACGGATCAACACGGATCCCACTGGGAGCTAGATCATAAGATTCCCCAGGGCGCGGAGTCTAAGAGCCAGCAGGTGTTCACCAGAGCCTCTAGTGGTGAGGATGGACTGCTGCAACTGACTCCAGGTCGCGGCCCCCAGGGTCTCCCAGCTCACGGTAGGCTACAGGAGGATAGAGAGGAAGCAACAGCCCAGGACAACAAGGGATAGTAAGGAGATAAGCCAAAGGTCAGGGCGACTAGCAGACAAGGATAGACAGAGAACACGCCAAAAGGTCAGGGTCACAAGCAAGCAGGGATAGTCAAGAACAAGCCAAGATCGATAAACAGGATCAGATGTAGGACACAGAGTAATGAGCAGACGGAAGCCAAAGCTGGCTTGCAGTGCACAGGCTAATATAGAGTTCCCTGATAGGGGCTGGGGTGGAGCCAAGCTTTGAGGAGAGATTACTTAAGCAGCCAGGTGAGAGTGGCTGGCCTCTTAATCTGAACACATGGAGAGGTAAGCTGACAGACACACATTACTGCATAACCATGACACAAAAGCAAGATACTGGCTAGAGAGAGCACAATAATCTGGCAAACAGGAAGTGCAGAGACATGGCTTAAATCAAGAAGTTCATGGGAGAAGTAAAGAATTTGTGTTTCAAGACAAACAAGATTCAAGGCAGGATCATTTAAGGAATTGTCCAGGGAACTGTCCAGCATCTCAAGTAGCTCAGCAAGAAGAGTCATTGCCAGATACAGCCCTGACAAAAAGATACTGAGAAATGAGTGATCTCTCATTACTTCTTTTTCTATTCAACATCCAGCTATTAAGAGGATTATGAGCCGACAATGGCCGGTGTTAAAAAATTACCCTATTTTATGTCCCCTTCATCCTGAAAGGCAGGGGGATATTTTCAGGGTAGTTTCCTCACTCCAAGGTATGACTCCCCCTAATATAATGAACCTGCCATCCAGCCCTTCTTTTTTGTGATCTGAAGGATTTTTTCCCTTGTAAGAAATGCTCAGTTTGATAGATTAATCACAGGAGACGTAAGAAGGGCTGTACCTTTACTTCCACTGCTACTTCTAAAACTTATTCCACCAAAACCTTCACCACATATGCCACCACCAACATAGTCTATCTTTCGCAATGTCCTTGCGGCTTGCAGTATGTGGGGAGAACCTCAAATGCTCAGTTAAAAAACCACAGGCAATATTAAAAGAAGATATAAGGGGCATATCATCCCTAAGCACTATGCAGCCTGCCATAATAAAGCCTCTACTGGGTACCCTTTTCTTGGGAATAGACAAAATACACCCACCTTTGGCGGGGTAGTGCTGTGAGAAAGGGGATATCCCAGTTGGAAACCCAGTGGATTCACGAGCTGCAGGCCTTTACTCCCCACTGTATGACTGTGGCGTGGGATGTCAATGCATTTATTAATAATGAATGATTCTTCACTCCATGTTCGTCCTGTGATTAGTTTAATGTGTCTGTTTTTTTGGGGGGTTTTTGGTTTGAGGTTTTTGTGCAGTTGTTTAGGCCATCTATGATTCTCACAATATATCCATAATAATTTTGCTTGTATATCCTTGGTCTCACATGTATAATTATTTATTGTAATTACCTTTAATGTACTATTTATTTCTTTGGTAAATTTTTCATTTATTGATTGTGGATAGTTCCATGTTTGATTTGTAACAGTGAACAGACATTGGGAAACCTGTATAATATTCTTCAGCCCTTTTTGGATAATTTCCATATTTTAAATTAGACTTGTTTTTATTTTTTTATTAAGATGAGGAGGGTATTCTGCTATTATACCACAAGATGGCAGACTCTTGTCCAATATCATAGTAAGGCTTAGTTCTGTGACTAAGATTACCCATTTCCTGGTTCCGGTTTTTCAATGCTCGTTCTGTCTATATTAAGCGTTGTGGTAAAGCGTGGTGTGCGTGCCTCGTAAGATGTTATTTATGATGAAATGCGTAGAGTGGAGCTGACGTCGCCACCACACACCGAGAATAAAGAAGTGGTCTGCGCTACCTCAGGACAGGCTTATACATAAGCGCTGATGTATTTTATTTGTATGTGAGTAGTTTTATTGATTTTAATAAAGCCTTATTGAGTAGTTTTACATATGTGGTACATTTGGTCTTCTGTCTTCCCATATTTGCTTCTGTGAACCAGAGGTGACATCCATGTCTGCGTTATGTGACTTCTTTGGTTTAGAGGGTCAAATTTGTGCGGTAAGCCTTTTGGTGTGGCACCTGGTGGAGGAACACATTTGTGGTGTTTTTCACATCTTGAGGTTTACCATATTTACACACCTGTGCACAAATGGGCTTTTAAAAGGAAGGCCTGCTTGTTAATCGTGGACGTTAATTTACAGTTGTGTGGACACCATTTTTTCTCCAGTATTTTATTATGCACTCTTGATTTATTTTACTGTATGGCTTTTTTTGCTTAAACTATCACTAAACCCACATCATAAAAAACTATCAATAAATGCTGTATTACATGCTGTTCATACTCACTCAGTCACTATGCGATTCGTCTTCTGTATTCTGCCAAAAACCTGGTTGATCCTGCTGCTCTCCACCTTTTGTCCATGTCCCCGATTTAGCTAGGGATTTTGCAGCTGTGGTGGCAACTTTGCACATGCATAGTTTTCAGTAAGTTTCTCTGCTGAGCATTTCCTCCCTACCTCATCTGAGCAGCCCATATGGCTATAGAGTCACACATGTAGGTTTATACACAGTGGTAAATGACAGCCCATTCCCTCTTTCCTCCTCCATGCCCACTAACCAGCTATACACAATGGGGGCAGGATATTGCATGTAGATTAATGAAGGCTTCACCTCCCTCTTATTCTTAGACAGAGGCTGGAGGGGTGTGACACAGCCTGTGACTGGCAGAAATCAGCCTAAACCATGTTATTGCCCCCCTAAAAAAAAACTGATTTCAAATATATACAGTCAGGTCCATAAATATTGGGACATCGACACAATTCTAATCTTTTTGGCTCTATACACTACCACAATGGATTTGAAATGAAACGAACAAGATGTACTTTAACTGCAGACTTTCAGCTTTAATTTCAGGGTATTTACATCCAAATCAGGTGAATGGTGTAGGAATTACAACAGTTTGTATATGTGCCTCCCACTTTTTAAGGGACCCAATCACTTAATCCTTGCTTCCTTTTTTTAGGTCCACTGGCGCTTTCATGGAGCATCCAGAGGGAACTGTTCTAGCCCCTTCCCCCAACACAAGGCTGGAACCGTGCCTGGCCCATTAGGCTCCCCTCTCCCCATACCCCATTCCCCTCTCCCTTCCCGTAGTTTGCATTTCTTATCCAGACCTCCAAGGCTGGCTCTACACCGGACTTACAGTTCATAGACCCACGTTATCATTTAGTACACCCCACCTATCTCGCCCATATCCTGCTATAACCCCAGTCCGGGTCCTTCCTATTTTAGTTTATAAGGGTCACATATCCTGACTGTTCACGTTTTTTGTCACGAGTTGTTAGTTAGGGGTGCGGAGGACGGAGCGGGTCCAATGCACCTACTCCCGTACTCGGAGTTGTTAAACGTAGTGGTTTCACTGCTCCTGGTCAGGAACTCCTTCACTAGCTGGGGGATACCATGATTGTTTCTCTGGGTGAGGTGGACTTGCTCTTACCTCTACCTCGGAGCTCACTTCTACTAGTTCTTCGTACTGTCTTCTCTTTCTTTCCTCTATCCCTCATCTCTCCAATTTTTCTTTCAGTGACGGACGTGGTCTCGCTCCTTTGCAGGAATCTGACGGATGACATGGTGAACCCTCTTGCAGAATTTGCAATAAGATCAGCCTCTGTAATGAAGGTAGGTGGTCGAGGGTCGCCCACTTTCTCCTCTATACTGTTCCATGGCTGATCCCACCACACATAGACAAGCTCTACGCATTGCCACCCACAATGTTCAGGGACTCAATTCCCCTGTGAAATGAAGGAAGATCTTCCAACTTTATCATGCCCAAAAAATAGATATACTGTTCCTGCAGGAAACACATTTCCCTAAATCATATACCCCTTCATTCATTCATGCGAACTCTGACAATAAGATCAAAGGCGTAGGACTATTCTTTTCTCACAAAATTCAGTTCTCCCTGGTATCTGAATTCAAGGACCCGGAGGGAGATTTTTGCTTGTAAAGATCCTCATAGACGAACAACTTTACTCCCTCATTTCATACTACTCGCCAAACAAGGGGCAGGCAAAGTTCTTTAAACCCCTTTTCCACACCCTTGCACCACTTACTGAAGGCCTAGTCATTTATGTAGGAGACTCCAACCTAGCCTTCGATGCGGGAATTGATAAAACTCGTCCCCCAGGCAAAAACTGGGTTCGTCCTACCAGGCAGAGTCTTAATGTAGCCAGACAGATATTCCATCACGGGTTGGTGGATATCTGGAGGGAAATGAATCTGAGGGCATGGGACTATACGCACTACTCCAACCCACATCAATCCTTTTCTAGAATAGACCATTTTTTTCTTCTACAAAAACATGTTCCGCTGGTGCATAGGTCAGACATTGGGGATTCTGCCTAGTCGGACCATTCTCTTCTCCTACTGACATTGAACGGCGGACCAATTCAACTTCCTGGATTTCACTAAACGCCTCCATCCTCAGCAACCCCACTCACGTTCGCTAAATTGAAAAACACATTCAGGAATACTTCCTTCTGAATGATATTGACAACTCCCCATCCACTCTGTGGGCAGCTCATAAGGCCGCAATTAGGGGTATCCTAATCCAAATTTCTTCTAGAATACGCAAAGCTCGCAAGTTGGATATTAACAGGTTGGAGAGGGAGTTTTCCTCCCTAAGCAAACTGCATAAATCCAAATCTTCATCAGGCTCCGCAAAAAGGCTGGAATCAGCACGCACAGCCCTAAAGCTAGCTATCGCAGCAATAGCAGAAAAGAATCTCAGATGGGTGGGGGGACGATTTTACCACCAAAAAGATAAACTAGGTTCTGTATTAGCGAGACGGTTAACCCCCAAAATAAGATCCCATGCACTCCCCAAAATGGAATTAAATGACGGGTCCCTCACACAGAACCCCAAAAAAAATTATGGAAGCCTTTCATTACTTTTATCGCACTCTGTATAGCAAGGTTGGGAAGGAATCATCTCCCGACATCATATAGGGTGTACACACGGTCGGACTTTGTTCGGACATTCCGACAACAAAATCCTAGGATTTTTTCCGACGGATGTTGGCTCAAACTTGTTTTGCCTACACACGGTCGCACAAAGTTGTCGGAATTTCCGATCGACAACCACGCGTCACGTACACCACGTACGACAAGACTAGAAAAGGCCGGTTCAGAACCAAGCGCGGCACCCTTTGGGCTCCTTTTGCTAATCTCGTGTTAGTAAAAGTTTGGTGAGAGACGATTCGCGCTTTTTCAGACTCGTGGCTTTCAGATCGTTTTCTTCCGTTCAGTTTGTGCTTGTGGGTTTGTATCTGCTCTTCAGTGCGTGCAGCAAGTTCCGCGTGACTTTAGGTAGTCATTGTATTCTTGTTCGTTCGTTACTGGTTTTCAGGTCGCTCTTCACAGGCCTTGCTGTACTTCAGTGCGTTCTGTTACTTCGTTCTGAGCAGCCGACCGTTTTCTAGCCATGTTTCGTATGCGTACTCCTCGTACAGTTCGTGCTGTGCGGGGGCTTGGTGTTGGGGTCCTGACCTTGACACAAGTCCAGTCCATGAACAGGGTGGGGAGGAGTTCATGGACCAAGAATTGGTTGCTTCAGCATGACCAGTTCTCTCATATGCCTTTGCTCCGTGAGATCCGTGAGAATAATCCTGATGATTTCAGGAACTTTCTCCGGATGACGGACCCCGTGTTTCACAGTTTGTTGGCTTCGCTGACCCCCTATATCAGCAGGCAGGATACCTGCATAAGGCAAGCCATCACTGCGGAGCAGAGGTTGGTCGCTACCCTGCGGTATTTGGCCACAGGGAGAAGTCTTCAGGACTTGAAGTTCTCGACAGGCATCTCCCCCCAGGCTCTTCTTTGTGGACATTTACTGCTTGTGTTTGTTTGAGCTGACCCTGACAGAAATGTGTTGAGTGCAGAAAATGGCGTGATTGTGTAACCTTACAAAGCACTGTTGGCTGTTATTTACTAAATGCAAAGACACTTTTCACTACAAGTGCACTTGCAACTGCACTGAAACAGCACTTGTAGTGCAAAGAGGATTTGCCCTTAGGAAATTACCCCCATTTTCTCATAAAACAACAATTACATCTCCCCAAAAGTGTTGTAGCGTTGAGACAATAATCCACACATTCTTGATGAACAATCTTTTTAATACCAGCACAATCACATGTGCATTTACCAAAGGTTTTTCTGACAAACCAACATGTTTGTTGTATAACAATTTTTGTGGTGTCATCCAAAATCAAAATGTGCATTTTATAGAAAACAGGCCTGTGTAAAACCCACAAGAAAGACACAAATCTTGATCTTACAAAGTTCACATTTGGTAGAACTGGAAGGCAATATCAGACATCAGTATTTAGGAACTGTGTTTGATATTGCGTTCAGATGGGGGGAAATCACCCCAGGAAAAGCCAAATTTGGAAGATGCACACAAATTTCCCAATGTCAACATGTGCTATCTGCCATCAGGGGGGATCAAGGGACGTGTTTTGGGGGAGAAAGCCCTTCCTCACCGCTACTTTATTATTGAGGAAGGGGTCGCACCCCCAAAACGCGTCCATTGATCTCCCGTGATGGCAGATAGCACATGTTGGCACACTGTGTGCATCCTCCAAATTTGGCTTTGGGAAAAATCACAAAAACATTTAGCACATTGTAGCACACAAAAGAAGAAAGTGATTTGGAGGGGCTTTAAACTCGCCCCAAAACATCAATGATGTTTTTATATTTTGGAATAACATCATTGATGTTTTGCTTGATGTTTTCCAATTGTAAATTACACCCCATGATCTCCCCGATCAGGATCTGGGCACTTTCGGATGTGAAAGGATCTTCATCCACAACCTCACGATCACCTAAAAAGAGAGGAACCCCAAACTAAATTAGGTTTGCAAAAAAATGCCGCCATCCATCTCTTACGTGAGCCTGTGGTTTCAGACACTCACCTGTTGTGGTGACTAGTTCCACCACGTCTTCATCCTCCTGCTCATCTTGTGTTGTTGGGATTTCCCCTTCTTCCAGGGGGGGGGGGCTCTGGTCTCCTGGGATGAGGGGTGTCCTCCGAGTCTTTTCTCCCCTATGTAAAACAAAAATGGTATAATTAGCACACAGATATTTAATGTCAGAACTATAAAGATGAAACATTGTTTGGAAGTGGGGTACAATGATCTATTTTAGCCGAGTTCCAAGATGTAGCTTTTTTAGTGTCCTTTGTCAAGCTGCAATACTTTACCTGTTTGGTACAAGCTTCACAGATGTAGCCCCCCCTATAGTATACACTGGAGCACCTGTGTGCCCCCCCTAATAAAAATGGTGTTCTGGGGTCCCACACTAGTGCTCCAGTGTCCAGATGTGAAAACAGCTGCTGAGTGTCCTCTCCTTACACACAATCTAGTTTGCATTTCATTCTAGTAACAAACCCATCTACACAACCCAATTCTTTGAAGCCAAGTATAGGGCGTCAAAATGGTGGCCAAATGCATATGGGCTAAACAATGGTATTTTATCGTCCGAAATAAAAATGTGTGATCCGAACGAATAATGTGCCCATGAACATGAAAGTTGCCATTTTAAACTGTACAACAGTTCCTAAAAGCACATGGAGCAGCACGAACGTAATAAACACAAAAAGAATAGGAACACAGCACAACTACTTACTTTTTTGCAGCACTCTCCGGATCTTTCTGTACTGCTCATGTTCTCGTAATTTCAGGTCCCCGACCACCGCTTCCTGAGCTGATCTTTCGATCGTCGTACCCTGAATTTCCGGTGCAGACTCCTGACCACTTTCGCTATGATCTTGGCCTTTCGGACATTGGGGTTGGGGTAAGGCCCATACTTTCCATCATAGTCGGCCTTCTTCAGGATGTCCACCATTTCCAACATCTCCCCAAAGGACATATTTGAGTCCTTTAATCTCCTTCTGGATCGGGACGTTTCAGGCTCCGGCCTTTCCTCCCCCTCCTCCTCGTTGCTACAATTAGCACGATCCTGCTGTCTATCCGCCATGTGCTCTTCCCCCACTGCGCCGAACGAAAAGGGGCGGGGAATAGACTAGAAAGAACGTCAGGGGCGGGCGGAGTTATACGCATGCGCAGTGTATATAAATCGTAACGCGCGCGTCTTACGTACGTTCTGTGAGCGAAGGAAGGAGCATCGGAGACGCCGATCGTGCTAACAAAGGTAGGATCTAAACTTGGGCCTATACTGCTTCAAAATGGAAGCCTATATTGTAACAAGATTAGGGGAGTTTGGCCTGACATTAGGGTTTGTCTTGTGTTGTGTCTTGCAGAGAAAATGGATGGGTTCAACGACCACAATTTCTTGCCCCTGTTTATTGACAAGTACAGGGAGCTGCCCTGTCTGTGGCAAGTGAGACACCCCCACTATAACCATAAACAAAAGAGGCAGGCAGTGCTGGAGAAACTGCTGGAGTTAGTGAAGCCGGTGGTCCCCACAGCAACCATCCCTTATTTAAAAGCAAAAATTGGTGGCCTGAGGAGCACGTATCTTAGGGAGCGCAAGAAGGTCACAGATTCCCTGAGGTCCGGAGCTGCAGCAGATGACGTTTATGTCCCCAGGCTGTGGTACTATGAGAGACTGCGATTTCTGTCAGACCACACTGAAGTCAGGGAATCCCTCTCTACTCTTCCTTCCACTCTTCCTTCCATACCAGCTGAGGCTTCCGATGTCCAACCTGGGCCTTCCAGCCAGGAAGAAGTGGAGGAGCCCAGCTGGAGTCAGGTATAGCATTCTTCTACAGATTTCTGGGCAATAAATAAATGATGTTTACTAGATGTTATTATTGATCACTAATTGCTGATTAAAAAAAGTGTTTTACATATCAATAGACAGTAGTGGGCACCCAAAATTGGGACAAGAATGCAAAATGCTGGGCTCAGAAGGATAGTCTGTTATATTTGTTAACATTCAATTTGCAGCAGTCAGGAGGTGAAAATTGTGTGTGATTGATGAATAAAAAACTCAAACTATGTCCCTTTTTCATACACAGGAAGACCTCAGCCAGGAGGAGGCTGTGGAATGTGGCAGTCAGGAGGAGGCGGGGATTAGTGGCAGTCAGGAGGACGCGGGGATTAGTGTCAGCCAGGAGGAGGCGGGGCTAAGTGTCAGCCAAGAGAAGCCTGGGACAAGTCGCAGCCTGACTGAGTCTCAGGTTCCTCCCCTCCGCCTGCCATACAAAAGGGCCAGGAAGGCCACTCCCAGTCCTGTGCAGGATTCAGCATACAGGCTGATCCAGGAGGCTTCGGCGTCCCTCAGAGCCTTCCCCAGTCATGCAGAGGCCTTTGCCTGCATGGCTGCCACCAAATTGCTGGGCATGCAGGAGGGCCAACGCAGGATCTCTGAGGACCTGATTTATAAAGTCCTACGTAAGGGGGAGAGTGGGGAACTGACACCCAAGACAGATGTCATTGAGATCGATGATGCTTCTCCTCCTCCTGCTGCCACAACTCCACCACCACAGCCAAAGCCTGGAAGGAAGCGTGGAAGGAAGACCAAAGAGTGATGACCCTGGGTTCAGTCTGGTCTGACAGAAGATGCATTCTCTTGTATGACCACAGCCTGGGGACATAGATGTCATCTGCTGCTTTCCGGATCTCTGGGACTTCTGGACCAGACTGCCCTCCCTTAGATAAGGACTCCTCAGGCCACCAATTTTGCTTTTAAATAATTGATGTCTGCCCTGGGGGTCCAAGGCTTCGCCCACTTCTGCAGTTTCTCCAGCGTTGCCTCCCTCTTTGTTTTTTTATAGTTGTGACCCCTTAATAAAATTTTTTTAGGTAAATTCTACTCTCCTGTGTGTGTTTTCATCCAAAAAGGACAGTTTGTTGGTGACGATTCAGGTACATTTCTAACATAAAATGTGAAATTAACAAGGGACAACAACACCAAACAATCTCCTACAGATTAAATAGAACAACATATCAATGGTGTTGTGGGAACTTGTCACAAAAAACACACAAACATTTTCGGGAGTACAAATCAAAATCACCAAAAAAAAAAAAAAAAAAAAAAAAGAGAAACACAAAAAAAGATTTTACATTAAAGGCAAAAAAAAAAAAAAAAAGATACAAAAATATGTTGTCAGATGTGAGAAATCAAAATATATTGAGGGAATCCCGATAAATAGTAACGAAAGAAGTTTGTGAGAAGTCTGTGTGAATATGAGCAGCAAAACTACTTAATTCTTGTCACATTATAAAGAAGAAGAGAGTGCGCTGTATTAAACCATTTTGAACATTGCAGCGTGACGAAAGTGCTGTATCCATTGCGAACGCTAAGTTTACCAGAACGAGCTGTCCCGTGTCGGAATTTCTTCTGAGCATGCGTGGCACTTTGTGCGTCGGAACAGGCCACACACGGTCGGAATTGACGCGATCGGATTTTGTTGTCGGAAAATTTTATCTCCTGCTGTCCAACTTTGTGTGTCGGAAAATCCGATGGAAAATGTCCGATGGCGCCCACACACGGTCGGAATTTCCGACAACACGCTCCGATCGGACATTGTCCATCGGAAAATCCGACCGTGTGTACGGGGCAATAGATTCCTTTTTGGGATCGGTGAAGATCCCGAAGATCAGGGAACAGCACAGGGACGAGTTAGAGGCTCCAATCTCAACGGAAGAAGTAGCACAGGTCATTAAAAACCTTAAAAACAACTCAGCCCCATGCCCTGACGGCTTCTCGGTTCTGTATTATAAGCATTTCTCCCCAAAACTCTCCCCATACTTAGCTCGCTTTTTAAACATCTCCGGTCAGGAGGATCCCTTGATAAGACGTCAAACTCTGCGTTCATTACATTGATCCCTAAGCCAGTTAAGCACCCCAGTTCAACAACGATCTTAAAATTCTAACAAAAATTATAGCAGACAGGATTTCCAACTTTATTGACCTTTACATTCATAAGGATCAAGTTGGCTTTATTCTCGGGCGACAGGGGCCAGACCATATCCGGAGGGCAATCAACGTTGTTTCGCTCTTGGGATCAGGATGGGACGGGGCCCCCAACAAAAGGGCTTCCTGCTCTCTCTGGATCTCAAGAAGACATTCAAATCTATCTGCTTTTCTGGTCCCTACCCTGCAAAAATGGTGATTTGGTGAGTTCTTTATGAACATAATAGGTGCTCTCTATTCTAATCCGGAAGCAAAAATTAAGATGCAGGGTATCACTCGAATTCCTTCCCAATCCTCTGTGGTACAAGACAGGGGTGCCCCTTATCCCCATTAATCTTTGCCATGGTCATCAAGACCCTAGCCATTTCCATCAGAGACAACCCTGGTATACAAGGGGTACAGTGCGGACCACAAACCCACAAATTTGCTTTGTTCGCCGATGACATCTTGCTCTTTATATCCTCTCCAATCACCTCCCTTCCTATTATATGCAGGGTGCTAGATGATTTTGGCAAAGTCTCGGGACTCGTGGTTAATTATTCAAAATCTTTAGCTCTCAATAGTAATCTACCAACTCAGCTGGTCTCTCAGCTTCCAAACAACTTTAGGTTCGGGTGGACCGAGACAGCGTTCCCCTATTTAGGGATTAACTTGACTTCCACTATAGACAAACTCTACACAGCTAATTTTCCAGCAATCTTTCGCAAAATGGAGGAAGATCTCTTAATATGGGACAAACTGGGCCTTTCCTGGCTAGGCAGGGTGAACTCTCTGAAAATGACCCTACTACCTCGCATCCTGTATCTCTTCCGATCATTACCTATCCCCATCCCTAAGGACCGTCTCTGGAATTTCCAATCTAAAATCGTAAAGTTTATATGGGGTGCCAAAGGGCATAGAATTGCCAAGAGGACTCTCTTCCGCAGCAGAAATCAGGGTGGGGTGGGTGTACCAAAAATACTCTGGTACTATCAAACAGCACAATTATCCCAACTATCCACTATATATTCTAAAATCGCTCACCCTGACTGGATATGGAAAGACAGGCTATCCCCCACTACACTCTAGAATATATACTTTGGTGTCCAACCAAGACCAGACTGGCCATACTAGCACACACACTTTCTCATTCCTTAACACTTTGGGATTCCCTTATAAATAATTCACACTTGATCTCCCACTGGCGCCCTCTATCCCACATTTTCAGAAATCCCCTGTTCCCACCTGGACAGGACATTAAAGCCTTCCAATGGTGGCTAGATAAGGGTCTATATAGGAATGGTCACTTTGTTAACCCGATGGGTCCTCTTACCTTTGCCCACTGTACCAGTAAACTTGACATGCCCAGGACGGAAAGGTTTAGACTCCAACAAATATCCCATTTTATCAGATCTCTAGGGCCCTCCATACACAAACCTGTATCTATCACAGAATATGAACTGTGGTGTGGTCAGGCCATGGAGCAGAGGGGGGGATAACGGTGATTTACTGAGCACTTGCTAGGGCTGAATCTAAATGCTTTTCATGCGAAAATGGGAGACTGATCTACAACAACAATATATGGTATATGGTTCCTTTGCGGATAGCTAAAATCTACCTGAACACATCCCCCTTATGCTTTCGCAACTGCTGACACATTGGTTCCATGATCCATATCTGGTGGGAATGCCCCAAAATCAGGGATTTATGGAACAAAATATTCCATATTATTAGAAAAATGACGAATTTACCTGTCCCAAAAACTCCACAGTACGCATTATTAAACTTCTCCAACCCTGGGGTACCAACATTAGCCCAAAATCTTATTAGGTTCATCCTGCTCGAAACTAAATTAACAATAGCTCGAGCTTGGAAACAGCCCACAGTCTCATTTCTGTTAGTTAAAAGAAACATATCCTGTATTATAGCTCAGAAAAAAACAGTCAGCATCCTTCTGGACACGGTAGACAGAAATTGTGCTGTATGGGAACCCTGGGCCAAATACATTTCTAGGTCACTGGTTCATGCTTCCTCTTCTGATTAGATGTGGAGGAGCGAGCGCCACTCCGTCTTATGTCGCTTCATCAATGCGTCTCTTTCTCTTTTTCCTCCCTTTATTCTTTTCTGTTCTCTCTATCCCTTTATTGCATTTGTGTGCTCATTAGGTACAGCGTGGTTCTAGACGAGGTCACAGATGTTAAGTGCAGCAAAACTATATACGAAAATATGGGGATGAACCCAAATCTACATAAATGAGGTCTTAAAACAGGTCCTCTCCAAACGAGCAGCCCTTGCTAGCCAGTCAGTAAACGAGCAATAGATGAGCGATCAGCGTCCAGAGGGGGCGACACTCCTCGGACCCCAACACAGTTAGTTCCCATTAGGGGTGTTGGGACTGAGGAGTTCCCTCCTTTCTCGGATAATGATGAAGGCTACTCAGTGATACTACCCTGTATGTAGGACCATGTATGTTATGGCTATGTTGCACCTCTGAAACACACTGTTTATTATTTGCCTGTTTGATAACTGTTTTCGCTGTACCATGATATTTTTCTGTTGTTGAAACTTCAAAAAAAAACTATTGAAAGAAATTAAGGTAAGTTAGGCTTTAAGATGACATTAGGCTTTTGTAAACTGTGGCATATCAAATATGGATCATTCTGCAATGTCCAGAGAACGTCACTTTTTAAAGTTAACAAGAGACCCAGAAGTCTTATGCCCCGTACACACGGTCGGACTTTGTTCGGACATTCCGACAACAAAATCCTAGGATTTTTTCCGACGGATGTTGGCTCAAACTTGTCTTGCATACACACGGTCACATAAAGTTGTCGGAAAATCCGATCGTTCTGAACGCGGTGACGTAAAATACGTACGTCGGGACTATAAACGGGGCAGTGGCCAATAGCTTTCATCTCTTTATTTATTCTGAGCATGCATGGCACTTTGTCCATCGGATTTGTGTACACACGATCGGAATTTCCGACAACGGATTTTGTTGTCGGAAAATTTTATCTCCTGCTCTCCAACTTTGTGTGTCGGAAAATCCGATGGAAAATGTCCGATGGAACCCACACACCGTCGGAATTTCCGACAACACGCTCCGATAGGACATTTTCCATCGGAAAATCCGACCGTGTGTACGGAGCATTAGAACAGGCATTGATGGCTGTGGCCAACAACTAAGCTTCATGAGGAACAATCACCACTATAATGACATCATCAGCATAGGCGACTACAGATAGGGTTAAGCTGCAGGAGACAGGTACACTCCTGCACTGAACTTGGAAAAGAATCTATAGCAAGCACATATACAAGAGGACTTAAAGGGCAACCTACCTCACCCCAGTCTCAATTCTAAAAGTGCCACCTTGCCATTCCAATATAAAGTCCTTACCAACAACAAATGGTCAACTCTCTTGAATGCTTTAGCTTGGTCTAAACTCACAACATACTTCCCTTGCTGTCATGTACCTGGAGGTAGAGATTGATATGCAGAGGACTGCCTCTCTTACACATCTGACTTGGGGCCCCTGGTAACGCAGACAGGAGTTGCAGGAGTGCGGAGTTGCACAAGTGCCTGGCACTGTACTGGAACTCCAAGCGGGGTTTGTGGTGGTGGTACACGGACACAGCGGAAGACCAGGAACAGCAGGTAGGCAGGAAGCTGGAACAGACTGATGCTGGAACACCACAGGCTGAGAAGCAGGTGCAGCTACAGGTGGGATGGATGCTCCCAAAGGACTGGACAGAAGGCAGGTACAGGCAGGCTGGGTCATACACAGGCGAGCAAGTCAGGAACAATGCAGAGACTAGAGCGGAGTCAGGCTGCAGGCTGGATCGGTAATAGGCTGGGAGCGAGGTAGCAGAGGGGGCAGGCAGGTGCAGAATCAGAGACAAGCCGGGGTCGGATGCAGGCAGACAGCAGGAACATCAGGAACAAGCCGGGTCAAACAACTGGAACAGGTATCAGGCAACGGGTATCAGAGACACACAGGAACACTGTAGAGCAGACAGCATTGATTCTGGGTGCTGACCCAGTTTAAATAGCCTGTTTGACGCCATTAACTGTCACAGGGCGCGCGCACGCGCAGGCACACCAGCGGCATCCCTCTTACGGGAATTGGAAGCCCAGGACATCTTCTGTGGCCACCATTTTGGCTGCTGGCATGCCCTTCCAGACATTGCCTCCTCCAATGGGCAGCCTGCGGCTGCCCAACTGGACCAATTTGGCAGTATGGGAATTCTTGAAAGCCTGAATAAGCCTTTTGACATGAATATTACCTTCTGGTTCCCATGAGTTGTCCTCAGGCCCAAAATCTTTCCATTTTATCAGGTACTGAATATGATTCCTCCTCTTCCTGCAATCTAAAATTGCATCGACCTCAAATTCTTCTCCGTCGACAACTGTGGGTTCAGGTGGACCAACATTTTGTCCGGGAAAGGAATCAGGGATACCGGGCTTTAGCAAGGTTATATGAAACACGGGATGGATCCTGAAAGAGTCTGGTTGTTCTCGAAATGGCCCCACAAACTTAGGGCCCAGTTTCTTCAATGGGCAGGCTAATTTCAGGTTTGCTGTGGATAGCCAAACTTGATCACCAGGATTCAGGATCAATTCTCATCTTCTTTTTTAATCAAAGACCTATTATGCATGTGTCTTGGCCATTGTTTCCTGTAACAAATTGTTGTTAGTGCTAAATAAATCCATTGCCTCGAGGACAGCTGGTACAGGGCACTCTGGTATTATATTAGACAGGAAAGAAGGATGGAAGCCATAATTGGCAAAGAATAGTGACTGTTTTGTGGCTGAGTGAATAAAGTTATTGTAAGAAAATTCGGGTAATGGAATTAGTGAAACAGTCATTTTGGGAAAACGAGGAGAAGCAGCGTAGCTATTGTTCAAGAGTTTGGTTGGTCCTTTCTGTCTTCCCATTTGTTTGCGGGTGATAAGCTGATGAAAATGATTAAAGATTTTTACGTTAATCACAAGGGATTCACATAAGGCCCTCCAGAACCTGGAGGTGAACTGCATCCCTCGATCAGACACGATATTTGCTGGGACCCCATGAAGCCTTATAATGTCTTTGACAAAGATTTGTACAGTCTCTTGAGCTGATGTTGTGCCTTTCATCGGTAAGAAATGTGCCATCTTAGATAAACGATCTACCACCACAAAGATGGTATTGTAGCCCTCAGATGGGGGGAGCTCCACAATAAAGTCTATTAAAATCATTCTCCAAGGTCTATTTGGGAAAGGTAACGGTTTCAACAGACCCCAAGCCTTGGACTTGCTGTTCTTGCTGCGGATATAAGTGGTGCAGAATTCCATATATCTCTTACAATCCTTTTCCAACTTAGGCCACCAGAATTTCCGTTGCGCCAGTTCAGAAGTTTTACTAATGCCAAAATGCCCAGCTAGCACATGATCGTGACACCACCGGTACAAAGATCTTGTACCAAAGCAGTCCATCTTTTGCCTGTAGGGTAATTCCGGAGGGTAGGGGGCTTCCCACCAAAGCTTGCTTAACCACGTCAGCCCCGGAAGGATTTACCCCCTTCCTGACCAGAGCACTTTTTACAATTTGGCACTGCGTCGCTTTAACTGCTAATTGCGCAGTCATGCAATGCTGTACCCAAACAAAATTTGCGTCCTTTTCTTCCCACAAATAGAGCTTTCTTTTGATGGTATTTGATCACCTCTGCCATTTTTATTTTTTGCGCTATACACGGAAAAACACCGAAAATTTTGAAAAAAAATGATATTTTCTACTTTTTGTTATAAAAAAAATCCAATAAACTCAATTTTACTCATACATTTAGGCCAAAATGTATTCGGCCACATGTCTTTGGTAAAAAAAATATCAATAAGTGTATATTTATTGGTTTGCGCAAAAGTTATAGCGCCTACAAACTAGGGTACATTTTCTGGAATTTACACAGCCTTTAATTTATGACTGCCTATGTCATTTCTTGAAGTGCTAAAATGGCAGGGCAGTACAAAACCCCCACAAATGACCCCATTTTGGAAAGTAGACACCCCAAGGAAATTGCTGAGAGGCATGTTGAGCCCATTGAATATTCATTTTTTTTGTCCCAAGTGATTGAATAATGACAAAAAAAAACATTACAAAAAGTTGTCACTAAATGATATATTGCTCACACAGGCCATGGGCATATGTAGAATTGCACCCCAAAATATATTCAGCTGCTTCTCCTGAGTACGGGGATACCACATGTGCGGGACTTTTTGGGAGCCTAGCCGCGTACGGGGCCCCGAAAACCAATCACTGCCTTCAGGATTTCTAAGGGCGTAAATTTTTGATTTTACTCCTCACTACCTATCACAGTTTTGAAGGCCATAAAATGTCCAGATGGCATAAACCCCCCCCCCCCAAATGACCCCATTTTGGAAAGTAGACACCCCAAGCTACCAAGCTATTTGCTTTGAGGCATGTTGAGTCCATGGAATATTTTATATTTTGACACAAGTTGGGGGAAAGTGACAATTTTTTTTTTTTTTTTGCACAAAGTTGTCACTAAATGATATATTGCTCACACAGGCCATGGGCATATGTGGAATTGCACCCCAAAATACATTTAGCTGCTTCTCCTGAGTATGGGGATACCACATGTGTGGGACTTTTTAGGAGCCTAGCCGCGTACGGGGCCCCGAAAACCACCGCCTTCAGGATTTCTATATTTATTTATATAAATATATGGGGGTCCCTGTCGCTATAAAACGCTGACGGCGAACCTAAATTTTTACCTCCCTAACTAGCGCCACCAGTGACACTAATACAGCGATCAGAAAAATGATCGGTTAGCAACACTAGTGACGGGGGGTGATCAAGGGTTTAAATCTTTATTGGGGGGTTAGGGGGTATCATAGACCTAAAGGGGGCTAACAGTCACTGCCCTAACACACTAACTGTCACAAACTGACACCATGCAGTAATCAGAAGAAAAAAAAAAAACTGCTTGGTGTCAGTGTGACGGGGGGGGGGGGGGGAGGGGTGATTGGGGGGTGATCGGGGGGCGATCAGGGGGGGATCGGGGGTGTAAAGTATGCCTGGCATGTTCTACTGTGAGGTGTAGTGTTGTGCACTCACTTAGATGTCTTCTCTCCTCGGCGCCGGAACGGAAACTGCCGAGCCGAGGAGAGATGAAATCACATCCCTTGCCTCTGTGTACTACACAGAGGCAGGGAACGATTCTCATTGGCTGGGAGTGATCGCGAGGGGGGGCCATGAATGGATGGCCTCCCCCTCATCTCTGATCGCTGCCAGACCAAAGCCGACTGCCTCGGGCACCGGGGGGGGTCCAATCGGACCCCCCGCCCGTGAGAAGGCAATCACGTACCAGGTACGTGATTTTGCCTGCCCGTGCCATTCTGCCGCAGTATATCTGCGTTAGGCGGTCGGCAAGTGGTTAATATGGGACATCAAGTCTCCTTGTAGTAGCAGGAAGTTCCCTGAAGACAGAATAGTATCTGGAGGTGAAGCTTCCTCAGGCTTACTAAACATGCGTGATAACGCGTTGGGTTTTGTGTTCTTCAACCCAGGCCTGTACGTTATGTGAAAAGCGAATTGGGAAAAGAATAGCATCTACCTGGCTTGACGGGGTTTCAACCTTTTTGCTGTCCTTAAATATTCCAGATTCTTGTGATCTGTATAAATCAAGATTGGATATGCGGCCCGTTCTAGTAAGTACCTCCAGAGCAGCTTTGATTGCTAAGAGTTTGCGGTCCTTGACATCATAGTTTTTCTCTGCTGTTGGTAGTTTACGGGAGAAAAAGGCGACTGGGTGTAATAGAGCCTTGGACCCCTGCCTCTGGGAAAGTACTGCTCCAATCGCTGTTTCTGATGCGTCTACCTCTAAGACGTATGGCAGGGCTGGATCAGGGTTTTTCAGAACGGATGCGGAGGTGAACAGCTTTTTCAGAGACTCAAAGGCAGTCTGAGCTTCAGGGGACCAATGGAATCTAGTGCCTTGTTTGGTAAATTGTGTGATGGGGGAGATGATTGCTGAAAATCCCCTGATACATTTTCTGTAGAAATTTGCAAATCCCACAAAGCGTTGGATACATTTTTTATCACTGGGGGCTGGCCAGTCCAAGATGACAGTAACCTTTTGAGGATCCATCTTGACACCTTCAGTGGATATGATCAGACCCAGGAATTGAATGCTTTGGTGTTCAATTTCGCACTTTTCAGGTTTGACATATAGTCCATGCTGTCGAAGACGACCCAGTACACTCCTAACATGTCTGCGGTGGTTGTCTAGAGATGGGGGAATATCGATATATCATCAAGGTATACTATGACAAACAGATCCAGGAAATCTTGGAAGACATCATTAATTAAGTGCTGGAATGTGGCGGGGGCGTCGCAAAGTCCAAAAGGCAGCACAAGGTATTCGAAAAGCTGTCTTCCATTCATCCCCCTCACGTATACAAACCAGGTTATAAGCACCATATAGCACCAAGCCCCTGGAACAATTCGGGCACCAGTGGAAGGGGATAATGGTTCTTGGCGGTAACTTTATTAAGTTCACGATAATCCACACAAGGCCGTAAAGAGTGATCCTTTTTTTTCCACAAAGAAGATCCCCGTTCTGTCCGGAGACGTGGATGGATGGATGAAGCCTTTCTTTATTATTAATATAGTCCTTTCGAGTGACAAGTTCAAGGTTGGTCAGAAGAAAGATTCTCCCGAATGGTACTTCAACCCCGGGGAAAAGTTCGATTGGACAGTCATAAGGGCGCTGGTGAGGAAGGGCCTCTGCCCCTTTTTTGCTGAACACACCCAGGAAGTCATGGTAAACTGCTGGTACAGATTGACAGGCTTCAATGTCTGTGTCGAGGCACAGCAGGGAAGGTTGATCACAAGGGGCTTCTTGTAAGCAGTGTTGGAGGCAGTAGGGGGAAAGAAACTTGATTTCCTCTGTTGCCCAATTGATATGCGGATTGTGTGCTTTAAACCATGGCATACCAAAGATGATCAGAAACAGGGGTGAGGCGATAACATCCAGGCGTAGCAGTTCTTGATGGTTCTTGGTAATGGTGGCAGAAAGTGAGACTGTTTCCTGGGTGACTAATCCGGATTTAATGGTGGACCAATCCGCCAGGTGTACGGAAAGTCTCTGAGCCTTTGGTTGCAATGGAGTATGATGTTCTGCAGCAAAGGATAAGTCCATGAAACAGCTGCAGGCTCTGGAATCAATTATAGCGGTTGCCTGGATAGTCCTCCCTGGGAGCTGTAACAGAATGGGAAGAGCAAGGTGAGCAGAGTTGTTGGGCAAGGTTGGAGTAGAAGCAGAAGAGACTGGGAGACACTTACAAAGTTTAGCCGGACAAGACCTCACGTAGTGTCCTGGTTCCCCACAGTATAAACAGAGGTTCTGCTGGCATCGACGTTGGCGTTCTTCCTTAGTGAGCGAAGGGCGAAGTAAACCAAGCTGCATTAGTTCTGGTGCATCAGGAACAGGTGCTATAGAGGAACAGGTGGAACAGAGTTGAAGGAACTGGGAACCCGTGGTAGCATCCACACTGGGCGAGACTGTCCTCTGGTCCTTTCTGACCTTCGTTCTCGTAGACGTTGATCAATCTGAACGGATACGTTAATGAGGGCCTCCAGGGAGGAGGGGACCCGCACCCGGGCTAGATCATCCTTGAGGAGTTCAGAAAGGCCCATACGGAACTGGTAGCGCAGGGCAGCATCGTTCCAGTTAGTGTAGGAACTCCAGCGCCTAAACTCAGAAATGTAATCTACAGCTGCTCTGCGACCTTGCTGAAGTGTGTGTAGAGCTACTTCTGCGGTGGCAGTTTGCTGAGGGTCCTCAAATAACTGAGCCATGGCATCAAAGAAGGTGGCTAAGTCCGTTGAAGATGCAGCCTTTTGTTCCAATAGACGGTGAGCCCAGGATTGCAACTCTCCCTGCAGAAGGGAAATGACAAACCAGGGAGAAGGTGCGTGGCTGTAATGTGAAGTAAAGTTCACACACATTGCAGAAGGCCCTGAATTTACTGCGTTCTCCAAGAAATCTTTCCGGGGTCTGAACTCTGGGTTCAGGAGGTAGCATTACAACTGCAGGAGCAGAAGAAGTTCCTGATGCGGTGGAGGGTGCTTGTGTAGGTCCCTGAGCAGCAGCAGGAGAGGATAGGGCCTGTACACGTCCTTCCAGACGGTTGTAGCCCTCTTGCAGATCCTTAACAGCCTGCGTACGGCCTGCTAGATGGTGGCAAAGTTCCTCCAAAGGAGAGGGTCCTCGCACAGGCTCAGACATGGCTGTCTGCTACTGTCACGTACCTGATGGTAGAGCCTGATATGCAGAGGACAGCCTCTCTTACACCTCTAACTCGGGGCCCCTGGTACAGCAGACAGGAGGTGCAGGAGTGCAGAGTCGCACGAGTGCCTGGCAGGATCGCTGACAGCAGAGCTGGGCTGGAACTCCAGTGGGGTTTGTGGTGTTACACTGACACAGCGGAAGACCAGAAATAGCAGGTAGGCAGGAAGCTGGAACAGACAGATGCTGGAACACCACAGGCTGAGAAGCAGGTGCAGCTGTAGGTGGGATGGATGTTCCCAGAGGACTGGAGAGAAGGTAGTTACAGGCAGGCTGGGTCATACACAGGTGAGCAAGTCAGGAACAGATTCAGAGACTGGAGCGGAGTCAGGGTACAGGCCGGATCGGTAACAGGCTGGCAGCAAGGTAGCAGAGGGAGCAGGCAGGTGCAGAGTCAGAGACAAGCTGGGGTCGGATGCAGGCAGACAGCAGGAATGTCAGGAACAAGCCGGGTCAAACAACTGGAACAGGTATCAGGCAACTAGTAGCAGTGACACACGGGAACGCTATAGAGCAGACAGCATTGATTCTGGGTGCTGACCCAGTTTAAATAGATCATTTGGGGGGGCGTGTCCTGGACATGGAGGAGTGAGGACGTGCTTTGCCTCAGCTCCGCTACACCGCAGCACAATATCAGCTTTACATAGGGGGATACTCACTTTTACAAGATCCCCCCATGTCACAACGATCTCGGCAGAGCTCCCAACCGACCAGGACCGACAGATCGCGGCAGGGACAGCTGGATTTATACTTTTCCGGGACCCAAGGACTAGGCCTGGAAGCCTCCAAGATGGCGCCGACCGGGAAGGCCCAGAAAGCCACAAAATCCACTCAGCCAGCAACGGCCTCAACCTGAACCCTGAAAGGGACAGCCTCAGCTTCAGCAGCATCTCCGGTGCCATCCCCAGGGTCGGTGAGTGATTCAGCCCCCTGTGCCTCCCCTGCCTCTTTAGATGGCCGCTCTGAACTATCTGACTACCTCTGTGAAGAGGATATCAAGCGCCATATTATGTCTTTACCCACTAAGGAGGACCTTGAACGTTTTACAAGCAGGGTAGAGAAAGCTTTCACAGAGGACATTGCCCAACTAAAAGCTGACACTTCCCACCTGGGTAACAGGGTAGAAGCATTAGAAGAGAAGCTAGAGGAGGTTCTCCCCACTATTGCTCTACTGCAATTTAAATGTCAGCAACAAGACCAGCAGATTGAAACCCTATTATGTCAGCTGGACGATGCAGAAAATCGCAGCAGAAGAGCGAACATTAGGATTCGGGGTCTCCCAGAAGCCACAGCCCCAAGGGATATTATCCCCACGCTGACAGATATATTCAGAGACATATTGGGCCTTCCGGCCACGGCTCCGATAGAAATTGACCGAGCTCACAGGGCACTAAGACCCCCCTCCCAAGAAGTGGACAACCCCAGGGATGTAATCTGCAAACTCCACAAATTCACTTTAAAAGACAACATCATGCAAAAAATGCGCAACAAACCCTACTATGATTTCGATGGTGCACGCTTATTCTTTTATCAGGACATATTTAGACGCACCCTCATGCAGCGCAGAGCCCTGAAGCCCCTCTTGACGGCGATCCAAGATGCTGGCCTTCCTTACCGCTGGGGGTTCCCCTTTTTTCTGCAGGCGACTAAAGATGGAAGACAAGTCACACTCCGCAACAAAGATGATCTCCCTCAGTTCCTGTCCTCTCTGGGCCTAGACGCAGTGGACTTTCCGGATTGGAGAATTTCATCTGGCGTTCCTGGGATCCAGGTCCCAACACCATGGTCAACTACTACCCGTAGGAACCGCAGAAGGGACAGACAGCTTCAGCATCAAGATACCCTCCATGGCTCCTCAGATACCCGTGACTGAGGGCGTAGTCCCTCCGGACTCTTACAGTGGTCATAGACTTCCCCAGTAGTTAAGAAAAGGCCCCCCCCTCTTTTCTCTCCTGTAGAGATTAGGCCCCCCAATATCAGTCTTAACGCTTTTAGCTGATATCCAGTTGGCTGTGATTGCAGATCACTCAAGAGTTATGACTAGTAGTAAATAATAATTTTTCCTCATATAGGTATTCTCTGATGTTCTGGTACTGGGTGGGAAACTGTGAACCCCAAAATTTAACGCAGTAGTTTATCCCCACCTCCAACCCCAAACACCTTTTAAGATGCGGTGTGTGGAGACGGGGCTCCGCTCTCCACCCTGTGTTTAGGCACACGTTCCCCCACGTAGGCCACCCTATATTGGGTACAGTCCCTAGTTGGGGCAATAGGTAAGGTCTGAGGCCCCCTTCTTTCCGAGGGGGACCTCCCACCTATAGGTGTTCTATTTACAGACTTTGAGAATGTCTTGTCGTATTGTTTACGTTAATTTAACAGTTTGTTTTCTCTGTTCATTTTTCTATTCACTTTCCTCCCCCCCACCGTTCTGTTCCCCTCTTTCCTTCCTTTCTAGGAGCAACCGAAGACTTCAGATGCTGCGCCGGGCGAGTGAATCCATCCGACATCCTCCCTACCACTTATTCAGACATGTCTACTATTAAGGTAATATCATACAACATAAGAGGCCTATGCTCCCCGGGGAAAAGAAATAAACTTTGGTGGGAACTTAAGAAATTAAAAGCTCACGTGGTTTTCCTACAGGAAACCCACTTTACTCATCACTCCCTGCCTAGATTACCTACCCATTTATTTAGACAATGGTTCCATAGCACCTCCCCCACAGCTAAATCTAAAGGCACCACGATTGCTATTCACAGGAATTGCCCCTTCCAGCTCTCGGACAGCAAAATAGACCCACTAGGCCGTTATGTATTTTTGAAAGGAACCATAGCGGGACGAAAATATACTTTCGCCTCGTTATATGCGCCCAATTCTAATCAAATTACTTTCATCGACAGTACTCTAGACCTACTAGCAGACTTTAAAGAAGGCTATGTTATTTTAGGAGGGGACTTCAACGTTAGCCCGGACCCCCTGTTAGATACCTCCAGCTCTAGACACTCACACTCTTATGCTTTCCTAAAACACTTCCAAAAGTCATTTCAGTCCAACTTGCTGCTTGATAGCTGGAGAGTCCTCCATCCAAAGGAGAAAGACTTCAGCTATCACTCGACAGTACATGATGTTTACACCCGCATAGACCACGTCTATGTGGACCGCCCAACACTAGAGCTCGTGCAGTCCGCGTTCATTGGGAACATCACTCTATCTGATCACGCACCAGTGGGGGTGATCCTAACACTCCCTTCAGGCTCCCGTGGGGCCTGGACGTGGAGGCTGAATGAAAATCTGTTGGACGATACAGTAGCAGTAGCCAAGGTATCTGAGACCATCTCAAATTATTTTAATGAAAACGTGACGGACGATATCAGCATGGGCGTAGTGTGGGAGGGCCACAAGGCAGTGATCAGAGGAGAGATAATATCACAAGGGGCTAGACTTAAAAAGATACTTCAGGCAGACTTTGAAAGAGTGTTGGCTGCCCTACAAGACGCAGAACTCAAACATAAACGAAATGGAGGCCCTGAGGCATTGCAGAAGCTAACTGAGTTAAGAGATTTGTTTTTGCGCCTGCTTGATCGGCAGACTCGTAGGCAAGCCAGACGAATATCACACAAATATTACGAACACGGCAACAAAATGTGGTCGTATGCTTGCTAGAGCCATTCGTAAGAGGCACGCGCAGACTTACATACAAAAATTATGTTCCCCTTCTGGGGAGGTATCAACTCGGTCCTCCAAAATTGCCTCAGGGTTTCAAGATTACTACACACACCTATACAATTTACATCCTGACAACCCCCCAGAAACACAGCAATCCAAGTCCATAGCCATACGAGACTACTTGGCTGCTGCTGGCGCTCCAACTTTGAGTGCAGACCAGTGTGCTGACCTTGAACTTCCGATCTCCCCTGGGGAGATTGAACTGATAGTGAAGTCCCTCCCCACAGGAAAGAGCCCGGGACCGGATGGATACTCAGGATTGTACTACAAGACCTTCCTACCCCTCCTTAAACCCCACATGTGCGCCTACTTTAATTCCATAGCGGAAGGGGCCCCCATGCCTTCTGAGGCACTCCTGGCTCACATCACAGTGTTGCCAAAAGACGGTAAAGACCCGACGCTCCCCCAAAGCTACCGCCCGATCTCCCTCCTTAACGTGGACGTTAAGATACTAGCCAAGATTTTAGCGAATAGGATCGGGAATCTCCTGCCCAATATCATCCACCCCGACCAAACTGGGTTTATTAGGGGGCGGGAGGCGAGGGACAACTCCATTAGGGCCATACAACTCATCCACTGGGCCCGATCAAACCCTGACTCCAAACCTTACATCATTCTCTCCACGGACGCTGAAAAGGCCTTCGACCGGGTCAACTGGTCGTACCTCAAAGCGGTGTTGGAGACACTAGGGCTTAAAACACGCATGTTGACCTCTATCCTGGCGCTTTACTCTACGCCCTGTGCACAGGTCAAGGTGAATGGAGTGCTTTCCTCTAAATTCCCGATTAGGAATGGCATGAGACAAGGGTGCCCCCTGTCCCCCCTTCTCTTCGCTCTAGTCCTTGAACCATTACTATGCACGGGCGAATGCAGACATAAGGGGTTTACGAGTAGGAAACACTGAACACAAGCTATCCACCTACGCTGATGATGTGTTATTCCACCTCTCAGAACCCTTGTTATCATTGCCAGTCCTGATGAAGGAACTGAAAGTATTCGGATCACTCTCAAATTTCAAAATTAATTACTCCAAATCTGAAATTTTACCTATTCTCTTGACCCCTGCAATGATGAGTAACCTACAAGCCTCCTTTCCCTTCACCTGGGCTAAATCCTCCATCCGATACCTAGGGATTCAATTGACAGACAGCTTTGATTCCTTGTACGATGCAAATTTCCCCCCCCACTTCATTCAATTAAAAAAGATCTCTCCCTCTGGACCAAGACTGCGTTCACTTGGATAGGCCGTATTAACATCATAAAAATGAATGTTCTACCCCGTGTACTCTTCTTTCTTCAAATGATACCAATCCCACTGCCTACCAAATTCTTTTCCCAGATTAATAGCATCATAACGGGATTTGTGTGGAATGCACGTAGCCCCAGAATAGCCACGAGGACATTAAAACGCCCAAAAATAGCAGGTGGCCTTGGGATCCCAGACATATTGAAATATCACAAAGCAATTGCTCTTCAGAGGATCCTCAACTGGCGCTTCCACACCCAATCTAAAATTTGGGTCTCTCTTGAGAAATGGCTAGCTGGCAGGAATCTGGCCTTCGCTCCCTGGCTACCAAATGAATACCGAGGGCTCTCGGACTCAACTTCCCCACTGACAAAACACACTCTCTCCACTTGGGACAAACTAAACTCGATCTTAAACCTATCTCCGCCCATGTCCCCACTAGCCCCGTTAGGGGGATTTCTTTGGTTCTTGCCAGGAGAGCAAATGGCCTTTTTCGCCCCTTGGGTAGATGATGGTAATGCCAGCTGTGGGAAACTGATGAGCAACGGTAAGCTGATGAGTTTCGAATCTCTACAAAGTAGACACAGGGGATCCAAAATAAACTTTTGGCGCTACAGGCAGCTCCACCACTTTTTCGAAACTCACGGACAATCCATAAGAGATATTTCCACTCTTACTCCTTTTGAGCAACTTTTTGTAGAGGAAGATCCGACCCCACATTTAATATCTGAAATGTATCGCTTATTAAACAGTGCTACTGACAATCTCAGACCGACCTATATACGGACATGGGAGAGAGACTTACAACTAGACTTCTCCACATCCCAACTAACACATCTATATCAGCTCACCCACTCAAGCTCTATTGAATCCAGAACCCAAGAAACAAATTACAAGCTCCTGTCGTGCTGGTACAGAGTACCAACTGATTTAGCTCGTATCTACCCCTCGGTATCAGACCAGTGCTGGAGGGGATGTGGACAGAGAGGCACGCTCCTCCACATTTGGTGGGAATGTCCTCTGATACAGCCATACTGGGCAGATGTCAAATCCCTAATAAAAGAAATTCTAGACTTGGATCTTCCTTTGAACCCAGTCTACTTTCTCCTGCATGTCCCTCAGATGCCGATTAGTAGATACAGAAAATGCATACTACCACATCTGTTAAACGCAGCTCGACGCCTCCTTCCAATTTATTGGAAACAATCCAGGGTACCTTCTAGAGATGACTGGATTAAAAAAGTCAATGATATTAGAGAAGCTGAACACTGGATAGCATCCTGTAAAGGAAAATTGGAACGCTTTGAGGCCATATGGGGACCTTGGAGAGACTTTATGTTCGACCCGAATCTCATACCCTCAAGCCTAGATCTGGCCCTGCTGGAATTAGCAGAACCAACCCTGAGATCCCGCCTGGACAACAGTAACAGGGCCCACTGATAGACATTTTTCATAGACTCCCTCCAGGATGATAACCAACGGGTGGCGGAACTCGCTCGGCGCAGATCTATAGGACCTTCTCAGACTCTGAGGTATGCTCCACACCACTCCCCCCCCCTTCTTACCCTTTCCCCACCTCCCCATCCTTTCATACTTGTTCCCCCTCTGACTTTAACTATTTCTTATTCTTCTCTACCTTCTAATTTTACTTCAGACTGCAAACCAGTTGCCAATTATCAGGCTGCAGTCATAAGATACTGATGTTGCATTACTTGGACATGGGTGGCGGCTGACAACAAAGGGGAGCACAGACCCCCCACTGGGAGGTGGACCTTTTTTCGTTGCCCGCCTCTGGTGGATGGGGAGAAGGGAAGGGTGTGCCCTTCCTGGACACGGCGAGACGGATGAGGTTGTTGGAGGTATTTACCCCCCTCGGTTCGAGCCGTTGACAGAGAGGGCTCGCCCACTGGCTCTCCTGATCATTGAGCACTTTGAATGCGGCCAAGGTTGGTTCAACCAACACGACGCCGCATGATCATCCTGAATCAGGATGTGTACTGTAGATTACAGATAGGGCCGCCGCCGTAGGTCCGAAATCCTTATTTGCACTAGCAGATGTATTGACAAATTATATGTGTGTTCTATCCTGCATTTCTAAAATGTGTGTATTTTTCTACTAAAATGTTGATAAATAAAGATTATATAAAAAAAAAAAAAAAAAATAGATCGTTTGGTGCCATTAACTGTCACAGGGCGTGCGCACGCACTCCCACGGCAACCCTCTTACAGGAATTGGAAGCCCAGGACATCTTCTGTGGCCACCATTTTGGCTGCTGGCATGCCCTTCCTGACACTTGCCCAATAATTTTACACCTCTAAAACATTTCTCCTAGTGAAATGATAGCACCAGAAATGTTCTGCCTTATACTGTGCCATATTGACAGTCTATTACTAGTGCAGGAAAAAAACAGACCAATCTAGTAAATAATATTTTTTCCAGAATCTTTATATCCACATTCAAAAGAGCAATAGGCCTCAGTTCATGATGTTGTTAGGCTCCTTAAACCTTCAGACACCCTAACCTGCAGAAACTCATTTCAGGGAGGTGGCAAACTCATTTCAGGGAGGTGGCGCTTCGCGCCCGCAAACGCCCCCACCCCCCACGGCAAAATATTTTTTAAATCACTTTTTCAATATTTTTTTTGCAGTGCTTCTGGGGAAGGGGGTGGGGGTGGGTGGTATGTGGACGGTGTCAGTAGTTTTTTTATCTTTAATAATTGATTTTTTTACAATTTAATTTGTTTTTAATTGTTTTTTCACAATGCTTTTTGGGGGGGAGGGGGTTGGGGCAGTGGACAGTGTTGGTAGGGCAGGGGAGAGTGGTGTCAGTGTTTTTTTTTTTTTTCCAAACTTTTTCATTTTTTTACAATATTTTTTTATATATTTTTTGGGGGGCTTTGGTGAGATGTCAGGGGTCTAAACAGGCCCCCGACATCTCCCCTTTGAGACAGACAAAGGGACTGAGGACACATTCCCCAGTCCCTTTCTCAGCACTAAAGATGAATGAACAGGAAACAGAGGCTCCTGTTCATTCATACAGAAAACAAAAAGAGTTCTGAAGCGCTAAAACTGGCAGTCATTAGAAACTTTTGTCATGTCATAACAATTATGCAAGGAATTGCTGGACACCAGTGCAGCTGCAAACTTCTGGAAGAAAAGTAGACAATAAAAATAAACAAAAATGCAGCGCTCAATGGGGCCAGTAGTAAAGTAAACTATTGCTGATGGTATAATCAATAAAGTTAATTTATTGGATGCATGCTGAGATTTGAAATTAAAAACAACTGTCAATGAAAAAATGGGATGATAAAATTATTAGACTTCATAAGCACAACTCATTATCATGGTTGAAGTAATCCGAAAATTAGTTTATACGATACCACCATGACTTCCAGATGACAAGGGGTTAATGTCAGCAAGTGTGCTCCAAGCTCCGATCCTAATTGTCAGATCCAATGGCTCAATGTGCAGGGAGAAAAATAGAGGTGGAGAGACACCGCTCTCTAATGCCGCGTACACGGCATACTTGGTCTGGCGTACCGGATTTCGTCGGACAATTCGATCGTGTGTGGGCTCCAGCGGACTTTGTTTTCTCAAAAGTTTGACGGACTTAGATTTGAAACATGTTTCAAATCTGTCCAACGGACTCGAGTCCGGTTGAAAAGTCCACTCGTCTGTATGCTAGTCCGACGGACAAAAACCAATGTTAGGGCAGCTATTGGCTACTGGCTATGAACTTCCTTGTTTTAGTCCGGTCGTACGTCATCACGTACGAATGCGTCAGACTTTGGTTGATTGTGTGTAGGCAAGTCCGTTCATTCGGAAAGTCCATCGCAAAGTACGTCGAAAAGTACGCCGGACAAAGTCTGCCGTAAAGTCCGCTCGTGTGTACGCGGCATAAGGTGCACTTAGGGGCTGTATTCCGGATATCAGACTCGCTGTGATCCAGGAGGTGTATTATAGATTGCCTTGGCTTGGCTTAATGCAATACCTAAAAGCCAATATATGAGAATACGTAGGAATTGTTCAGACCCTGATAAATTTATGGCACAGAGTAACATCCTCACTGAGAGATTCCTTGAGAAAGGATACAATAAGATAGCCTGCTACCGGTCTTGAGAGAAGTGCATGACATGGACAGAGATCTCTTATTGAGAGATAAATCTAGGCCTAGGAATTTAGACCAAAATTTGGCAGTGCCTTTTATCACCACCTTCTCCTTGCAGCATAAGGAAGTCAAGCAACTGGTGTCTAAACATTGGCATATCATCACCAATGACAAAATTCTGAAGGAGGCCTTACCGCTAAAGCCAAAAATTGTTTTTAGAGGAGCCCCTTCTTTCAGAAATAAACTGGCTCCTAGTATACTAGACCCCCCAACTAGTAGGACCACCTTTTTTGATCAACTGACTGGTTTTTATAAATGTAATAGGTGTCGGGTGTGTTCTACCAACTCCTGTTTAAACAGGAGAACTCAGTCTTTTATGTCCACTGTGACAGGTCGAACACATCCGATCACCCCATTCATCACGTGTTCCACCTTTGGGGTGGTCTACATGTTGCAATGCCCATGTGGCTTGCAATATGTGGGACGTACCAAACGCCCCCTGCAAGTGAGGCTCAATGAGCACATCACCAATATCTTGACAGGCTTCAAGAATCATTCAGTTTCCAAGCACTACCGATTGGTACATGGAAGAGATCCCTCCAATACCCTATTTTTGGGCATTGATCGTTACAATCCCCACTGGCGAAGGAGTTCCATGGTGCGTGACATTTCTAGATTGGAGATGTCCTGGGTCCATAGGATCAAAAGTTATACGCCCCATGGTTTAAATATAAATGTGGACGTTAACGCTTTTATTGACAATTCCTAACTATGTCCCAGGCATAGGTTACCCATTGGGAGTGGAGAGTCTATACCTCACCGTACCTTTTGGGGCAATTTATATAACCTGCTTCGTTGGGTATAGGAATATTAAAACATTTTTGGATTTTCTGCAAATTTTTTAGATTCTGTTCCACCTAGTACCTAGTTCACATTTAACATCATCCATGTTACTTTGGGGTGTATGGGAGTTTTGTCACATTTGCCCCATCTTTAGGATATGAGGTGGAATGTATATTCTATTTATATTTATTTTTATTTTTAATTTTAATTAAATTTCCCCCCCCTTTTCTCACCCTACTCCTGTTTGGAATAGATCGTTTGGTGCCATTAACTGTCACAGGGCGTGCGCACGCACTCCCACGGCAACCCTCTTACAGGAATTGGAAGCCCAGGACATCTTCTGTGGCCACCATTTTGGCTGCTGGCATGCCCTTCCTGACACTTGCCCAATAATTTTACACCTCTAAAACATTTCTCCTAGTGAAATGATAGCACCAGAAATGTTCTGCCTTATACTGTGCCATATTGACAGTCTATTACTAGTGCAGGAAAAAAACAGACCAATCTAGTAAATAATATTTTTTCCAGAATCTTTATATCCACATTCAAAAGAGCAATAGGCCTCAGTTCATGATGTTGTTACGCTCCTTAAACCTTCAGACACCCCAACCTGCAGAAACTCATTTCAGGGAGGTGGCAAACTCATTTCAGGGAGGTGGCGCTTCGCGCCCGCAAACGCCCCCACCCCCCACGGCAAAATATTTTTTAAATCACTTTTTCAATATTTTTTTTGCAGTGCTTCTGGGGAAGGGGGTGGGGGTGGGTGGTATGTGGACGGTGTCAGTAGTTTTTTTATCTTTAATAATTGATTTTTTTACAATTTAATTTGTTTTTAATTGTTTTTTCACAATGCTTTTTGGGGGGGAGGGGGTTGGGGCAGTGGACAGTGTTGGTAGGGCAGGGGAGAGTGGTGTCAGTGTTTTTTTTTTTTTTCCACACTTTTTCATTTTTTTACAATATTTTTTTATATATTTTTTGGGGGGCTTTGGTGAGATGTCAGGGGTCTAAACAGGCCCCCGACATCTCCCCTTTGAGACAGACAAAGGGACTGAGGACACATTCCCCAGTCCCTTTCTCAGCACTAAAGATGAATGAACAGGAGACAGAGGCTCCTGTTCATTCATACAGAAAACAAAAAGAGTTCTGAAGCGCTAAAACTGGCAGTCATTAGAAACTTTTGTCATGTCATAACAATTATGCAAGGAATTGCTGGACACCAGTGCAGCTGCAAACTTCTGGAAGAAAAGTAGACAATAAAAATAAACAAAAATGCAGCGCTCAATGGGGCCAGTAGTAAAGTAAACTATTGCTGATGGTATAATCAATAAAGTTAATTTATTGGATGCATGCTGAGATTTGAAATTAAAAACAACTGTCAATGAAAAAATGGGATGATAAAATTATTAGACTTCATAAGCACAACTCATTATCATGGTTGAAGTAATCCGAAAATTAGTTTATACGATACCACCATGACTTCCAGATGACAAGGGGTTAATGTCAGCAAGTGTGCTCCAAGCTCTGATCCTAATTGTCAGATCCAATGGCTCAATGTGCAGGGAGAAAAATAGAGGTGGAGAGACACCGCTCTCTAATGCCGCGTACACGGCATACTTGGTCTGGCGTACCGGATTTCGTCGGACAATTCGATCGTGTGTGGGCTCCAGCGGACTTTGTTTTCTCAAAAGTTTGACGGACTTAGATTTGAAACATGTTTCAAATCTGTCCAACGGACTCGAGTCCGGTTGAAAAGTCCGCTCGTCTGTATGCTAGTCCGACGGACAAAAACCAATGTTAGGGCAGCTATTGGCTACTGGCTATGAACTTCCTTGTTTTAGTCCGGTCGTACGTCATCACGTACGAATGCGTCAGACTTTGGTTGATTGTGTGTAGGCAAGTCCGTTCATTCGGAAAGTCCATCGCAAAGTACGTCGAAAAGTACGCCGGACAAAGTCTGCCGTAAAGTCCGCTCGTGTGTACGCGGCATAAGGTGCACTTAGGGGCTGTATTCCGGATATCAGACTCGCTGTGATCCAGGAGGTGTATTATAGATTGCCTTGGCTTGGCTTAATGCAATACCTAAAAGCCAATATATGAGAATACGTAGGAATTGTTCAGACCCTGATAAATTTATGGCACAGAGTAACATCCTCACTGAGAGATTCCTTGAGAAAGGATACAATAAGATAGCCTGCTACCGGTCTTGAGAGAAGTGCATGACATGGACAGAGATCTCTTATTGAGAGATAAATCTAGGCCTAGGAATTTAGACCAAAATTTGGCAGTGCCTTTTATCACCACCTTCTCCTTGCAGCATAAGGAAGTCAAGCAACTGGTGTCTAAACATTGGCATATCATCACCAATGACAAAATTCTGAAGGAGGCCTTACCGCTAAAGCCAAAAATTGTTTTTAGAGGAGCCCCTTCTTTCAGAAATAAACTGGCTCCTAGTATACTAGACCCCCCAACTAGTAGGACCACCTTTTTTGATCAACTGACTGGTTTTTATAAATGTAATAGGTGTCGGGTGTGTTCTACCAACTCCTGTTTAAACAGGAGAACTCAGTCTTTTATGTCCACTGTGACAGGTCGAACACATCCGATCACCCCATTCATCACGTGTTCCACCTTTGGGGTGGTCTACATGTTGCAATGCCCATGTGGCTTGCAATATGTGGGACGTACCAAACGCCCCCTGCAAGTGAGGCTCAATGAGCACATCACCAATATCTTGACAGGCTTCAAGAATCATTCAGTTTCCAAGCACTACCGATTGGTACATGGAAGAGATCCCTCCAATACCCTATTTTTGGGCATTGATCGTTACAATCCCCACTGGCGAAGGAGTTCCATGGTGCGTGACATTGCTAGATTGGAGATGTCCTGGGTCCATAGGATCAAAAGTTATACGCCCCATGGTTTAAATATAAATGTGGACGTTAACGCTTTTATTGACAATTCCTAACTATGTCCCAGGCATAGGTTACCCATTGGGAGTGGAGAGTCTATACCTCACCGTACCTTTTGGGGCAATTTATATAACCTGCTTCGTTGGGTATAGGAATATTAAAACATTTTTGGATTTTCTGCAAATTTTTTAGATTCTGTTCCACCTAGTACCTAGTTCACATTTAACATCATCCATGTTACTTTGGGGTGTATGGGAGTTTTGTCACATTTGCCCCATCTTTAGGATATGAGGTGGAATGTATATTCTATTTATATTTATTTTTATTTTTAATTTTAATTAAATTTCCCCCCCCCCTTTTCTCACCCTACTCCTGTTTGGGATATTATCCTTATAGGAACAAAATATATATTTTATAGGTCACCTACTTTCTAGCAGATAGGTAGTATGACGTTTCTATTTCATTTGCAATTTCTATTCACTTCCTATCCGCTGTCTTAATGTATCAATATGCTTTGGACACAATTACTCTGCACAGTCCATTGGTTTAGATTTCTATGTTAGAGTTTAGATATGTCACATAATGTGGATGTACACTGGACGGTAGTTTAGGACATTTGCTGTTTTTCTCAATATATCTCAAATGTAAACGCCCTTATCATGGAAAGGGGTTGAATGTTATTTAGATATGAATGTTATTTAAATATGATGCCCACATTCTAGGAGGTTTTGTTTTGTGTTTTATTTCTTTTTATTTAAAGATTCCAATGCAAAATGCCCCCAGCAACGATGGTATTGCATGGTATCTGGTTAAGATGCCCACACCCAAGATGGCGCTCCTTTCCCCTCAGCGGGACTCAGAGCGAGGCTTGGTGTGTGCATATAACGTGGTGGCTCAGCACGCTGCCCGTTTCCCATTGAGAACGTCAACGCATGACGAAACGCGTCTGGGAGGGACGTGCTGACGTCACCACGTTGCCATAGTGAGGATGGGAGAGTGTCTGAATTGCCGGCCGGCTCCGTTTTCTACTTCGCTTTTAACTTTTCGATTTTGTGTAAGTGTTACTTCATTTTTAATAAACCTGGTATATACAGTATTACACTATTGGCTCCTTCTCTACTATATGTGCGCCTGAGCCTGGATCCTACTGTGGAGGACGTACCCTCATCGTTCCCCATAGAAGCCTGTTTGAGATCCGACACACTGTTTATCCCATGTGAGATCTGGTAAACTCTGTGGACTGCACATACGAGACGAGCGTGTTTATCCTGCCTCCTCTGGACTGACCATCTCAAGGCCCAGGCTGGGTTTAAGCCACTCGCCCTGTTTTTTGGCTTACTTCTGGTAAGCACATTACCGTACTAAGGGTTCCAGATTTATGTTTGTTTGCATCACACAGTTACTCTGGAGGAATATTACGTCACTCACTTATGACAAGATCCATTCATCAATTTTATCTTATAAGGGACTTTCTTTGCACATGGGACTATACTTCACAGTGCTGCTTTTCACCATGTTTTTTGTTTTTAGCGCGGTTCCTTTATTATAAGTATTATAGATTGCGCCTCTGAACGACCTCGGTCAAGCTGGCTGATTAGGGTGGCTGGAACCTGGCGTGCTGGAGGGCACTCTGGATGGCGCGCACTGAATCTGGAAGCCGGGTGGCAGGGACAGGGCCAGAAACAAGGAGTACCAGGAAGCTAGGCGGATCGCAAGCTCAAAGTAGCCGTGGTGACCATGACCATGCTGGAGGGCGCCATCCAGAGCGCTCTCCAGCACACCAGGTTCCAGCCAGCCTGATCAGCCATTGTGACTGAGGTTGTTCAGAGGCGCGATCTACAGCGAGTCTGATATCCGGTGTCTCTCCACCTCTATATAAGCCAGTGCAATTTGTATTAGCCCATAGCAGCCATTATGAGAACCTCCCTGAGGTTAGAAATTAAAACTGGCACCTAAGCATACATAAGGCTCTGCAGGATCTTCTATTCATCTGGATGAAACTGACTCGGTGGACGTTGTATGCACTGCATAAGACAAAGCAACAGTGACTGACACTCCTAAAGCCCAAGAGGTGTATCTAAGACAGTTAGTGGGTCGTGTGGGAGGCTATCTGCAGACAGGAAGTGTGTCTACTTTAATGCCCTTCAGTGAAAACAAGTTGACACACAGTTGTGAAGGAAGGGGGAAAAAAATAAAAGGGAAGTAAAGGAATTTTTTTCTTTCCCCCATCATACTTACCTAGGTGGATGCTGCATCTGTCCCCTGGCGCCTCTGCACTAAGAACCGAGTAATAGAACATCGCTGATCACTTGGTTTTCCGAGCTCCGTGAGCAGAGAGCTGCTGACTGTCAGTCACAGCTCTCTGCTCTGCTCCCTCCTCGCTCATTGGAGTGTTGGGCTATGGAGGGGTGGGGGCGGCGAGCTCAGTCTCTCAGTGGCTCACTGAGAGGCTGAGCCCTTTGTCAATCCAGGGATCTGGCAGACTCCGTGGTCGAGATGACACGGTGCCTGGATTGACATTCGTGACATCAGCAGAAAGCGGACTTCAGCTCGCTCTCTGCTGAAAACGGGTCACAAGGGTGCAAAACGAATTGCACTCCTTTGATCCAAAAGAGAAGTCCAGCTAAACAAGCTTTGGCTGGACTTCTTCTTTAAAGTGGTTTAAAGGCAAAAGATGCCTTTCAAATCGGCCCCGAACTTGCACTGAAATGCGAGTTTGAAATCATGGATAATGGAAAAAACTGCCACTTCCTCTTAAAAAAGCAGCAAATAAAGTGCTGAAACAAAGAAAAAATCTATGTAGATATAAAATTAATTTTTTTACCGTGACCGATAATGTGATTAAGTGTAGGTGCTGCAACTTAATTAGCCTCAATATATAGCTCACAGATAATGGAAAAAAGAGATTAAGTTTGCGCAAACCTATATAGCATAATATGTGATAAAAATTGGAAAAATCAAATACTGGTACATGCAAAAAATTGTTGATATTCAAGTCCATATAGTGAATCAAAAAGATTAAAAATAAAAACAGTGGTATTATCAAACTGTGTTTATATATATATGTATATGTAATGATATCAAATGTAATGATATCAAATATTCAAGTGAAAATTCAGACTTCCAATTCAGTGTTGGTTCATAAGGGGGGGCTGCTTATCGGATAAGGTGGATCCCCAATTACAGAGATCAAAAGGGCTCAGCAACCTGGATATTCCTCCCAAAATACCTCCGGGACTGATGTGACACACACTCAGTAATGGATCAATTCAACCATGGGTGTTTCCTTCCAAAGTGCTTCCCGGAACAGTTTTTCTCCAAATACTGCAGATAGCTGTTACATATAATGTTTCCACACAGCAATGGACAATCTTCCTGTTTGTCTCCCACAATCAATTTCGTTTACCAGGTAAAAGAAGAAGAAGCTTCGTGGTGTAGTATTTCCATTAAAAGCATTTATTGCAAAGACTTCTTTAACCCTTTCATGACTAAGCCTATTTTTGAAATTTGGTGTTTACAAGTTAAAATCCATATTTTTTGCTAGAAAATTACTTAGAACCCCCAAACATTATATATATTTTTTTAGCAAAGAATCTAGAGAATAAAATGACGATTGTTGCAATATTTTTTATCACACGGTATTTGTGCAGCGGTGTTTTAAACGCAAATTTTTGGAAAAGTGACACTTTCATGAATTTTAAAAAATCCAAACAGTAAAGTTACCCCAGTTTTTTTATATAATGTGAAAGATGATGTTACGCCGAGTAAATAGATACCAAACATGTCACCCTTTATAATTGCACGCACTCGTGGAATGGCGACGAACTACGGTACCTTTGAATTTCCATAGGCGACGCTTTAAAAAAATTTTACGGTTACCAGGTTTGAGCTACAGAGGAGGTCTAGGGCTAGAATTATTGCTCTCGCTCTGACGATCGCGGCGATACCTCACATGTGTGGTTTGAACACCGTTTACATATGCGGGCGCGACTTCCGTATGCGTTTTCTTCGCTGCGCGAGCTCGCGGGGACAGGGGCACTTTAAAAAATTTTTTTTTTTTTTTTTTTATTTAATTTATTTATTTTTGTACTTTATAAATTGTGTTTAAATTTTTTTTTTTTTTTTTTTACTTTTATTGCTGTCACAAGCAATGTAAACATCCCTTGTGACAGTAATAGGTGGTGACAGGTACTCTTTATGGAGGGATGGGGGGTCTAAAAGACCCCCCATCCCTCCTTTACACTTCAAAGTATTCAGATCGCCGAAAACGGCGATTCTGAATACTGTGTACTTTTTTAAATTCGGCGCCATTGGCAGCCGAGTAAACGGGAAGTGACGTCATGACGTCGCTTCCGCATTTACAAGGAGAAGGCTGGAACGAAGCCGCTCGCAGCTTCGTTCCAGTCCGCCCCCAGCCGCCGAAGGCAGCGGACCGGACACCGGGCCTCCCGATCGCACGGGAGGCCCGGTAACAGCGGCGGGAGGCGGCGGGAGGGGGGGGATGTCCCCTCCCGCTCCTCCGGTATAACAACCGAGCGGCTTTTAGCCGCATCGGTTGTTATACACGGGTAGCCGATCGCCCGCTGTAAACAACGGTACCGGGATGATGCCTGCAGCTGCGGGCATCATCCCGGTATAACCCCGGAAAGCCGAGGACGCATATATGCGTTCGGTCGGCGGGAAGGGGATAAACACTAACATCAACAAACGATAAAACGATTTTTCAAACAGCCGCGGCTCAGGCCAGCCAGCTGATGCGTAGTGACGTCAGAGACTAGTGCGTCACCCGACGCGTTTCCCCGTACAAGGCTTCAACTAGTAACGGAGGCTCAACATTTTATCATTTGTGGATGTTAGTGTTTATGGAAGTCTTTGCAATAAATGCTTTTAATGGAAATACTACAACATGAAGCTTCTTCTTCTTCTTCTTCTACCCACACTAGACCACCAGGGAAGCTGCTAGGACCACCAGGGAAGCTCCTAACATGTGGCCATCCACATGTGAAAATTAATGATCCACATAGGCGGCACTGATGGGTACTTATGGGTGGCCACAAATGGGCACTGAATGGCACATCTATGGCACAATAAAAATTAGTGATGCCCAGGAATGCCACCCATCAGTGTCATCAGTGCCACCCATCAGTGTCCATCAGTGCCACCTATCAGTGCCCATCCGTGCCCATCAGTGCCCACCTATCAGTGCCCATTCGTGCCACCTATCAGTGTCACCCATAAGTACCCATCAGTGCCACCCATAAGTACCCATCAGTGCCGCCTATGAGTGCCCATCAGTGCCGCATACCAGTGCCACCTATCAGTGCCCATCAGTACCACCTATCAGTGCCGCCTATCAGTGCCCATCATCAGTGCCCATCAGTGCCACCTCATTGGTGCCCATCAGTGCCCATCATTGCAGCCATATCAGTGCACGTCATTGAAGAACAAAACATACTTATTTACAAAAATTTTTAACAGAAACAAAGAAAAACTTTTTTTTTTCAAAAATTTCGGTCTTTTTTTATTTGTTGCGCAAAAAATAAAAATCGTAGAGGTGATCAAATACCACCAAAAGAAGGCTCTATTTGTGGCGACAAAATGATAAAAAATTTGTTTGGGTACAGTGCAGCATGACATGATTGTTATTCAATTTGCGACAGCGCTGAAAGCTGAAAATTGGCTTGGTCAGGAAGGTGTATAAGTGCCTGATATTGAAGTGGTTAAAGTGGATGTGAATTCATGAAATTTGAGCTGGGCACATACAGTGCCTTGAAAAAGTATTCATACCCCTTGAAATTTTCCACATTTTGTCATGTTACAACCAAAAACGTAAATGTATTTTATTGGGATGTTATGTGATAGACCAACACAAAGTGGCACATAATTGTGAAGTGGAAGGAAAATGATAAATGGTTTTCCCAATTTTTTACAAATAAATATCTGAAAAGTGCGGCGTGCTCTTGTATTCAGCCCCCCCCCCGAGTCAATACTTTGTAGAACTACCTTTCACTGCAATTACAGCTGCAAGTCTTTTTGGGGATGTCTCTACCAGCTTTGCACATCTAGAGAGTGACATTTTTGCCCATTCTTCTTAGCAAAATAGTTCAAGCTCTGTCAGATTGGATGGAGAGTGTCTGTGAACAGCAATTTTCAAGTCTTGCCACAGATTCTCAATTGGATTTAGGTCTGGACTTTAACTGGGCCATTCTAACACATGAATGTGCTTTGATCTAAACCATTCCATTGTAGCTCTGGCTGTATGTTTAGGGTTGTTGCCCTGCTGGAAGGTGAACCTCCGCCCCAGTCTGAAGTCTTTTGCAGGCTCTGACAGGTTTTCTTCTAAGATTGCCCTGTATTTGGCTCCATCCATCTACCCATCAACTCTGACCAGCTTCCCTGTCCCTGCTGAAGAAAAGCATCCCCATAACATGATGCTGCCACCACCATGTTTCACGGTGGGGATGGTGGGTTCAGGGTGATGTGCAGTGTTCGTTTTCCCCTACACATAGCATTTTGCTTTTAGGCCAAAAAGTTCAATTTTGGTCTCATCTAACCAGAGCACCTTCTTCCACATGTTTGCTGTGTCCCCCACATGGCTTTTTGCAAACTGCAAACGGGACTTCTTATGGCTTTCTTTCAACAATGGCTTTCTTCTTGCCACTCTTCCATAAAGGCCAGATTTGTGGAATGCACAACTAATAGTTGTCCTGTGGACAGATTCTCCCACCTGAGCTGTAGATCTCTGCAGCTCCTCCAACATTACCAGGGGCCTCTTGGCTTCTTCGCTGATTAATGCTCTCCTTGCCTGGCCTGTCAGTTTAGGTGGACGGTCATGTCTTGGTAGGTTTGCAGTTGTCCCATACTCTTTCCATTTTCGAATCATGAATTGAACAGTGCTCTGTGAGATGTTCAAAGCTCGGGATATTTTTTTATATCCTAACCCTGCTTTAAACTTCTCTACAACTTTATCTCTGACCTGTCTGGTGTGTTCCTTGGCCTTCATGATGCTGTTTGTTCACTAAGGCTCTCTAACAAACCTTTTAGGGCTTCACAGAACAGCTATGTTTATACTGAGATTAAATATGGATACTTTTTCAAGGCACTGTATATCTGTAGTGTTTTATTAACTCTCTTCAAAGCCCTAAGTCCCATGACTTTTTCCTGCTCTATTCTTCTGTTATCAGCATGATAACTTCTGACAAGTTCTCCCACAACTGCTTTACTCACAAGACAGCTCTGAAAGTCTCTGTCTATCTGGAGGGGGGGGGGGGGGCTTTCCACTAATCAGCTGCAGAATGAGGAAGTGAAATTATAACAAGATGTGGACGATGTATATATAAAAGTGTATCTATCCGACCTTCCGCACACTACTCAGCGCCAAATTACCCCAATGGTCATGAGCCACCCGATCACTATGTAAAAGTGGAGCAAATAATATAAAATAGTATTGATAATAAAATTAACAGTAGAAAATAGCAGCCACTTGAAGTACAATAAAAGAAAAATCCTAAAGTACAGTGGTAGAGTATACCAAAAATAACATATATGATACAAACAGTATAATAAATACGCCGTCCAAAATGTTAAAGCATTGCTGATGCTGGATAAATGTCCAACTCCACAAACATGTATGGTATACACTCTGATGATGTAGCAAAGTGAGTCTTATAACAGTGGGTGATCCTAGGCAGTAGATGATAAGTGCACCCTACACCAACTCCCAGTCTTCACAACGTGATGCACTCCTTCCTCTATGGGGTTTGAACTCACCAACTAGATGAAAGAAACAGCCTTAAATAAAGCGTTTTCTCCAACTAGACTCCCATGATCAGCATGGAAAACAGGCTAGTGCTGTGCTCCAAAGGGATTCATAAAAACACAAAAAAGCTGACAGCGTGATCCTGTTTTATTAGAAATCCCCAAAATACAGCAAACCCTGAATCGCCGTGTAAGCCATGCCCTGACACGTTTCGTCACTTCCTGACTTCAACAGAGGGCGTGGCTAGACAGCGTTTAAGCAGGGATTATAATGTCCTTCCTCTCAGCTGATTTGACAACGCAGCGTATCACCTTTAACCCGATTGGTGCAAATCAGAGCAGAATTTAATACACGCTGCCCGTCTATCAACATCCAGAGCGGGAGATTCCATACTAATGCTGCACATTAAAACTATCGTGGACATAGTCAAACCTCGATAATCTAATATTAATTAAAATATAGTCATCATACATATAGCATTTATATTAACCCTTTCATGACTAAGCCTATTTTTGAAATTTGGTGTTTACAAGTTAAAATCCGTATTTTTTGCTAGAAAATTACTTAGAGTTCCCAAACATTATATATATATATATATATATATATATATATATATATATATATATATATATATATATATATATTTTAGCAGAGAATCTAGAGAATAAAATGGCAATTGTTGCAATATTTTTTATCACACGGTATTTGTGCAGCGGTGTTTTAAACGCGAATTTTTGGAAAAGGGACACTTTCATGAATTTTAAAAAATCCAAACAGTAAAGTTACCCTAATTTTTTTATATAATGTGAAAGATGATGTTACGCCGAATAAATAGATACCAAACATGTCACCCTTTATATTTGCACGCACTCATGGAATGGCGACAAACTACGGTACCTATGAATTTCCATAGGCGACGCTTTAAAATTTTTTTACGGTTACCAGGTTTGAGTTACAGAGGAGGGCTAGGGCTAGAATTATTGCTCTCGCTCTGACGATCGCGGCGATACCTCACATGTGTGGTTTGAACACCGTTTACATATGCGGGCGCGACTTCCGTATGCGTTTTCTTCGCTGCACGAGCTCGCGGGGACAGGGGCACTTTAAAAATTTTTTTTTTTTTTTTATTTATTTTTTTACTTTATAAATTGTGTTTTAAAAAAAATATTTGTTTTTTTACTTTTATTGCTGTCACAAGGAATGTAAACATCCCTTGTGACAGTAATAGGTGGTGACAGGTACTCTTTATGGAGGGATGGGGGGGTCTAAAAGACCCCCCATCCCTCCTTTACACTTCAAAGTATTCAGATCGCCGAAAACGGTGATTCTGAATACTGTGTACTTTTTTAAATTCGGCGCCATTGGCAGCCGAGTAAACGGGAAGTGACGTCATGACTTCGCTTCCGCGTTTACAACAAGAAGGCTGGAACGAAGCCGCTCACAGCTTCGTTCCAGCCCGCCCCCAGCCACCGAAGGTACCCGATTGGACACCGGGCCTCCCGATCGCACGGGAGGCCCGGTAACAGCGGCGGGAGGCGGCGGGAGGGGGGGGATGTCCCCTCCCGCTCCTCCGGTATAACAACCGAGCGGCTTTTGTCATACACGGGTAGCCGTTCGCCCGCTGTAAACAACGGTACCGGGATGATGCCTGCAGCTGCGGGCATCATCCCGGTATAACCCCGGAAAGCCGAGTATGCATATCTGCGTACGGTCGGCGGGAACACAAATATTAGATAATAAAACAAACCAAAGTTAAAATTATCTCAAACGGGCATCAATAATGAGCACAAATAAGCATTCACGCCTAATTAGAGACACAAATTAATGTAAAATTTGTCTCATAATACCAAGTATATCCTAATAACTTGATGTCTCAATGATGGATCCTACTTGAATCATAGATATGTCATTACTCATAACTAAAATATCAATACAGATATATATATATATATATACCGTATTTATCGGCGTATAACACGCACACTCATTTTAAGAGGGAAGTTTCTGGAAAAAAAAATTTAAATAAGGAACTTTGAAGCAAAATAAGGGTCAGTGCCCATCTGCGGCCTCACCATTGGCATCAATGCAGCCTCACCATTGGCATCAATGCAGCAGCCTCACCATTGCCATCAATGCAACAGCTTCACCATTGCCTTCAATGCAGCAGCCTCACCATTGCCATCAATGCAGCAGCTTCACCATTGCCTTCAGTGCAGCAACCTCACTATTGCCATCAATGCAGAAGCCTCACCATTGCCTTCAATGCAGCAGCCTCACCATTGCTATCAGTGCAGCCTGATCGATGCCCATCTGCAGCCTAGAGGGGACAGGGAGGGGGGCGGGATGAGCACCAACAGATTACATACAGTGAGAATCTCCTATGATAGACAGAACAGTGGTCCAATGGCGGCCCAGGAGACGGGACTTCCTATTATAGAGGCCGCCAAGTAAACAGGAGATTCTCCCTGTATGTAATCTGACGACGCTCATCCCGCCCCCCCCCCGTCCCCTCCAAAACAGCTAAAATTGAAGTATTGGCGTATAACACGCGCACGCTATTTGCACCTGATTTTCAGGGTGAAAAAGTGCGTGTTATACGCCAATAAATACAATATATAAATAAACACACCATATAAATCAGAAGAAAATACAGTATGTACACACATACACAAAACTGCATATAATAATAAAAGAGAATATTTTTAAAAATATAGATGTAAAAATATAAAAATATATATTAAAAAAAATATATATAAAGAGCTGGTAATATAAAAAAAGAAGAATCAAAAGAATTATTTTGACAGTTTTTTGTGAAATGGTAAGGGTACTTTTGTACCCCCTTACCATTTCACACAGGTGGGAGGGCCGGGATCTGGGGGTCCCCTTGTTAAAGGGGGCTTCCAGATTCCGATAAGCCCCCCACTCGCAGACCCCCACAACCACCGGGCAAGGGTTGTGGGGATGAGGCCCTTGTCCCCATCAACATGGGGACAAGGTGTTTTGGGGGGCTACCCCAAAGCACCCTCCCAATGTTGAGGGCATGTGGCCTGGTACGGTTCAGGAGTGGGGGCGCTCTCTCGTCCCCCCCTCTTTTCCTGTGGCCTGCCAGGTTGTGTGCTCGGATAAGGGTCTGGTATGGATTTTTGGGGGCACCCCACGCTGTTTTTTTTTTAAATTTTGGCACGGGGTTCCCCTTAAAATCCATACCAGACCTGAAGGGTCTGGTATAGATTTTGAGGGGGACCCCACACCATTTTCTTTTTATTTTGGCCGGGGTTCCCCTTAATATCCATACCATACCTGAAGGGCCTGGTATGGAATTTAGGGGGACCCCCCATGTCATTTTTTTTTTTTAATTTTGGTTCAGGGTTCCCCCGTGGGGAATTCCCATGCCGTTTTTATCAATGAAGTTTTATAAGTATTGTCGGACCGGCAATTCATTAATAGCCACGAGTAGTTTTAAATGACTTTTTTTCCTTTGAAATGTCATTTTGCTGTCAGACTGTTCTAAACACGGGAAACATGCGCCCCTTTACAGGCATACTATAGACACCCCCCAGGTACGAAATTTAAAGGGATATTACACTTTTATTGTTCCACTTTAAGCATTATTAAAATCACTGCTCCCGAAAAAACGGACGTTTTTAAAACTTTTTTTCTGCATTGATCCATGTCCCCTGAAGGGTCTGGTATAGATTTTGAGGGGGATCCCACGCCATTTTTTTTAAAATTTTGGCCGGGGTTCCCCTTAATATTTATACCAGACCTGAAGGGCCTGGTATGGAATTTAGGGGGACCCCCACGTCATTTTTTTTTTAAATTTTGGTTCGGGGTTCCCCTGTGGGGAATTCCCATGCCGTTTTTATCAATGAACTTTTATGTGTATTGTCGGACCGGCAATTCATTAATAGCCACGAGTAGTTTTAAATGACTTTTTTTCCTTTGAAATGTCATTTTGCTGTCAGACTGTTCTAAACACGGGAAACATTCGCCCCTTTACAGGCATACTATAGACACCCCCCAGGTACGAAATTTAAAGGGATATTACACTTTTATTGTTCCACTTTAAGCATTATTAAAATCACTGCTCCCGAAAAAACGTCCGTTTTTAAAACTTTTTTTTGCATTGATCCATGTCCCCTGAAGGGTCTGGTATAGATTTTGAGGGGGGCCCCACGCCATTTTTTTTTATTTTGGCCAGGGTTCCCCTTAATATTTATACCAGACCTGAAGGGCCTGGTATGGAATTTAGGGGGACCCCCGCGTCATTTTTTTATTCAATTTTAGTTCGGGGTTCCCCTGTGGGGAATTCCCATGCCGTTTTTATCAATGAACTTTTATGTGTATTGTCAGACCGGAAATTCATTAATAGCCGCAAGTAGTTTTAACCACTTAACAACCGGCCCATAGCCAAATGACGGCTACAGGGCGGTTGCTTAACTCTGGGAGGGCGTCCAGGGACTACCTCCCAGAATTCTGCTCTCGCGCGCCCCCTAGGGCGCGCACTCGAGAGCATCCGTGACCGCCGGGTCCAGAGGACCCGGCGCATCACGGATCTCGGTAAATGGCCGCTAATCGCGGCCGTTTACCATGTGATTGCTCCGTCAAATGACGGAGCGATCACATGTAAACAAACCGGCGTCATCTGATGACGCTGGTTCCTCTCCTCCCCTCGTGTGTGCCGATCGGTACACTGTGAGCGGAGAGGGGGATGGATGGATGGCTGCAGCATTGTGGGCTGCATCTGTAGTGCCCACAGCGCTGCACAGAGACATCCAGCCATCCATCCATCCATGCTCAGCCATCCCCACTACTCTGCATGCCCTGCAATGCTGTGCATTACTCTGCAATGCCCTCTGCTATGCCCCACAATACCCCTGCAATACTCTGCCATACCCTGGAATACCCCGCAATACTCTGCCATACCCTGCAATACTCTGCCATACCCTGGAATACCCCGCAATACTCTGCCATACCCTGGAATACCCCGCAATATTCTGCCATACCCTGGAATACCCCGCAATACTCTGCCATACCCTGCAATACCCCTGCAATACTCTGCCATACCCTGGAATACCTCGCAATACTCTGCCATACCCTGGAATACCCCGCAATATTCTGCCATACCCTGGAATACCCCGCAATACTCTGCCATACCCTGCAACACCCCTGCAATACTCTGCCATACCCTGGAATACCCCGCAATACTCTGCCATACCCTGGAATACCCCGCAATATTCTGCCATACCCTGGAATACCCCGCAATACTCTGCCATACCCTGCAATACCCCTGCAATACTCTGCCATACCCTGGAATACCCCGCAATACTCTGCCATACCCTGGAATACCCCGCAATATTCTGCCATACCCTGGAATACCCCGCAATACTCTGCCATACCCTGCAATACCCCTGCAATACTCTGCCATACCCTGGAATACCCCGCAATACTCTGCCATACCCTGGAATACCCCGCAATATTCTGCCATACCCTGGAATACCCCGCAATACTCTGCCATACCCTGGAATACCCCGAAATACTCTGCCATACCCTGGAATACCCCGCAATACTCTGCCATACCCTGGAATACCCCGCAATATTCTGCCATACCCCGCAATACTCTGCCATACCCTGCAATACCCCGCAATACTCTGCCATACCCTGCAATACCCCGAAATACCCCGCAATACTCTGCCATACCCTGCAATATCCTGAAATACCCCGCAATACTCTGCCATACCCTGCAATACCCCGCAATACTCTGCCATACCCTGCAATACCCTGCAATACTCTGCCATACCCTGGAATACCCCGCAATACTCTGCCATACTCTGCAATACCCCGCAATACTCTGCCATACCCTGCAATACCCGCAATACTCTGCCATACCCTGCAATACCCTGCAATACTCTGCCATACCCTGGAATACCCCGCAATACTCTGCCATACCCTGCAATACCCCGCAATACTCTGCCATACCCTGCAATAACCCGCAATACTCTGCCATACCCTGCAATACCCCGCAATACTCTGCCATACCCTGCAATACCCCGCAATACTCTGCCATACCCTGAAATACCCCGCAATACTCTGCCATACCCTGCAATACCCCAAAATATCCCGCAATACTCTGCAATACCCCGCAATACCCAGCCATACTCTGCAATACTCGGTGATACCCAGCCATACTCTGCCATACCCAGCCATGCTCTGCAATACCCCGCAAAAATCTGCAATACTCTGCCATAACCCGCAATACTCTGCCATACCCAGCCATACCCTGCAATACCCTGCAATACCCAGCCATACTCTGCAATACTTGGTGATACCCAGCCATACTCGGTGATACCCAGCCATACTCTGCCATACCCAGTCATACTTGGCGATACTCTGCAATACCCAGCCATGCTCAGCCATACTCGGCCATGCTCAGCCATGCTCAGCCATACCCTGCCATGCTCAGCCATACCCAGCCTCTGTATGTGGCCAGGCTGTGGAAGTCTCACACATGTGGTATCGCCGTACTCAGGAGGAGTAGGAGAATCATTTTGGGGTGTCATTTTTGGTATGCACATGCTGTGTGTTAGAAATATTGTATAAATGGACAACTTTGTGTTAAAAAAAAAAAAAAGCGTTTTAACCACTTCCCGCCTTCCGTCATACGACGTCCTTGACTTTGTGCGGGGATATCTGAATGATGCCTGCAGCTACAGGCATCATTCAGATATCAGCTTTTTCAGCCGGCGATTCCCTACACCATAAGAGTGATCATAGCAGCTGTTCCACTGCTTGATCGTTCTTACGGGAGGCGAGAGGGGACGTCCCCCCCTCCCGCTGCCCTCCGGTGCTTCTACCGACTCACCGCTACGATCGAAGCCAGGATCTTTTTTTTTTTAATTCAGGCACAGCCTAGAGGTGAGATGTGGGGTCTTATTGACCCCATATCTCACTGTAAAGAGGACCTGTCATGCCATATTCCTATTACAAGGGATGTTTACATTCCTTGTAATAGGAATAAAAGTGATCAAAAAAATTTTTTTTTTGGAAAAAAGTGTCAAACTAAAATAAATAAAGTAAAATGAACAATAAAAAAAAAATTAAAATTTTTTAAAGCGCCCCTGTCCATGTGCTCGAATGCAAAAGGGAACGCATACCTAAGTCCCGCCCACATATGAAAACGGTGTTCAAACCACACATGTGAGGTATCGCTGCGATCGGTAGAGCGAGAGCAATAATTTTGGCCCTAGACCTCCTCTGTAACTCAAAATTTGTAACCAGTAAAAAATTTTAAAGCGTCGCCTATGGGGATTTTTAAGTGGCGAAGTTTGGCGCCATTCCACGAGCGTGTGCAATTTTGAAAGGTGACATGTTAGGTATCTGTTTACTCGGCGTAACTTCATCTTTCATTTTATGCAAAAACATTGGGCTAACCTTACCGTTTTTTTTTTTTTAAAGCAAAAAACAGTTTTTTTTCCCAAAAAAAAACGCGTTCGAAAAATTGCTGCGCAAATATCGTGCGAGATAAAGAGTTGCAATGACCGCTATTGTATTCTCTAGGGTCTTTGCTAAAAAAACATATATAATGTTTTGGGGTTCTATGTAATTTTCTAGCAAATAAATGATGATATTTACATGTAGGAGAGAAATGTCAGAATTGGCCTGGGTGCTCCAGAATGCCTGAAGGTGCTCCGTGCATGTTGGGCCTCTGTATGTGGCTACGCTGTGTAAAAGTCTCACACATGTGGTATCGCCATACTCGGGAGTAATAGCAGAATGTGTTTTGGGGTGTAATTTGTGGTATGCATATGCTGTGTGTGAGAAATAACCTGCTAATATGACAATTTTGTGAAAAAAAAACAAGAAAAAAAAAAAAAACTTGATTTTGCAAAGAATTGTGGGAAAAAATGACAACTTCAAAAAACTCACCATGCATCTTTCTAAATACCTTGGAATGTCTTCTTTCCAAAAAGGGGTCATTTGGGGGGTATTTGTACTTTTCTGGCATGTTAGGGTCTCAAGAAATGAGATAGGCCATCAGTACTTCAGGTGTGATCAATTTTCAGATATTGGCACCATAGCTTGTGGACGCTATAACTTTCACAAAGACCAAATAATATACACTAATTTGGGTTATTTTTACCAAAGATATGTAGCGGTATACATTTTGGCCAAAATATATGAAGAAAAATTACTAATTTTCAAAATTTTATAACAGAAACGAAGAAAAATTTATTTTTTTACAGATTTTTCGGTCTTTTTTCTTTTATAGAAAAATAGCGCAAAAAATAAAGAACCCAGCGGTGATTAAATACCACTAAAAGAAAGCTCTATTTGTGTGAAAAAAAGGACAAAAATTTCATATAGATACAGTGTTGCATGACTGAGTAATTGTCATTCAAAATGTGAGAGCACCAAAAGCTGAAAATTGGTCTGGTTTAAGTGCCCAGTGGTCAACTGGTTAAATGACTTTTTTTCCTTTGAAATGTCATTTTGCTGTCAGACTGTTCTAAACACGGGAAACATGCGCCCCTTTACAGGCATACTATAGACACCCCCCAGGTATGAAATTTAAAGGGATATTACACTTTTATTGTTTCACTTTAAGGATTATTAAAATCACTGCTCTCGAAAAAACGGCCGTTTTTAAAACTTTTTTTGCATTGATCCATGTCCCCTGGGGCAGGACCCGGGTCCCCAAACACTTTTTATGACAATACCATGCATATAAGCCTTTAAAATTAGCACTTTTGATTTCTCCCATAGACTTTTAAAGGGTGTTCTGCGGCATTCAAATATGCCGTGAACACCCCAAATTGTTCGCTGTTCGACGAACTGGCGAACAGCCGATGTTCGAGTCGAACATGAGTTCGACTCGAACTCGAAGCTCATCCCTATTCAGGACGCTCTTTGCAAAGCTTTGAAAAAAAAGCTTTACACATGCTTTAACCAATTCCCATTCGCTGGACTTTCAGTGGTTATCCAGAGATGATGCCTGCAGCTGCAGGCATCACCCCAGTATCATTTTTTAGAGCTGGTGGTTGTCCCTTGTGTAATAGCAATCAGAGCAGCCCCCCCTACCACCTCGCTGCGATGGTCTCTGACGCTTACTGGAGCCGTCGGTAGCGGCGGCGACGATCGGGTCCTCTCCCCTCACAGGTTGGATGCCGAGTGAGGGAAGGATGACCCCCGCTCGGCTCCACACCTCTGGATGGCGGAAGCGACGTCAAATGTCACTTCTGCCCAATAGTCTTAAAGAGGAATTTTTTTTTTTTTTTTTTGCAAAAAAAAATTTTTTTATTGCATTTTAGTGTAAATGTTAGATCTAAGGTGTTTTTGACCCCAGATCTCACATTTAGGAGGTCCTGTCATGCTTTTTTTTCTATTACAAGGGATGTTTACATTCCTTGTAATAGAAATAAAAGTGACTCAAATTTTTTTAAAAGGACGGTGTCAAAATTAAAAAACAAACCGTAAAACAAATGAGAAAAATAAAAAATTTAAAGCGCTCCATCCCGCCAAACTCACGCGCAGAAGCGTACGCACACGTAAGCCGCTCCTGCATATGTAAACGGTGTTCAAACCACATATGTGATATATCGCCACCATCGTTAGAGTGAGAGCAATATTCTAGCACTAGACCTCCTCTTCAACTCAAAACTGGGAACCTGTAGAAGGTTTTAAACCTCACCTATGGAGATTTTTAAGGGTGAGCCCAGGTTCACACTATACCGGGCTGCGGATCGCACAGGAGCGCTGTGCGTCCCTGTTCCCTGTTTCAGGGACGAATCAGGGCCGATTCTATGCCTGAATTTGGCCCTGAAATGGAGCCAAAGACGCACATCGTTTTTGTGCAGTGTGCTCCGCAGCCGCCCCGGGGATATGTGAACTGGCTCCATAGGGAGCCAGTCACATTCTCCTACTATGCGAATTAGATGTGGAGAAACCCACATCTAATTCGCATAGGTGTGAACCCGGGCTCAAAGTTTGATGCCATTCCACGAGCAGACGCAATTTCGAAGCGTGACATGTTGGGTATCAATTTACTCGGTGTAACCTTATCTTTTACAATATAAAAAAATTTGGACTAACTTTACTGTTGTCTTATTTTTTAATTAAAAAATGTATATTTTTTTCCCCAAAAATTAAGACCGCTGCGCAAGTACGGTGTGACATAAAGTATTGCAACGACCGCCATTTTATATTCTAGGGTGTCTGAAAAAAAAAAAAAAAAAAAAAAAAAAAAATATATATATATATATATATATATATATATATATATATATATATATATATATATATATATATATATATATATATATATATATATATATATATATATATATAATATAATGTTTGGGGGTTCTAAGTAATTTTCTAGCAAAAAAAAATGATTTTAACTGGTAAACACCAAGTCTGAAAAATATGCCGGTCCTTAAGTTTATATATTATATTATATTTTATATTCTAGGGTGTCTGAAAAAAAAAAAAAAAAAAAAAATAATATATATATATATATATATATATATATATATATATATATATATATAATATATAATGTTTGGGGGTTCTAAGTAATTTTATAGCAAAAAAAATGATTTTAACTGGTAAACACCAAGTCTGAAAAATATGCCGGTCCTTAAGTGGTTAAAGAGCAGCACAATTGTTTTCCACCAAAGCACCAGACACAAAAGCAGACAGAAACAAGTGAGGTTGGAACAAATGATTGATTTAATGAGAGGTCAGAATAAACTGATACATGTTGGGTTATCAATGCTAAAAAAAAACATGTAAATATTCAAGATAATCCTCTGTTAAAATTTGTGGTTACTGTTTAAGAAAGTCACTTCACATGTGAATTGTGCCAGAAACGATTCCTCTTTCTGTTTGCATTCAAGCAAAAAACAGATCTGTGGAAACAGGTTGTTGGATTTAGGACGGAGATGGACCGGTGTGCATTTATTCACTTTCTTGTGTCACCACTAGATGCCACTATTTAGCCACCATTTTTATGTCTGTATTTATTCTTAGGGATACATAAAATTCAGTGAATATTCATTATAAGAGATAGCAGACACACAACAAGACTATAAACATGATACAAGAGATAGTCAGAGACTGCAGATATGATTCAAGAGATGGTCAGAGACTGCAGACATGTTGCAGGAGACTGTCAGAGACTGTGAACATGCTATAAGAGATGTTGGAGACTTCAGCAGACTTTAACAGACTGCAGATATATTACATGAGGTGGCTAGAAATCACTACTATAATAAGGCAATAGGGAAACATAGATTAGCATCTGCAGGGGCACCAAGGGCTGCACAAAAAGTGCCAAAGGGCCGTAGGTTGGGCATGAGGTGTTTAGAGTCTGTGAAAATGAAATGTAATAATTTCCCTTGGGATTTATAAAGTATTCTGAATCTGCCAAGCCACGGCCAAGCTGACGTAATTCTCACCTAGGCAAGAATTGTGAAAGTGGGAATGGGTACCTGTCAGAAATAGTTACTCGCTACCAGAAAAAAAAAAGAGGGGGGGGGGGGGGTTAGGAAGCTAAGCAGTACTCTCCATTTTACATGAGGGTCCACTTTAAATTAAACGTTTGCACATTCCAAGGCAGACAAGATAGGAGTGTAGCAGTACCCCTGTAAGGACTGCTAAATATTGTAGTCCACCCGTCACCCTGCCCAACCAGGCACACAATTTCCAGTCATTCTTTAGACAGAAAACAGTCCATGCACTTTGTTTTGTTTGTTTTTTTGATTGAGGGGAATAAACTTGGATGGGATAAGGGAATATGGGATGCCCACTGAATTGCAGAATATTTACACGGGACCAACTATATACACTCTTTGTATATACACTCCAGACTTCACTCCACCACAACACTTGATTGCAGACTATTCCTCCTCAACACCTCCAGCACATCACTTACTTATACTTCCAGGGCCAACTAGCACAGGTTTAAGTCTAACACTGACTCAGCCAGAGATAAGAGAGAATATTCAGCGCTGACATAAAAGGACACAGTTAGGTGAACTGCTAGCAAACACTCAAGGCTAAGTCAAACAATACCTCAAATGAACATCAAAATATATAAAAGTGTAGCGCAATTCATGAATGTCCATAAAATGAAACAAAATATAATAAAATATAACAGTCCCAACTGGTGAGTGTAAGGAAACTACTGGAATAACTAAAGTGCAGGTGACACACAAGGCAGATCTTCAATCAGGTGTCTGCGATCCCTCCACCACAAAGAATGGCCTCTCACCTCCAGGACTCGACCTGAAACAGGTCACATACCAGTATTGGAACACCAAGCAAGTAATCCTCAGATGAAAAATCCAATGCTCGTCCACAGTCAGTGAGATGATACAGCGTGTGTAAGGAAAAAGACACAGCGATCTAATGCTCTCTTTATTGTAATAAGAAAACGATCAATTGTACTTACATGAAGCCGCACTCAGTTCCGAGTGCAGGCACATAAGCGTGTAGTGTTACCAACAAGACGGCCGCGGGTGACGTCATGCGTGACCCCTGACCCCCGTACGCGTTACGTCCATAGGCGGGACTTCCTTAGCGTGGGGCAGGGTTGAGTGCAGCTTCATGTAAGTACAATTGATCGTTTTCTTATTACAATATGGCCCCTGGCCCGGATGGCTTCATCCTACAATATTATAAGCTCCTTCTCCCAACATTAGGCCCCCACATTGTGAAACTGTTCAATGCACTCGGGCCAGACATCTCCTTCCCTCATGACACCTTAAAAGCCCACATCTCAGTCATTCCTGAGGAAGGAAAAGATCCCACGTCATGCGGCAGTTACAGACCCATCTCATTGCTGAATATTGATTTGAAACTTTTCACTAAAATTTTGGCCACACGACTTGCAAACCACCTGCAAACTTTAGTCCACTTTGGATCAGGTCGGATTCATTCCGACTAGGGAAGCACGGGACAACACAGTAAAAGTATTGAACTTAATACACACGGCTAAAGTGACCCATACCCCTAGTGTTTTTTTGGGGACCAATGCGGAAAAGGCATTCGATCGGGTGAATTGGCGTTTCATGTTCGCAGTATTGCGTCACATTGGCCTAAGCGATAAAATTGCCAGTATTTACTCTACCCCGTCGGCTCAGATGAAGGCTAATGGGGTCCTCTCCGACCCTTTCCCTATATCCAATGGGACCAGACAGGGATGCCCCCTGTCCCCTCTCCTTTTCACGCTCTCTCTAGAACCTTTTTTGTGTAAAATCCGTTTAAACCCAGATATCATGGGAGTGACTGTGGGGAACTCATAACATAAAATATCGGCGTACCCCGACGATATGCTCTTTTCCATCACAAACCCAGCGATGTCCCTCCCTAACCTCCTTCATGAATTTAAAGTATATGGCCAAATCTCCAATTTGAAATTTAATTTTGGTAAGTCGGAAGCCATGGAAGTTGAGATACACCGGCCCCTTCTTCGGACCCTGAAGTCGAACTTTGGGTTCCGATGGATGGAGGCGCCCCTGAAATACCTGGGGACGTACGTTCCTGCTGACTTATCCCACACCTTTGACTTAAACTTCCCCCCCTTACTGACCAAAGCATGCTCCCTACTAGTTACATTGCATCAAGGTTTGCACTCGTGGTTTGGTAGGTGTAACCTCCTCAAGATGTGCATTCTACCAAAGTATCTCTATCTCTTTCAGGCCCTACCGATTGCCAGACCCTCACTTTTCTTTAAACGAGTCCATTCCCTTTTCCTCAAGTTCATCTGGGCACATAAATGTCCTCGTATTTCCCGACACCAATTATCACTTCCTAAATCATACGGAGGCCTTGCAGTGCCTGACGTGATGAAATATTACCAGGCTACTCTCCTCGGTAGATTGATCGATTGGCACCATCACTCTACAAATAAACTTTGGGCGCAAATCGAGCAAGCTCAAACAGATATTACATTAAGAGGAGCCCCTTGGTATTATCCAGACCTACCACGTACGTTAAAATTACACCCTCTGATCGGACCCACACTGCGAACGTGCTCAAAACTTTTCTCACAAGCCTCTCTGTCTACACATGACTCTCCCCTATTTCCCATACTAGGGAATCCCGAATTCCTGCCAGGCTCCCATGATCGACGACTCCGGCACTTACTCCAGTCCGGACGTTACCAAGCATCTCACTTTTTGGCGGATGGCAGTTGGCTACCCATCACATCCTTAATGGCTCCTACAGGCCCCCTCTGCCTTACTTTTTGGACCACTTTACAGTTGCACCACTTCCTACTTTCTCTACCAAGCCCGAGAGGCTTTAGTCGCCAGTTGACCACTTTTGAAGAATATTGCTCTGAGGAAGGAACTTTACCAAGGGTCCTCTCCTATTGAACAACCAGATCTACCCTGTCTGAAACGCTGGGAAACAGATCTACGGCGCAGTTTCTCGATAAAGCAAAAATACATTATAAGGTTTGCCCCTTAAATCATCCATTTGCATGAAAACCCAAGAAACCAATTGCAAAATCCTAACGAGGTGGTACCGTACGCCAGACCCCATCTCACCCCCCCTTTTTTTTTTCCTTCTCTCCCCCCCCCACTCTTTTTCTCTTAGCTGTTCTATTTCCCAACTTTATCTCAATCTTTTGTACCATTAAAAAATAGGGAAAGGGTAGTTCTATGTCCCTTTCATAGGACTGTTTTCATATAAATACCCACCTGTAGATACAAGAGTGATATCTATAGCGGAATTAATATCAGTGATGTTTTAATGATGTGTCATTTTCTTAATACTGACTTTCAGTCTGGCTTACATATGTACCTTTCACGTTTATGTAAACAGTTGTACAAGGTAGATGCGAAATGATGGACCTGCCTTTTCCTGCTTCCTATAAATAAACAATTAAAAAAAAAAAGTCTATGGGACACTAACATGAAAAACCAAAAGTGCACATTTTAAAGGCTTATATGCAAGTTATTGTCATAAACAGTGTTTGGGGACCTGGGTCCTGCCCTCTGGGACATGTATCAATGCAAAAAAAAGTTTTAAAAACGTGAGTTTTTTCGGGAGCAGTGATTTTACTAATGCTTAAAGTAAAACAATAAAAATAAAATATTCCTTTAAATATCGTGCCTGGGGGGTGTCTATAGTATGGCCTGTAAAGGGGCGCAGTTATCCCGTGTTTAGAACAGTACCGCAGCAAAATGACATTTCTAAAGAAAAAAAGTAATTTAAAACTGATAGCGGCTGTAATGAATTGTCGGGTCTCGGCAATATAGATAAAACTTCCCCCAATCCACTACCAGGCCCCCGAACCAAAAATAAAAAAAATGCGTGTGGGTCCCCCCAAAGTCCATATTAGGCCCTTCAGGTCTAGTATGGAAATTAAGGGGAACCCTGCGCCAAATTTTTTTAAAAAATGGCGCAGGGGTCCCTCCCAAAATCCATACCAAACCCTTCAGGTCTGATATGGATTTTAAGGCAAACCCTGCACCAAAATTTTTAAAAAAATGGCGTAGGGGTCCCCCCCAAAATCCATATGAGACCCTTAACCAAGCATGCAACCTGGCAGGCCGCAGGAAAAGAGGGAGGGCGAGAGAGCCCCCCGCTCCTAAACCGTACCAGGCCACATGCCCTCAACATGGGGAGGGTGCTTTGGGGTCTGACCCCAAAGCACCTTGTCCCCATGTTTATGGGGACAAGGGCCTCATCCCCACAACCCTTGGATGTGGGGGTCTGCGGGCGGGGGGCTTATTGGAGTCTGGAAGCCCCCTTTAACAAGGGGACACTCAGATCCCGCCCCCCCATTTGAATTGGTAACGGGGTACATTGTATCCCTACAATTCACAAAAAAAGCGTCAAAAAGACAAGAGACAGCTTGGGACAAGTCCTTTATTAAAAAATAAATAAATAAATATGTCCAGCGATGTAAATCCACGCCACCCGATGGACCGAAAAAAAAAAAAGCTGCAACAGTTCTGCCTCCAGGGAGGCTCCCACCGAGTGACGCTTCTGCTCGATGACAGCTGTTATATAGCTGAGGGTGGGGCCACCCGGTGATGTAAACGGGTGACCCCGCCCCCTCTGAAGCCACGGGGGCTTTCGGAGATTAGTAGCAAATGCCCTTTACAGGCAGGGACTGCAGGCCCCTTTAGTTGTGTAGCAAAGTCTTAGTGCCCAGCTGTCCTTCTGTGGCTACTGATCACAGCACCACCTCTTCAGGCACTGCCAGCCCACCTGGCTGCAGCTGCCCTTCTCTCTAGCCCTCTTGGCTAAACTTCCACAGTCCTCCCAGACTGTCTCTGCATTCCCAGACTGCTCTCACCCAGTCCTCTCAGTCCTCTCCAACTGTAACACTCACCAGCCCACCTGGCTGTCTTCTCTTTAGAGATCTCCCGGACATGCTCACTGGCTTTCGCTGTCCTCACACCTGCTCCCCTGCCACTGGACAGGATTCCTCGTGGGTTGTAGAGTATCCCTCTTGCACCCGAGACCAGACCTAAGGTCACAAGCACTTACACCCAAACTTTCCTGCCCCAGCTGGGTTGACCCAGAGTATTTGAGGGGGCTTGCCCCCTACCAACCTATCTGCTGGGGATTGGTCAGGGCCCACATAAATACTCCAGAGAGCTCCTCCTAACCTCTACTCCCATTCTTCTAGAATCTTCTCCATGTTTCTAGAAATAGGGGGAGGTCTCAGAAGTGCTGCCTGTGAGTCATCCAGCCCTCCCTGGGTTTTTTTGCCCAGACCCAGATAAAAAAAACCACAGGCGTGGCTGCCAGCCAAGCCTGAACATTTAACCTGCACTAACAAAAACCTAACAATTCCTATTCTAGCACACTAGAGGGTGCTACATTTAGTTCACACATATTACAATATATGTTTAAAGTGATTGTAAGGCTTTTTTTTTTTTTTTAAATAACAAACATTTCATACTTACCTCCAATTTGCAGTTCGTTTTGCACAGAGTGGCCCTGATCCTCGACTTCTGGGGTCCCCCGGCGGTGCTGGTAGCTCCTCCCAGCATCATATAACCCCCTAGGAGAAGCGACCTCCCAGGGGGTTACCTTTGCGGGCGCACTCCCGAGTCCAGTGTTTGCGTCCATAGACACAGAATGCCGGACTCGGCCCCTCCCCCCAGTGCCCGCGTCATTGGATTTGATTGACAGCAGCAGGAGTCAATGGCTGCGCTGCTATCAATCTATCCATTTAAAAGCCAAGACAATGGGCATAGGGGAAGAGCACGTCTCCGGCGTGTGAATTGCAGGACTCAGGTGAGTAAAACAGGGGGGCTGGTGGGCCGGTAAGTGACAGCAGTTTTTTCACCTTAACCACTTAAGGACCGCCTAACGCCGATTTACGTCGGCAAGGCGGCACGGGCAGGCAAAATCACGTACATGTACGTGATTTGCCTCTCGCGGGTGGGGGGTCCGATCGGACCCCCCCCCCGGTGCCCGAAGCGGTCCCGTTCTGTTCCCCGGCGATCCGAGATGAGGGGGAGGCCATCCGTTCGTGGCCCCCCCCTCGCGAACGCCGCCGGCCAGTGGGAACACTCCTTTGCTGCTGTATGCTAAACAGCAGCAAAGGAAATGATGTCATCTCCCCTCGGCTCGGTAGTTTCCGTTCCAGCGCCGAGGGGAGAAGACATCAATGTGAGTGCACAACACACACACACACAGTAGAACATGCCAGGCATACAAAACACCCCGATCCCCCCCCCGATCGCCCCCCGATCCCCCCCCAATCACCCCCCCCCCCTGTCACAAACTGACACCAGCAGGTTTTTTTTTTTTTTTTTCTGATTACTGCATAGTGTCAGTTTGTGACAGTTACAGTGTTGGGACAGTGAGTATTACCCCCCTTTAGGTCTAGGATACCCCCCTAACCCCCCCTAATAAAGTTTTAACCCCTTGATCACCCACTGTCACCAGTGTCGCTAAGCGATCATTTTTCTGATCGCTGTATTAGTGTCGCTGGTGACGCTAGTTAGTGAGGTAAATATTTAGGTTCGCCGTCAGCGTTTTATAGTGACAGGGACCCCCATATACTACCTAATAAATGTTTTAACCCCTTGATTGCCCCCTAGTTAACCCTTTCACCACTGATCACCGTATAACCGTTACGGGTGACGCAGGTTAGTTCGTTTATTTTTTATAGTGTCAGGGCACCCGCCGTTTATTACCGAATAAAGGTTTAGCCCCCTGATCGCCCGGCGGTGATATGCGTCGCCCCAGGCAGCGTCAGATTAGCGCCAGTACCGCTAACACCCACGCACGCAGCATACGCCTCCCTTAGTGGTATAGTATCTGATCGCATCAATATCTGATCCGATCAGATCTATACTGGCGTCCCCAGCAGTTTAGGGTTCCCAAAAACACAGTGTTAGCGGGATCAGCCCAGATACCCGCTAGCACCTGCGTTTTGCCCCTCCGCCCAGCCCACCCAAGTGCAGTATCGATCGATCACTGTCACTTACAAAACACTAAACGCATAACTGCAGCGTTCGCAGAGTCAGGCCTGATCCCTACGATCGCTAACAGTTTTTTTGGTAGCATTTTGGTGAACTGGCAAGCACCAGGCAGCGTCAGGTTAGCGCCAGTAGCGCTAACACCCACGCACGCACCGTACACCTCCCTTAGTGGTATAGTATCTGATCGGATCAATATCTGATCCGATCAGATCTATACTAGCGTCCCCAGCAGTTTAGGGTTCCCAAAAACGCAGTGTTAGCGGGATCAGCCCAGATACCTGCTAGCACCTGCGTTGTGCCCCTCCGCCCGGCCCAGCCCAGCCCACCCAAGTGCAGTATCGATCGATCACTGTCACTTACAAGGCACTAAACGCATAACTGCAGCGTTCGCAGAGTCAGGCCTGATCCCTGCGATCGCTAACAGTTTTTTTGGTAGCATTTTGGTGAACTAGCAAGCACCGGCCCCAGGCAGCGTCAGGTTAGCGCCAGTACCACTAACACCCACACACGCAGCATACGCCTCCTTTAGTGGTATAGTATCTGAACGGATCAATATCTGATCCGATCAGATCTATACTAGCGTCCCCAGCAGTTTAGGGTTCCCAAAAACGCAGTGTTAGTGGGATCAGCCCAGATACCTGCTAGCACCTGCGTTTTGCCCCTCCGCCCGGCCCAGTCCAGCCCACCCAAGTGCAGTATCGATCGATCACTGACACTTACAAAACACTAAACGCATAACTGCAGCGTTCGCAGAGTCAGACCTGATCCCTGCGATCGCTAACAGTTTTTTTGGAAGCTTTTTATTGAACTGGCAAGCACCAGCGGCCTAGTATACCCCGGTCGTAGTCAAACCAGCGCTGCAGTAACACTTGGTGACGTGGCGAGTCCCATAAGTGCAGTTCAAGCTGGTGAGGTGGCAAGCACAAGTAGTGTCCCGCTGCCACCAAAAAGACAAACACAGGCCCGTCGTGCCCATAGTGCCCTTCCTGCTGCATTCGCCAATCCTAATTGGGAACCCACCGCTTCTGCAGCACCCGTACCTCCCCCATTCACATCCCCAACCAAATGCAGTCGGCTGCATGAGAGGCATTTTTATGTGCTCCCGAGTACCCCTACCCAACGAACCCCCCCAAAAAGATGTTGTGTCTGCAGCAAATGCGGATATAGGCGTGACACCCGCTATTATTGTCCCTCCTGTCCTGACAATCCTGGTCTTTGCATTGGTGAATGTTTTGAACGCTACCATACACTAGTTGAGTATTAGCGTAGGGTACAGCATTGCACAGACTAGGCACACTTTCACAGGGTCTCCCAAGATGCCATCGCATTTTGAGAGACCCGAACCTGGAACCGGTTACCGTTATAAAAGTTAGTTACAAAAAAAGTGTAAAAAAAAAAATATATATATATAAAATAAAAAAAAATAGTTGTCGTTTTATTGTTCTCTCTCTCTATTCTCTCTCTCTATTGTTCTGCTCTTTTTTTACTGTATTCTATTCTGCAGTGTTTTATTGTTATTGTTATTGTTATTGTTATTATGTTTTATCATGTTTGTTTTTCAGGTATGTAATTATTTATACTTTACTGTTTACTGTGCTTTATTGTTAACCATTTTTTTGTCTTCAGGTACGCCATTCACAACTTTGAGTGGTTATACCAGAATGATGCCTGCAGGTTTAGGTATCATCTTGGTATCATTCTTTTCAGCCAGCGGTCGGCTTTCATGTAAAAGCAATCCTAGCGGCTAATTAGCCTCTAGACTGCCTTTACAAGCCGTGGGAGGGAATGCCCCCCCCCCCACCGTCTTCCGTGTTTTTCTCTGGCTCTCCTGTCTCAACAGGGAACCTGAGAATGCAGCCGGTGATTCAGCCAGCTGACCATAGAGCTGATCAGAGACAAGAGTGGCTCCAAACATCTCTATGGCCTAAGAAACCGGAAGCTACGAGCATTTTATGACTTAGATTTCGCCGGATGTAAATAGCGCCATTGGGAAATTGGGGAAGCATTTTATCACACCGATCTTGGTGTGGTCAGATGCTTTGAAGGCAGAGGAGAGATCTAGGGTCTAATAGACCCCAATTTTTTCAAAAAAGAGTACCTGTCACTACCTATTGCTATCATAGGGGATATTTACATTCCCCAAGATAACAATAAAAATGATTTAAAAAAAAAAAAAATGAAAGGAACAGTTTAAAAATAAGATAAAAAAGCAAAAAAATAATAAAGAAAAAAAAAAAAAAAAAAAAAAAAAGCACCCCTGTCGCCCCCTGCTCTTGCGCTAAGGCGAACGCAAGCGGCGGTCTGTCGTCAAACGTAAACAGCAATTGCACCATGCATGTGAGGTATCGCCGCGAAGGTCAGATCGAGGGCAGTAATTTTTGCAGTAGACCTCCTCTGCAAATCTAAAGTGGTAACCTGTAAAGGCTTTTAAAGGCTTTTAAAAATGTATTTATTTTGTTGCCACTGCACGTTTGTGCGCAATTGTAAAGCATGTCATGTTTGGTATCCATGTACTCGGTCTAAGATCATCTTTTTTATTTCATCAAACATTTGGGCAATATAGTGTGTTTTAGTGCATTAAAATTTAAAAAAGTGTGTTTTTTCCCCAAAAAATGCGTTTGAAAAATCGCTGCGCAAATACTGTGTGAAAAAAAAAAATGAAACACCCACCATTTTAATCTGTAGGGCATTTGCTTTAAAAAAATATATAATGTTTGGGGGTTCAAAGTAATTTTCTTGCAAAAAAAAAAAACTTTTTCATGTAAAAAATAAGTGTCAGAAAGGGCTTTGTCTTCAAGTGGTTAGAAGAGTGGGTGATGTGTGACATAAGCTTCTAAATGTTGTGCATAAAATGCCAGGACAGTTCAAAACCCCCCCCAAATGACCCCATTTTGGAAAGTAGACACCCCAAGCTATTTGCTGAGAGGCATGTCGAGTCCATGGAATATTTTATATTGCGACACAAGTTGCGGGAAAGAGACAAATTTTTTTTTTTTTTTTTGCACAAAGTTGTCACTAAATGATATATTGCTCAAACATGCCATGGGAATATGTGAAATTACACCCCAAAATACATCCTGCTGCTTCTCCTGAGTACGGGGATACCACATGTGTGAGACTTTTTGGGAGCCTAGCCGTGTACGGGACCCCGAAAACCAAGCACCGCCTTCAGGCTTTCTAAGGGCGTGAATTTTTGATTTCACTCTTCACTGCCTATCACAGTTTCGGAGGCCATGGAATGCCCAGGTGGCACAAACCCCCCCCAAATGACCCCATTTTGGAAAGTAGACACCCCAAGCTATTTGCTGAGAGGTATAGTGAGTATTTTGCAGACCTCACTTTTTGTCACAAAGTTTTGAAATTTGAAAAAAGAAAAAAAAAAAAAGTTTTTTCTTGTCTTTCTTCATTTTCAAAAACAAATGAGAGCTGCAAAATACTCACCATGCCTCTCAGCAAATAGCTTGGGGTGTCTACTTTCCAAAATGGGGTCATTTGGGGGGGTTTTGTGCCACCTGGGCATTCCATGGCCTCCGAAACGGTGTTAGGCAGTGAAGAGTAAAATCAAAAATTCACGCCCTTAAAAACGCTGAAGGCGGTGATTGGTTTTCGGGGTCCCGTACGCGGCTAGGCTCCCAAAAAGTCTCACACATGTGGTATCCCTATACTCAGGAGAAGCAGCTAAATGTATTTTGGGGTGCAATTCCACATAGGCCCATGGCCTGTGTGAGCAATATATCATTTAGTGACAACTTTGTGCAAAAAAAAAAAAAAAGTGTCACTTTCCCGCAACTTGTGTCAAAATATAAAATATTCCATGGACTCAATATGCCTCTCAGCAAATAGCTTGGGGTGTCTACTTTCCAAAATGGGGTCATTTGGGGGGGGGTTGTGCCACCTGGGCATTCCATGGCCTCCGAAACTGTGATAGGCAGTGAAGAGTGAAATCAAAAAGTTACACCCTTAGAAATCCTGAAGGCGGTGATTGGTTTTCGGGGTCCCATACGCGGCTAGGCTCCCAAAAAGTCCCACACATGTGGTATCCCCGTACTCAGGAGAAGTAGCTGAATATATTTTGGGGTGCAATTCCACATAGGCCCATGGCCTGTGTGAGCAATATATCATTTAGTGACAACTTTTTGTAAATATTTTTTTTTTTTTTGTCATTATTCAATCACTTGGGACAAAAAAAATAAATATTCAATGGGTTCAACATGCCTATCAGCAATTTCCTTGGGGTGTCTACTTTCCAAAATGGGGTCATTTGGGGGGGTTTTGTACTGCCCTGCCATTTTAGCACCTCAAGAAATGACATAGGCAGTCATAAACTAAAAGCTGTGTAAATTCCAGAAAATGTACTCTAGTTTGTAGACGCTATAACTTTTGCGCAAACCAATAAATATACGCTTATTGACATTTTTTTTACCAAAGACATGTGGCCGAATACATTTTGGCCTAAATGTATGACTAAAATTGAGTTTATTGGATTTTTTTTATAACAAAAAGTAGAAAATATCATTTTTTTTCAAAATTTTCGGTCTTTTTCCGTTTATAGCGCAAAAAATAAAAACTGCAGAGGTGATCAAATACCATCAAAAGAAAGCTCTATTTGTGGGAAGAAAAGGACGCAAATTTCGTTTGGGTACAGCATTGCATGACCGCGCAATTAGCAGTTAAAGCGACGCAGTGCCAAATTGGAAAAAGACCTCTGGTCTTTAGGCAGCATAATGGTCCGGGGCTCAAGTGGTTAATGCATAGAATGCATTAAGGTGAAAAAACATGAGGATTTACAACCCCTTTAAGCTGGCCAACTGCGTCAAAGTAATTCCTATTTAGCCAGCCACTGCAAATGCTTCTGTGGACACAATGCCAACCTGGAGCAAACAGACAGAAAATGGGAGAGAGAGCTACACGGTTTAGGTGTGACCACTGACCTGCAATACAATAGAAACAAAATATACCTGTACTCAGATCCCAATCGCTTGTACATGCATACTGTATAATCTACCAGGTGCTAAAGGGGTGTGACCACATTAACACTAAAAATACTGGGTGAACCCTCTCTGCACACTGCTATACCGTTTCAAGCAAACTTTTCAATAAAAAAATAGGGATATTCAGACATATTATCCACACATATTACATACATACATACATACATACCTGGTAGATTATACAGATTATACAGTATGATTATACGTATTTTACATACACAAGATATAAGGAAAAGGATTGCAATTACTTTCCTATATGATGATATTCCATCTATGTATGTATTGAAAAATGTAAAACTAAATTTTGAAGATAGGTTCGCTTTAAAGTTACTTACCTGAGCCCCGTATTTTCCTCGGCAGAGACGCGCTGTCCCTCTCTCTACGGGGTGCCAGCTCTTGATTGGATAGATTGATAGCAGCACAGCCATTGGCTCCTGCTGCTGTCAATCAAATCCAATCAAGGTGTCAGGGACGGGGCAGAGTCCGGGATTCGAACGCTGGACTCGGGAGCGCGCTCGCAAGGTAACCCCCCGGGAGAGCGCTTCTCCTAGGGGGTTATCTGATGTGAGGAGGAGCAGCGAGAGCCGCCAAGGGACCCCAGAAGTCAAGGATCGGGGCCACAGTGAAGGTAAGTATGACATGTTTATTATCTTAACCACTTCTCGACCGCCGCACGACTATGTACGTCCTAAGTTTGAACGGGGATATCGTTGTTATGGCAGCAGCTAGCTGAAGGACAGATTAGGAGTATATGGGGTATCTCAGCCAATGGGCAGGGGTTTTCTTGAATCCCTTGGCCTGCTGGGAGAACCTATTATTTGAGTGGAGTCAGGTGATCAGTGTTCTATGCCACCTGGACGGCTGTCTGGATGGATGTGTGTCGTACTGCCCGGGCTGCTAGGCCGGAGTTTGGGTCTATCCTGGGCACATCTGGCTGCTAGGCTGTCTGTGGGCCTATCCAGAAGCAAGATAGCTGCGCAGAGTCGGGATTGCGGCTTGTAGTCCAACCAGAATAGACGGTTCTGCGGGCCGGAGAACCTGTTGTGGTTGGAGGTAGAGGGGAAGCTGTCGCCACTAAGGGACCAACCACCTTAATACCAGGGACCACCGCGAGTAACTGAAGAAAGTACCGGAGCAGAATTCTCACCAACCGGGGACGGTAAAGAATCAGGAAACTTCAGTCAGGTATCAAGTCAGGGACCCAACCCGCGGAGGAGATGCTTGCAGAGCAGCCTTGTGTGTCAAGCCAGGGATCGAGTAAAGCCAGTGGGGTGAAGCTTGAGAAGTATCTTGAGTGCCAAGCTAGGGACCCAGCAAAGAAGCGGGGGTGACGCTTGAGGAAGATACTATGTTGAAGATTGGAGGAGCTCAAGGGATTCAGTGGCAGTGAATCATCTAGTCTAGTGAGAGAGACTGGGAGTTCAGTGGGCTGAAAAACTACAAGAAGTGATTGTAGTGAAAGTGAAAGGAACTGTTATACTTTGTATTAGAAACTGTTACAGACTTTTGCCTTAGAAGACAGCATTCCTACACATGCAGATGTGGCATCTTGCTAGATGCTTTTCCCTGCTGGCTGTCTTCCTGTAGAAGTCTCGGAGTCTGCCAAATTAACATTGCAACTGTCTAAAGGTGTCCTGGCCCTAACCCTCTCTCCCAAAGAAAGGGTTACACATTCTGATGGGTCGCCTAATCTGACGGAACAGAACACCGCCTTCTCACTGTATCCTTACTGTTGACGAGTTTGGGGTGTAGCAAGATGGCGGCGACGGAACGTCACTTCCGTTACAATATCTGACGTGTTCCGTCAGACTAGGCGACCAGTCAGAATTGGTAAAGGAAGTGACGTTACCTCGCCGCCATCTTACTACACCCCACCCTCCTCCTTAGTAAGGATACAGTGAGAAGGGAACAAGCAGACATCTTGTTATACCCACTGGAGTTTTGCATTCCACACTTATTTTTTACAGTAAACAGAGCTTATAAGGTCAAATGCAGTATTTAGAAATACGATGGACTGTTTAGATGTTGAATTTTAAAAGCAGCTTGCCCCTGTTTCGTCACATTCGGCTACCCATCACATTTTGCTACCCGCTGGAGTGTGCATGCGCAATGCCGCCATATGCGTTCCAACACTGTTGTAAGACCACTTTGCCACAGGGCCCCTCGCGGGCTTGCTTCGCTCGCTACGCTTCGGGCACGGCCTCGCTCGCCACGCTTCGGGCACGGCCTTGCTTCGCTCGGCATAATTATAATCTAACTCTATGTCTACTTGGATGGTGGGGCTTGAACCTGGACTTAGGGGTGTGGCCACAAAATTCTGTGCAAGCGCAGATCACCACAGTGTTGGAACGCATATGGCGGCGTCGCGCATGCGCAGTCCAGTAGGTAGCCAAATATGATGGGTCGCCATATGTGACGAAACACCCCTTTCTTGGTGTATCCTTACTGTGAAGGAGTGCGGGGTGTAGCAAGATGGCGACGACTGAACGTCACTTCCGTTACCAATTCTGACGGGTCACCATATCTGACGAGACACCGGTACAGCCTCTGGGATATAGAAGGGTTGATGGTGGTCTGTGTGTACACAGTGGCTTCTTAGGTGGAACATAGGGAGCGATCTACATACTGCCGCACGGGAAGAGTATCTAATATATTGGTAATGAAGCGGCTGACGGTGTTTATAACAGAGCGAAATAGCACAACTAACAAACAGCTCGCGCTTATTGGCGGACATCAATGCCAAAGTAGGCGGTGTTTTAGAGAAGTAGGCGGGATATAGAGAGCAGGAAAAAAACGGCTGGCTAGCTAGAATGCTGGGAGGAGCCTAGGCGTGTCAGGAGAGATGAATGACAGTTGTGGGAGGAGCCCTTCCCATTGCCTTCGACATTGCGTACTAACTCAAGTAAGGTTTCTACTGAAAGCTGGGACGCCTCTTCCCATAATGCAGTTCGGCCGGCGGCGACACTGGATTGGAGGAATTTAAAAAGAGTCGGTGGCGGCAACGGGTGAATGGTGGCCGCGGTCCCGGGGATTTATTGAGGAGAGCGCCTTGTCTTTGTGTACGGTGAGCTGAGCTCCATGTCTGGGGGAGGTGGGGGGGACTACAAGTCTCAGGAAGTCTGGTTTTATAGTTTTCATTTCAGGGTGTAGTTTCACAGGGCCCCTCCCCCAGTCCTGTGTATGGAGGGTGTCCCCTGTGTGCTGTTCTCCGTACATCCATCCCTGGGGACACTCAGTACTGGGGAGAGTCAGGACTGAAGACACAGCTCTGCTTTCCAGTTTGGATAGAACCCCTGACAGTTTTTCTTGCTACCTCTGCCCCCATTGGGGAGACTCACCCTCTATGTGTCCTGTTTACCGTTATCATTAAAAGTAAAATACATTTCCAAATTTTGGGTTGACACCAGAACAGGAATAGAGGGGAAAATCTTCCAATGGGGGGGACACTTGTTCTGGTGACACTCAGTGATTTCCTCTCACTTCCTGTTTGGCTATGGGACAGGAAGTGAAGGAAAATCTCCCAAATGGGACACAGAAGGAAACAAATAAGCCTTACTAGGGTACTAATGCTCCCTTAGTGTGTGTGGAGGAAACATCTGGTGAATATTTATGATGGAAGAATACCCGAGGTTCCTGAGAGAGCTGCACAATATTATTCGGTAAATGGCAAGAGTTCTGCTTTTTCAAGTGCAACAGACTGTCTGTCTCATTCACATCACACAGCATGATGGAAGGGTGAAGACAGGTGTATGCTGGTGAGGGATTGTGTGATGCATTCTTAAAGGGGTTGTAAAGTCCAGTTTTTGTTTTGTTTTTTGTTTTTTTATCCCTGTGCATTAAAGGGGTTGTAAAGGTAAATTAAACAAAAAAAAAAAAAAAAAAAAAAACCAAGCATGTCTATTCTTACTCTGTGCAATGGAATCGCACAGAGAAGACGGGAAACTCCTCTTTTTCGGGTCCCCCACCGGTGCTCCTGACCCCTCCTCTATGGCCCCACGGGAAGCCGCTGTCCATGGAGGCACTCATGCATGCTTGTACCTAAGCCCCACTGCCACGTCCATTCACACAGACAGTGGGATTCACCCCCTGCTTTATCGTCACTGGCTTTGATTGACAGCACTGGGAGCCAATGGCTCCCAGTGCCCCAGCGAGACCCAGAAGTGAGGAGACGTGCGCTGGATCGAATGAGGTCTCGGGAAAGTAAAGAGGGGGTGATGCTGATGCCTAAACGTTTTTTATATTATTAAAGTGTTAACCCAAAAAAAAAAAAAAATACAGATCCTGGTCCCTTAATTGCTTGCCAACCAGCTGCCGTCATTATACTGCTGCAAGTTGGCATGGCTGCGCGAATCGCTATAGGTGTACATCCACGGCTTTAAGGGCTCTCTCACACGAACGATCCGTTCAGGTCCGCCTGTCAGTTTTTTTTAGGCGGACCTGAACGGACACTCCATAGACCTCTATGGAGGGTCCGATGTCAGCGGTGACATGTCCGCTGACATCTGACCCGCTCCGATCCGAAAAAGTGTAACGGAGGGAAAACCTACTTTTCCATCCATGATCGGATCGGGTGACGACGGACTCTACGGTCTGTCATCATCCGATCCCCCATAGAGGAGAGCGGCGCTCTGACAAGTCCGTCCCTGCACAGTGTGCTGAGACGGACCTGTCATCTGCCTGCTCAGCGGGGATTGACGGAGCGATCCCCCGCTGAGCAGAGCGGGCTCCGTACACGGACACGTCCGTGTGAAAGAGCCTTAAGAGCGATGTCCACCAGCCATCCGTGATTGCTTCACAGAGAGCAAGAACGGATCCCCATTCTGGCAGGGGAGTAGAGATCTGCTGTTCTTAGTGATCAGGAACAGCTCTGTCACTACACTGCCCCCACAGTTCGAAACACCTCCCTAGGGAACACTTAACCCCTTGATCGCTCCCTAGTGTTAACCCCTTCCCTGCCAGTGACGTTTATACAGTAAACGATGGCTATTTTTAGCTCTGATCGCTGTATAAATGTCAATGGTCCCAAAAAAGTGTCCGATCTGTCCGCTGCAATTTTGCAGTCCCGCTAAAAATCGCAGATCATCGCCATTACTAGTAAAAAATAAATAATAATGCCATAAATCCATCCCCTATTTTTGTAGAGGCAATAACTTTTGTGCAAAGCATTCAATATACGCTTATTGCCATTTTTATTATTTTGTTTCCAAAAATATGTAGAAGAATACATGTTGGCCTAAACTGATGAAGAAATTTTGTTTTGTTTTTATTTTTTATGGGATATTTATTATAGCAAATAGTAAAAATATATATAGATCTTTTTAAAATTTGTTGCTTTTTTTTGTTTATAGAGCAAAAAAATAATAACCGCAGAGGTGATCAAATCCCACCAAAAGAAATCTCTATTTGTGGGAAAAAAAGGACATCAATTTTGTTTGGGTACAATGTTGCACGACCGTGCAATTATCAGTTAAAGCGACACAGTGCCGTATTGCAAAAAATGACCTCATTAAGGGGCAAATCCTTCCGGTCCCTAATTGGTTAAAGCAGATTAAACAGCATGGTGCTTGTGCTGTGTAATCTGCCCCCCTCTAAATGGTAAACAACTCCCTGATCCCTCCACTTCCTGTGTCCCCCTCTCTTTGCTGACCATGAAAATCAGGGCTGCTGAGCCCTGTCTACTAGGGGTGCAACGAATCAAAAAACTCAAGGTTCGGATCGTTCCTCGGATCAGAGAAAAAAAAGCAACAAAAAAAAAAAAAAAAAGACAATAAACAAAAAGACAAAAAAAAAATTAAATTACTTGATCTCCCCGACTTCTGTAATATCCACAGACTCCTCACTGTATACATTATGAGTATAGGAAGACTAGTGTTGTTTATTCTTACCTTACAGAATAGAAGCCGCCAAGCCGGCCAAATCAGATCCACGAGTTGAGGGGTGATGACGTCAGCGCTTACTGCCGCCGCCGGGTGTACCAAGATGGCTGAGGCAGCGGAGCGCTCCGCGGATCGCGTGTGTGCCGATCCGAACAGGTTGACCTGTTTGGATCCCGGATCGGTGACGATCCGTTGCACCCCTACTGACTACCATGGTCAGAGTCGTCTTCGTCATCTGCAGCTCTCATCTCTCCCCCTCACCCCCTCCTTCCTGCCTGCCACTATTGGTAAAGGTAAAAAGTTATAAATGGTCACTGCCAGCCCCTCTATAATAGGAAGGCATAGCAAACTATATAAATATTTTATATAAACGAGATTAGTAAATACTGATAGCATGATCTTCAGGCCGGTCACGTGACTTTCGGTCGGTTTCCAGGGCTACTGCAGGAGGGGCTGAGCGGCCATATGATCTCCCCGACTGACGTCAGAGGGAGATCACGACCCCCTCCTGCAGAAGCCATCCATTGGAGCTTTACCACGGCTGCGAGTCATGTGAACGTCTTGAAGAATGGTGACAGGTACCCTCCATAAAGAGTACCTGTCACCACCTATTACTGTCAGGGATGTTTACATTCCTTGTGACAACAATAAAAGTGATCAAAATTAAAAAAAAAAAATAAAATAAAATAAGAAAAAAAAAAAAAATTTTAAAGCGCCCCCCTCTCCGCGAGCTCGCGCAGCAAAGAAAACGCATGCAGAAGTCGTGCCCGCATATGTAAACTATTTAAATCACACATGTGAGGTATCGCTGCGATTGTCAGAGCGAGAGCAATAATTCTAGCACTAGACCTCCTCTGTAACTCTAACCTGGTAGCCGTAAAAAAAATTTAAATCGTTGCATATGGAGATTTTTAGGTACTGTAGCTTGTCGCCATTCCACGAGCGCGTGCAATTATAAAGCGTGACATGTTTGGTATCTATTTACTCGGCGTAACATCATCTTTCACATTATACAAAAGTTGAGGTAACTTTACTGTTTTGTTTTTTTTTTTTAATTCATGAAAGTGTCCCTTTTCCCAAAAAGTTGCGTTTAAAACACCGCTGCACAAATGCCATGTGACATAAAATATTGCAACAATCGCCATTTTATTCTCTAGGTTCTCTGCTAAAAAATATATATAATGTTTGGGGGGCTCTAAGTAATTTTCTAGCAAAAAATACGGATTTTAACTTGTAAACACCAAATTTCAAAAATAGGCTTAGTCATGAAAGGGTTAAGACCTTCTCTGTGCACTACCCCCTCTAAAACTTACTTGAGCCCTATCTCTCTCTAGCAATGTCCACGAGTCTCTCGGGCATCTGGCACTCTCCTCCTGATTTACTGAGACACAGCAGCAGTGCCAGTGACTCCCGCGGCTGTCAATTAAAGTCAGTTAGCCAATCAGGAGCGAGGGGGGTCGGGGGCCAAATGGCAAATCCGTGTCTGAATGGACACTCGGAGCTGCAGCTTGGCTTGGGTGCGTGGCACTCGACAGGAGGAAGGGGCCAGGAGCCGCGAGGAGGGACCCGAGAAAAAGAAGGTCCGGGCTGCTCTGTGCAAACTAATGCACAGAGGAGGCAAGTATGACATGTTTGTTATTTAAGAAAACAAAAAAACGAGACTTTACAATTACTTTAAGATAAAAAGCCTTCTGTGTGTAGCAGTCCCCACCAGCCCCCCTAAGGCTGCATTCACACTTCAGAGTTTTTAATCATTGGCAGATTTGCCGCAAATCTGCCCGCGATTCGAAAGCGCTGATTTGTGAATGACAAATCGCGGGACTCGCATTTGAGATGCCATTTATTTGAATGACCCCTCAAATCGCGGTGCGGGTCTGCCACGATTGTCGCCCGATAAATCGAGTGGCCACCTGCATCGCAGGAAGCGCCCAAAAGTAGCTCCTGAGCTTTGAGGTGTCATTCAAATGAATAGCATCTCAAATGCGAGTCCCGCGATTTGTCATTTGTACATTGGCGCTTTGCAGCTTAAAAGAGAAGTATGGGAATTTTTTTTTTTTTTTTTTTTTTTTTTTTAAATCATACTTGCCTAGATGGATGCAGCATCGGTCCCCCGCCGCCTCTTCACTGAGAGCCGAGCCACCAACACTGCCGATGGCTCGGTTCTCTTAACTCCCAGAGCTGCTGCCTGTCAATCGGCAGCTCTCCTGCTCTGCTTCTCCACGCTCACTGGAGTGCTGAGCTGTGGAGGGGTGGGGAGCGGTCATCTCAGCAGCTCACTGAGAGGTTGAGGTGGCCATCAGTCCAGGCACCTGGCGGATCCAGAGTCGGGATGACGCGGTGGCTGGACTGATCTGTGTGATGTCAGCAGAGAACAGACTTCAGACCGCTCTTTGCTAAAAACGGGTTACAGGAGTGCAGAACAAATTTGTACTCCTGTAACCCATAGCAGAAGCTCGGGCTGGACTTCTCCTTTTAATACTTACCTGAGCCCCATCTCTATCCAGCGATGTCCAGGACTCTCCCTCCTGATTGGGTAAGACACAGCAGCAGCGCCATTGGCTTCCGCAGCTGTCAACCAAAGTCAGTCAGCCAATCAGGAAAGAGAGGGGACGGGGTCGAATGACAGCTCTGTGTCTAAATGGACACACGGAGCTGCAGCTCGTGCCCCATAGGAAGCTGCTTGCTGTGGGGGCACTTGACAGGAGGGAGGGGCCAGGAGCACAGAAGAGGGACCCGAGAAGAGGAGGATCCAAGCTGCTCTGTGCAAAACCACTGCAACAGAGCAGGTAGGTATAACATGCTTGTTTATTATTATTTTCTCCAAGCGTCTTCCAGGACAGCCCATGAGACCTTGGGCTCCTCCTACCAGGACAGGAAACGCGTCACCCCCACCAGATAAAAGGGCGGTCCTCCAGGCCCATGTCAGTTATTTGTGTTTCCTCCGGACGGGGGGGTAACATGTTCATGGAACCTGCTCCCATAGGCCTTATAAGCAGGGGCTTTGTATGGCTATTTTTCTGGGGCATATCACTTACCTCTTCCTCTGCCAGAAGCAGCACACCGCTGGGGAGGTTGGCTGTGCTGCTGTTCCCTGTCCTCAGTGCCTGGAGAGGGCCAGGACCGGTGTGAGGTCGTGCCCCTAGCGCAGTGCATTGCACAATAGCTCAGCTGAGCTTCGGTTGTCCTTCCCTACCGACAGCGTGGCTGATCTGAGCAGGGAATGGAGGAAGCCGCAGTGCTCGAGGGGGCAGAGCTATTGCGTTCCAAGCTGGCCCACAGGAAGTGCCTGGAGAGGGTTACTTCCAGGGCATATGACCTCATCATCGGGCGCCGGAGACGAGGTTCCAGTCTTCATAAACGGCGCGAACAGAGAACGCTGGCTGCTGGTGTTTCTTGGTGTTAAGCAGCCAGGCTGTGGATGACCAAGAGGGGCAGAATGGATCCTCCTGCAGTACCTGCACAGGCAGCGGATCCAGTTCCCAACACCAGCACCTCACAGGTAAGCCTGGGGTGTTCTGTCACCACCTTGCTATCCCTGTGAGTGTTCCCTCCCCCTCCCCCCTCTGTAGTAGTGGGTGTAAGGGGACACATTTCCTCCCTCCTGCACGTGGTGTTACGGAGTGATTGGGTGGTTTTAATTACATTGTGGGTCATTTATTTTGTCTTGCAGACCAAGACTCAGGACAATGCCCAAGCGCAGCCACTTTAAAAGGAAATGTGCGGTTTGCGCAAACAAATTGAGCTCCTCATGGAGCGAAGCAGTTTGTCGCACCTGTATAGAAGGCCTAGTAAAGGATGACCCGGTTGCCTCTTGCCAGAAGATGCTTACTTCTGTTAGGGATGAGCTTGCGTCCACCTTCAGTTCCTTTAGAACGCTTATTGACAAGCTCCAGACTCCAGCAGAGAGTCCGTCTTCACTGAAGGCGTCAGTAAACACTCCGCAGCAGGCAGAGAGTGAGGACTCTAAGGCTGAGGTCAGATCTACCCGTTCTTCTCTGGAAGAATCAGGGTCAGATACAGAGCCCAGAGATAGAGAATCCACTTGAGGCTCAAGATTTAAGTTATCTGTTAAGGATGTAGATGACTTATTAAAGGCTATCTATACTACCCTTGAATTAAAAGAGGAAGAGGTTCAGTTATCCAAACATGATCTTATGTATAAAGGATTGCATAAGAGAAAATCGAGAGTTTTTCCAGTTCATAGTTCTTTGGTTGATACTATTAAACTGGAATGGGATAATCCTGAGAGAAAACCATTCTTCTCTAGTAACCTAAAAAGGAGGTTTCCTTTTGATGAGGACACTGCGCAGCCATGGAATAAGAATCCCAAGTTAGACGCACCTCTTTCAAAGGTTTCAAAAAACTCGGACCTGGCGTTCGATGATATGGGTACGCTTAAGGATCCAATGAACAAGAGGGGGGATATCCTTCTCCACAGAGCCTGGGACTCAGCAGTTGGAAACCTGAAACCAGCTCTGGCTTCCACTTGTGTGGCCAGAAATCTGGAGGTTTGGTTGACTCAGATTCAGTCACATCTGTCAGCAGGTACCTCCCAGAGAGCAAATTTTAAAGTCTTTTCCTCTCCTTTTTTGGCAGATTCTTCCGCTGAGTCGGTAAGAATGTCAGCCAGGACTTCGGCTCTAGTGAACTTGGCCAGGAGAAGCCTTTGGCTTAAGACCTGGTCAGGGGACTCGGCCTCCAAGTTGCGCCTTTGTGGCCTTCCTTTAACTGGTGATCATTTATTTGGCCCAGGTCTACAGGAGGCACTGGAACGCACGGCTGATAAGAAAAAGGCGTTTCCAGAGAAAAAGAGAGTTCAGACAGCCAGAAAATTTTTTCATGGCCAAAGCAGGCAACAGAGTCCTAGAGAAAAGGACAGCAGGCCGAAAAAGCATTGGACTGGGCACAAAGGCAGAGGCAAAGGGGGAGTGCTGTTTAACCCTCCTCAACAGCCCGCCAAGCCGCAGTGACTTGTGTTCCCCGGTGGGAGGGAGATTGAGGGCCTTCATCCCACAGTGGGCAGCAGTCACTCTGAGCCCCTTCGTCCTGGACCTAGTGACCAACGGGTACAGGCTGGAGTTTGTTCACCAACCACCAGAACGTTTGTTGGTCACATTTCCTCCTCAAGATCGGGAGAAAGCGAGGGCTCTGGGTCTCCAGATCGGAGACTTATTAGATGAAAAAGTACTGATTCCTGTTCCTCGATCGGAGCAGGGCAAGGGATTCTATTCCCATGTATTTGTGGTCAGAAAGCTGGCAGGAAAGTTTCGACTTATCCTGAATCTCCGGACCTTAAACAAGTCCATCAGATACAAGCATTTACGTATGGAGACGGTTTTTACAATCAAAAACCTACTATACCCAAACTGCTTTATGGCCACATTGGACTTAAGGGATGCTTATCTTCACATCCCTATCCATCCAGGCTTCCAAAAGTTTTTGAGATTGGCAGTGAAGACGGGTATGGGGACCCGACATTTTCAATTTCAGGCCCTCCCCTTCGGTCTTTCCTCAGCCCCACACATCTTTACGAAGGTGTTGGGGGAAGCGCTGGCTCCACTAAGATTAAAGGCAATAACAGTTATCCCTTACTTAGACGACCTCCTGATAGTGGCAAAATCATACCAAAGGCTGTTGGAGGATCTCCAGGCTGTACAGGACTTCTTACAGTCCATAGGCTGGCTAATAAACAAAGAAAAATCGTCCTTGATTCCGGCCCAGAAAGTAACTTATCTGGGTTACGATTTTTGCTCCGTGAACCAAAGAGTTTTTCTTCCTCAGGAGAAGATTACCAAAGTGTTCCAGACTATGTCAGCATTGCAGACCAACCAGTCGTTCTCTCTGAGACAGGTGTCGAGGGCAGTGGGTCTTATGACCTCATGTTTTCCCGCAGTACCATGGGCGAGACTCCGTCAGCGTCCGTTGCAAAGGTTTCTTTTAAGAAACTGGGACGGGGACGTAAGGTCCCTGGAGTCAAGGATCTGGCTTCCCGACAGGATAAAAAGAAGCCTGTGGTGGTGGAGAGCTGGTTAGCACCTAGCAGGAGGTCTGCCATGGTCCTTTCCCATTTCCCGAAGGATTACCATGGATGCGAGTTCCTGGGGATGGGGGGCCCACCTCAGCAATGCAGTAGCACAAGGAGAGTGGTCCCCAGAGGAGGCAAGGGCCTCATCCAATCAAAGAGAGCTGCTTGCAGTCCAGAGAGCCCTCCAGTCTTTTCAGATGGAGATCAGGGGTCACAACCTCCAAATTCTGTCAGACAATATAGCGACAGTCGCGTATATCAACAAGCAGGGAGGCACGAGAAGCCGGAGGCTTCAGTCCATTGCCCAGGAGATCCTTTCATGGGCAGAGGGGAATCTGTCCCCTTCAGGTGTACAGCAGAAATAGAGGCTAAACAATTACTTGGCACTTAAATGCTGCACGGCTTTTGATCCCTGTTCACTGGAAATCAACCCGTATTCCGAGACGAACCGAGTGGATGGGCCTGATTGACTCGGTCATGGCAGCGGAGGAGTGGATGGCAAAATGTAAAGATAAGTTTGATAAATTTTATGCAATCTGGGCGACATGGACACATAAGTCTAAGGATACGGCGACTCCCCTCCGGGCTTCCCCTGGGGCTGCTTCCTGTAGATCAGACATTGCTGGAGTTGCTCCTTAAACAACTTTGGAGGATGAGAGCCACGGCGTACTTATTTACCCCCAAGATCTACATAATGATAATGATATTGCACTTTTAATTCACACAGTTGTGCTAGCCATTAGACAGATATGTCAGGGATTATTAGATATACCCATCATCCTCCCTCCCCAATTTTCTCCCTCTTTTTTACCCCCTTCCCCACCCCCCCCTTTTTTCCGGCTAGGGTCTAACTCTTGGACACTAACAGGATGTTGTTTACTTAACACGGTTACTGTTGACCTGCTTAGATGTAGTGGTGGTCTCAACCATAGATTCCACCTCTATTATGATGGTGGACGCAGGATGAAGAAGTCATAAGTATCTCATGACACACTTACGTCAAGGTTTTAGTAAAAGTTTGCACCATATGTTCTGTTACTCTTTAAAGCACATCCTTTTAATATGTATGGTTTGGTATACTTTTATGGTACTACACTGTGATTTATTAGATCCCCCCCCTTTTTTTTTTTTTTTTTTTTTTTTTTCTTTGTACCCCCTGTACTATTGTTATATTTGAAAATAATATATAATAAAGATTATATAAAAAAAAAACCAAAAAAAAAAAAACAATTGCTTGGCAGATTATCTCAGCCGTCACAGGATAGACCGAGACAACTGGTCCCTTCATCCCGAAGTCTTTGCAGACCTCAACAAGAGATGGGGTTATCCCGTAGCGATTTGTTCGCAAACCGAAACAACCGCAAGACGGAGATATTCTTTTCCATGAACCCGGCAGACCAAGCCTTGGGGATCGATGCTCTGGCAAACCCGTGGCCTCCAGGCCTATGTTATGCCTTTCCGCCAATCAGACTGATTCCAGAAGTCCTCCGGAAGTTTCGGCTGGAAGAGACAGATCTGATTCTAATTGCCCCGTTTTGGCCCAAGAGGCCATGGTTTTCCCTGCTACAGTCTCTGGTTTCAGAGCCTCCGTGGAGTTTTCCGAAAAGGGAAGACCTATTATTGCAGGGTCCAGTATCACACCCTCAGGTGGTTTATTTAAACTTGACGGCCTGGTATCTGAAGAAAAGATACTGAGCACCCAAGGGTTCTCTGACAAAGTAGTCAGGACTCTCGTTAATTGCAGGAAGCCGGTTACTAGAGCCATATATTCCAAAGTTTGGAAAAGGTTTAACTCATGGTTATCTGAAAATGATAGATTAACTCATTATATTCCGTCTATTTTGGAATTTTTCCAAGAGGGTGTCGACAAAGGTCTTTCTGTTAGTACCTTTAAAGGTACAGGCGGCAGCTATTAGTGTGTTCCTCCAGTTTTCTCTCCTGGAAAATCCCACTATAGCCAGATTTTTCAAATCTATCTCTAGGGCCAGACCAGTAGTAGTGAGAAGTTGTCCAACATGGGATCTGTCCCTAGTACTTCAAACTCTGGTAGATTTTCCGTTTGAACCTCTGGAAAGTATGCCAGTTAAGTTACTTACATTAAAAACTGTGTTCCTTTATAGCTGTTACCTCAGCTCGTAGGGTAAGTGAGTTGCAGGCCCTATCAGTAAGGGAGCCCTTCCTCACGATTTTTGAGGATCGAGTTGTGTTACGAACCGATCCAGGTTTTTTGCCCAAGGTGGCAAGTACATTCCACCGATCTCAGAACATTGTATTGCCAACCTTTTGTAGTTCGCCACAGGGCGACTTAGAAAGAAAATTTAGTTTTCTAGATGTAAGAAGGATTCTCTTGGTCTATCTTGAGGTCACGAAGACCTTTAGGAAAACTGATGCCTTGTTTGTCCTCTTTTCTGGAGTTCACAAGGGGAATAGTGCATCTAAAGCCGCATTGGCTAGATGGATAAAGCAAGCCATCTTGGAAGCTTACAAAATTGGGGAGGTCCCTACACCTTTTGTTACTGCGCACTCAATTAGAGCCTTGTCTACATCTTGGGCTGAGAGGGCTGGTGCCTCACCGGAACAAATTTGCAGGGCTGCCACTTGGTCCAGTTACTCAACCTTCATTAAACATTATCACCTGGATCTCCTATCAGTTCAGGAGCAGGCGTTTGGTCGTAAGGTCCTTCAGGCAGTTGTCCCTCCCTAGACTGGTAAGTTCTGGCTCATCGTCTCATGGGCTGTCCTGGAAGACGCTTGGAGAAAAGCTGAGTTAGACTTACCGGTAACTCCTTTTCTGAGAGTCTTCCAGGACAGCCGGATTCCCACCCGGTATTGTCTGAAGTTATGTGTATTATGCATATGTTTTGCAGGGTCCTACGGTTCTTGAGAATACTGACATGGGCCTGGGGGACCGCCCTTTTATCTGGTGGGGATGACGTGTTTCCTGTCCTGGTAGGAGAAGCCCAAGGTCTCATGGGCTGTCCTGGAAGACTCTCAGAAAAGGAGTTACTGGTAAGTCTAACTCAGCTTTTTTTTTTTTTTTTTTTTTTTTTTTTTTTTTTTAACATTACTTTACAATCACGTTAACCCCCTTCCCAGCACCCCTCTAGGCCTCGTTCAAACAGGTGTGCTACAGTGGGTGTCTGTAAAACAGCTGTGCTTACCTGTACAGGTGTTCCATTGATGGTTATTGGGACGCAGCATCTGCACATACACTGCTCCTAATCTGATGTTGGATTGGGAGGGAGCAGCTGTGTCTGTACAGCTGCTGCGTCCCAGTGGACATCAGTGGGACTGCCTGCACGGGGATAAACAGAACACATGTGCATCCCTATGCAGGTAAACATGGCCCTATGCCATAGAACACCTGTGCGAACAAGGCATTAAAGAGGCGCTCCAGTCTGTAAAAACAAAACAAAAAACACTCATTAGCTACAAATACAGTAGTTGCTGACTTAATATAAGGACACTTACCTGTCCAGGGATCCCGCAACGTTGGCACCCTAAGCTGATTCATTAATCAGCATTGGATGCAGACGCTGGCATTGTAAGTAAGGGAAGCCACCAGTGAAGGCTTCACAACTGGTTTCCTACTGCCCATGCGGCAGTTGCAATGCACTTTCTGAATGGTCCCATCGTCTCCTGGGACGTGTGTGTGTGTGTGTGTGTGTGTGTCCCAGAAGACAGCAGGGGGAAGGAGGAGGGGCCAGAAATGTTGTAGATTGGCGATCTTACCTGGAAGTGGGAGTGGGTACCTGTCAAAACCAGGTACACCCCCCCCCCCCAAAAAAAAAGAAAAGGCAAATATGGCAGTGTAGGGGTCAGGGCGCGAACATGCGGAGCTTCCCCGTTTGGGTGGAGCTCAGCTTTAAAGTGGAACTAAACTTGCCTTATAAAAAAAACTGCAAGCAGGCAGCTCTTTATTGCAGAAGATCTTAGCCTAAATTCCCAGCGCACTCATGGTGGAACTCTGTGCGAGTTCCCCATCGCTGGAATAAGGAGGTGAGGATTTCTGGGAGTTTTGGTCCTCTTTAACCCCTTAGTGACTGAGGGTAAAACAAATGTTAATGCCGGAACACAATTTTGCAACTTTGGCTGGTAAAACTGTACATATCGTCTTTTAGGACACATTGGGCTTCGTTTTGGTGATAACTGATATCTCCTTTTTTTTTTTTTTTTTTTTATTCATTTATTTTTTTATTGTTTGAAAGAAAAACTGTCCCAAAATAGTAAACAAACAAACTTTTTTTATTTTTTTTTTTTTTTTAATTCAGCTGTATATTTCTTGCTGTTACCATAACTTGCCACCAAAGAACAACCCAAAATAAAATCTTTTACTGAAGATCACAGTGTGTGTTAGTTGTTTTGTACCTGTAGTAGGGCTCAAACAGTGGTGCACATTTTGCATTTTCTTTTTATTATTATTATATATTTTTTTTTTTTTTAAAAGATTGCAGATTAATACAGTTCAGTTGATATGGTGTGAATGGGCCCTAATCGCCGACCCACTACATATATGCCTAAAAGGACTTCTGACTTAGCTATTTATTTGATGTCCTACTTTGAAAATGTCAGCGATGGGATATTGAACCATATACTTTAGTTTAGTTTAGACAGACATGCAAGTGCATTATTAACCAACAGAGTCAGTTCAGTCTAGTGTTACAGAATGTGTACTTGATCACCAGGTACCTGTGTACAAACTGTGCATTGGGCTAAACAACCTCACACATGCCAACACAAAACAAGTTGGAGTTGAGCAGCACGGCACTTGATACCGGTATCTGCTTAAGGCCGGCCATACATTGTACAATATTCCTGTACAATTTTCCTTTTAGATTTACCAAACCATATAATATGAGCTCAAACCTAAACCCTTTCAATTTGTATGCAATCAGGCAGGCCCTTGTACTACGTAGTTGAAGGTAAATCTAAAGGAATTTGAACAAGAAAATTGTATAATGTATGGCCAGCTTATGTTTGCCTGGTGTACTATATGGAAGTTCATGACAGTTTTGTCGTCTGTTGTAAAAATGATCTAGTTTTTGAACTCTAAAATCAGTCTGTATGTGATAGTGGAGTGTGTGACATATCGGGGCGCATATTGTGCCCTTTGGTTTTTACTCTTTTAAAGAAAAAAAATGTTGTCCTTTTTAATTCCTAATATGTTTAGGAAGTATGAATCCAAACCAAGATCATCATCCTCATCCAAGACCATCCTATCTTGGGACAGGAATAACTTATCCAGAAAGAGGTGAACCACAAGAGGCTGATGATATCAGAACAAATCTCTCAGAGAAGTTTGATTTGATTGGAGATGCTGACACTTCCCAGGTGAGACAGAAACCAAAGTTTTCATTTAATACCTTTTTTTTTATACTCCTCACTTTGAATGAGTCATCATAATCCTTTTCACTTGAATTTGCTGTTTAATTGGGTAAAGGCCATCTATAATCTATTTAAAAAGATTCTGTCATGTTTCACTTTTAAGAGGAAAGTGATAATCTCTTTGTAGCCCACCCTTCTTCCTTCTTAAAGCGGTGTTCCGCCCCCCAAAAAAAAAAAAAAAAATTAAAAGCCAGCAGCTACACATACTGCAGCTGCTGGCTTTTAACAATAGGACACTTGCCTGTCCTGCAGTCCAGCGATGTCTGAACGTACCCTTTTAAGATGAGAAAAAACCTTCAGTGTGCTGCTGTGCAGCAGCCCCCCTAATACGTTCCTGAGCCCCATCTCATAGCAAGCTGTTTGCTGTGGGGGCACTTGGTAGGAAGAACGGCCAGGAGCTTTGGCAAGAGACCTGAGAAGAGGAGGATCTGGGCTCTTCTGTGCAAAGCCACTGCACAGAGTAGGTAAGTTTTTAACATGTTTGTTATTTTTAAACAAAAAAGCAAGACTTTGATACTTTGCTTCACAAAGCCCCCCTGCTGCTGTTTCCTCTTCCACAGCCACCCAAAATTTCCCAGTGCTTTCGGACATGAAGAAGCATGCGACCTCATCCAATTATGCAGTGCTTTGCCCTGAGTTGCCAGGACTTAAAGGATAAGTTAACGTTTAAAAAAAAAATGCACCTTTTTTTGCAGGAGCCTGTAAAGCATGGCACCAGCGATCAGCAGATCGCTAGTGCCATGCAGGTCCCCTGCAGGCCTGGCAGACCTATCGGCGTATCTGTGTGCCCATACATCCTGTATGGGGCAAGCAGATACACTGACCGTAATAATCAATAAACTACCATGGCTCTCCACATTGCTGTGGTAGTTCATTGAGAGCTACAAGCCGACAGCCGCAATGGATGTCGGGACTTGTAGCTCATTCTCACACACAGCTCTGTGTATGAATGCTGCGGCTGTGTGGGCAACAGCTAGTACAGGGAACTTCTCCCCACACAGGGGGGGAGAGAGAATTGGAAAGCGGCTGTAACATTGGGAACATGTTCCACCCTAAAAACAGGAACGTGCAACATGTTCCCAAAGGTGAACTTATCCTTTAACTCTGCCAAATGATGGAGGCAATTGGCTATATATACCTTGTGTAAGCTCTGACACATAGCCTAAACAGTTTTTTCTTTATCGTATATCATGGGACACAGAGCAGCATAGTAAATATTATGTGGGTTATAGGCTACCTTCAGGTGATAGATACTGGAACACCCAAGACAGGAAGTTCACTCCCTATATAACCCCTCCCATACCGGAAGCACCTCAGTTTTTTTTTCGCCAGTCTCTAAGGTGTTGTTCACGAGTGAAGATGTGCTCTGAAAAGCTCCGCTGGAAGGACCCTTTACTGGAACAGCTTCCACAGACCGGATCCATCTGGTGTGCCACTGAGGCCAAAGTGAATAGTACCCAGGCCCTCGTATAGGAAGAACAAGGTTTTGCCTGTAACGCCTCTCCTTGGAGGGCTGGACCCTGGGATCCAGTTCTTTGGTCATGCCACCATTACCATAAAGTTTTTCTGACAGGGTGCTATACAGGTCCAAGGGGGTGGACCCCCCAAAAAAGGGACTCGGTCCTTGAAGGTTTTTTAAACACAGCCCGCTGTGATGGGTAAAGGTTGGGTCTGTCTGATATCAGCAGAATCCTGCGGCGGGGATAAGGTAAGTGAAGAATCCTAGGAACTTTTAAGTCCACCTATGGATTTCTTCTGTGAGTAAATGTTGTCATGCCTAATTTCTCCACTAGAGGGTGTAAAATGCACATACCTTTTTCATGCTCCTCCGATCTCGCCTGTGTCGGCAGCAGACAGCATGCTAAGTCTCAGCCACCAGGAGGATATTACGGGGGGGGGGGGGGGGGGGTGGCTTTCTTGGATATTCCATGAAAAGTTAGCACCTTACTGCTACAACAGATAGCTTGTGCCGGCTCCCCGTGTTTCTTCCTATGTTTCCCCTTCTATCCTGTCCTCTCGCCGGACCTGCCGAACGGTGCCCGCGCACGGTTATTGTAAATTTAAGAAAAGTAAGGAGGGGCGTGTTGGGGGACAGAATGGGGCATGGCTTAGCACGGCGCCGTGTGCGGGACGCAGCGTCCAGGTGTATCACACGGCACAGGGCTGCCGAGCCCATAAGACAGCCTTGGAGCATACAATGCAGCTGGCTGAACGGATACAGGAGCAGTAAGGTCATGTAAAGTTGGTGCATACAAGCATTCCCAGTACACATTTACTCAGCATCAGGCTGAGCATTAATGGCAGCTTTTCTTTGCTGGACTATAGCTCAGAAGGTGGTGCGCTTGGTTACTTTTAGTACCTCTGCTTTGGTGCTTAGGACTATGCCTTCCAAGAAGGGTACAGACACCTCAAAGAAAGGCTCCTAAGGCATCTCCACCAGGCTCTGAGGATTCTAGTCATGCCTCCACAGTACCTTCCCCCCTGGAGAGACCAAAGGTGACTAATCAGGGTGAGCTGTTGGGATTGTCAGTTGCAGCTGTTTCCAATCTTCTAGCCCCTGTTTATGTTACTGAAGACGTTTGTCCTCAGCTTTGGTTGGGTTACTATAGAGGTGAGCTGTTTAATTGCATCCACTTCCTGGAGTGGAAAGAAACGCGATAGATCTCCCTTCCCCCACACCGGGCCCTCAAGCAAGGGAGCAGCAGTGATCACAAGGGTGCTTGATTGCGCAAGATCCTTGATCACACAGGGTGCTTAATTGCACAAGGATGTTTGATCACATAAGATGCTTGAGCGCACAGGGATGCTTGATCACGCAGAGAGGCATGATTGCCTAAAAGTTGCATGTTTGCCTAAAAATGCATGGTGGCATAATGAGGCATGTTAATACATGTTTACTTAAAATATACATGATTCCTCATGTTCGCATAGGAATGCATGTCTGCATAGATACGAGTTGCGTAATGTGGCATAACATGTTTCATAAACGCATGCTTACTTTGCAAAGATGCTTGTTCCATGGCACGTGTTACATGGATGCAGCTGTACAGCGTGCACTTTTTTGCCTAAAAGCATATTTGTATGGACCATGCTTCCATTAAGGCATATTGCTTTGATACATGCTGTATATGTATGTACTTGCTTCTTTTGGAACTATTTTATCTAGGTTTATTTGCATAAAACTACAGAACTGCCTCAGGGGAGAAGCCTACAAACAGAGTCCCAAGGCCTCCTTATGATGGGGTGCCCCCGCTCAATCAAGGTGGGGGAAGACTTCTATGGTTTTTTTCAGGGGATTGGCAAGAAGAGATCCTTGACGAATCAGTCATCTGTGGTAGCTCTAGGCTACTCCCCCAAAGACCCTATGAAAGTAAGCCTTTATGTCTGGCGCTAAATCGCCTCGAGCGGCCCTCCCCTCCAGCACGAAGGGGAGCCCGCCGGCAGACCAAGCCGGGTACTGCATTGGCCCCGCCGCCCCTTACCTGGGAGGGACGGAGGAGGTTTGGAAGCCTCCAGCCCGGGCGTCCTTCACGAGAAGGGCACCCGGACACTCACGGCCTAGGAGAGATTGATGTCTCGGGGTGTAATTGCAGAGACCCCCTCAGAAGAAGCAGGGTATGTGGTTTTATTCAAATCTCTTCACGGTACCGAAACCGATTGGAGATGTCAGACCCATTTTTAGATCTCAAAGATCTGAATCGCTTCCTAAACATACACTCCTGTCGCATGGAGTCAGTTCGGTTAGTCATATCCACCCTACGGGGAGGAGAAGTTCTAGCATCAATAGACACCAAAGATGCATATCTATATGTGCCAATTTTCCCAGCTCATCAGAAATTTCTGCTTTTTGCAGTGGAACAGCGCCACTTTCGGTTTGCGGCCTTGCCCTTCGGGTTAGCCACCACTCCCCGGGTATTTACAAAAGTTCTGGCCCCAGTAGTAGCAAGATTAAGGCCAGGATATAGCGGTAATGGCATACCTTGATCTACAACCGCAGGTTGTCTGTCGTTGGCACGATTAAACCAAGGATGTCCAGTACAGTTGGTTATCTGGAACACCTGGGCTGGTTTCTCAACCTAGAGAAATCATCCTTGCGATCAGTAAGGATTATTTTTGCACCAGGCAAAATCAAGGCTATAAGGAAGCTGGTCCGGGCGAGGAAGGGTTCTTCTATTCGCGTTGGCATGAGGTTGCTAGGGAAGATGCTGGCTTCATTCGAAGCAGGTCCCTATGTCCAGTTTCAAGATTGATGTAATACAGTATTCTATCTGCTTGGAACAGGAAGGCCTAAGCCTTGGATTATCCAATGAATCTGGCCCCAAGGGTGCGCCAGAGTCTCAGTTGGTGGTTGATAACCAGGGATTTTCAGGAAGGGAAATCCTTCATTCCGGTTATTTGGAAAATAGTAACAACAGATGCCAGCCTATGGGACTGGGAAGCAGTCCTAGAAGAGACCATTGTTCAAAGGAAATGGTCAGAGTCCGTGAAGTCCTTGCCCATCAAGATCCTGAAGATTCGGGCAGTACGTCTGGCTCTAATAGCCTGGACGTTCAGGTTGCGGAATGGTCCCCCGATGCAGTCCGACTATGCCACAGCAGTGGCCTATTTCAATCACCAAAAAGGGGGCACCAAAAAACTCACTCAGCTCAGAGGGAGGTGAACTGTGTTCTCTTGGGCAGAGGAACATGTTCCTCTGCCCGTCTGCAATCTTTATCCCAGGGTTGGAGAATTGGCAGGCAAATTTTTCTGAGCCTCCAACAGTTTTTCCGGAGAATGGTCTATACATCCCGATTGTCTTTCTAGCCATATGCCAGAAAGGGGGTACCCCCGGACATAGATGTATTAGCATCTAAGCTCAACAACTTTGTTTCAAGGACAAGGGATCCGCTCGTCTACAGGCTGGATGCTTTAATGACTCCTTGGGATCCGTTCTCACTGATCTATGCGTTCCCACTAGTTCAGCTGCTACTGCCACTGTTACGCAGGCTCAGGAAGAAACGGAAGCCGGTAATTCTAGTGGCCCAGTAGATCCTGGTATGCAGGAATCTTAAAGATGGCAGTAAGGGGACCCTTGGTCTCTTCCATCTCGGCCAGACCTGCTTTCGCAGGGGCCGGTGTTCCATCCTGCCTTACAAGTGCTAAATGTGACGGTTTGGCTATTGAAACCCACATTCTAAGGAGTAGGGGGTTTTCAGGTTCAGTAGTAACTACCCTGATTAATGCAAGGTAGCCAGCCTCTAGGACCATTTACTATAGGGTCTGGAAGGCCTACGTTTCTTGGTGTGAAACCAAAAGATGGCATCCTCAGAAGTATGTCAAAAGTAGAGTTCTTGCCTTCCTACAATTAGGAGTAGAAATGAAGTTAGCTGTGAGTACTATCAAGGGTCAAATCTTGGCACTTGCTTCGCATTTTTGATCCGGGCCTTTATACAAGGAGTAACGTGTTTAATTCCGCCAGTTAGGTTGCCCTTGTGCCCGTGGAATTTGAGTGTGGTTTTGTTGGCTTTACAAGGTCAGCCTTTTTTGAGCCCTTGCGCCATGTCCCCTTGATCCTTGTGACAGGGAAATTGGTGTTTAGTACCTTTTTTGCTTCTTTTGTGCTTGGGACTATGTTTGCCTGTAGAAGGGGTAATTCATCTGGGGGGAGCGCAAAGTTGCTGCGGTCAGAGCCTGAGGCTCCTAGTTGCACGCCTGCAGTTCCATCCTCCCCTGAAGGACCTGGAGCATCTGGCGAATCTGAGACCTCTTGTCTCAGACATGATGGCTACCTCCCAATGTTCCAGCCTCTGCAAACGTCACTTAAGGACGATTTGGCTTTAGCTCTGGCTGGTTTGGAGGGAAAAATAGCCGATTTGTTCGCGTCATCCTCCCAGGAGGTGAAGAAACTCGGCAGGTCCCCTTCTCCTGCCCTTGACCTTCCCGTTTTGGAACAACAATGGGCAGATAATAGTGGGGTACGTTTTGAGGGAAGGAGGTTCAGGTTACTCCTCTTCTGAGGATTCAGCATCTGAAGAACCTTTCTCAACTTCACAATCTCAGAAATTGCTAATTCAATCCCTTATGGACTTGGTCCACTCTGGATATAAGTTGCCTCCTGCAGAGGTGGATAAGATTTCCATCTCCTCTTTGGGTTCCCTAAAACCCCACAGGGTTCTCATGCTTTCCCTATGCACCCATTACTGGAGCAACTGATTTATGCTGATTGGGATCACCCAGATAGGCAGTTTTCTCCCCTAAGAAATTTTCATTTCTTTACCCTATGGAGAAAAAGTTCTCGGAGATGGAATTTGCCAGCAGTGGATGCTGCTATCTCCTCTGTGAACAGGATTTTAACTTGTCCAGTGGACAATGTACAAGTATTTAGAGATCCAGCTGATAAAAAGTTGGAATCTCTACTAAAAGCCTCATTTGCTGTAGCCGGTGCGGTGGTACAGCCTGCAGTAGCAGCAATAGGCATTTGTCAATCCCTTCAGAATGAACTCAAGCAGGTTATTAAAGTTCCTGCTCAAGCTGATGAGGCCCAAAGTTTAGCTGAGCTACCTAGCGTCCACTGCAAAGTATAGGGCCCTATCAAGGATTCCATCCATCAGGCGTCTTGCCTTGCGCTTAGGTTGATAAATATGCGCAGGACTCTGTGGCTTAAAAATTGGTCAGCCGAGTTACCATTCAAGAAGCTCTTGACTGGCTTTCCCTTTCATGGAGAAAGGTTGTTTTGGGGAAGATTTGGATAAGTATATCCAAAAGATTTCTGGGGGTAAGAGTACCCTTCTGCCGGTTAAGAAAAAGAATAGATGGCCTTCTTTCAAAACTTCCCCTCCTATGCCTGAGGGAATAGCCTCTAGGCAGTATTGACTGCCTCCACCGTCAGGGGCAAAGGGTAAGCCTCATAACCAGAAACATGGCTACAAAAAGCCCTGGAGTCAGGAGTCCATGAAATAGAGTCCCAAGGCTTCCTTGTAAAGGGGCGCCCTCGCTTGATCGAGTGGGGGGGAAGACTGCGGTGGTTTTCAGAAACTTGGCAAGAGGAAATCCAAGACAAGTGGGTCTTCACTGTAGTAGCCCTAGGCTACAAACCTAGAGTTCCAAAAGTTTCCACCATCTTGTTTTCAAAAATCAAACGTTCCCAAGGCCCCAGTAAAGAAAGTCCTTATTTCTGGCACTGGATCAATTACTGTATCAGGGAGTAATAGAGGGTCCCTCAGAAGAGAGGGACATGGGGTTTTAGTCAAATCTCTTTGGTACCAAAACCAAATGGAGATGTCAGACCCATTTTAGATCTCAGGAATCTGAATCCCTTCCTAAACATTCGCTCCTTTCCTTTCGAATGGAGTCGATTCGGTCAGTTGTTTCCACCCTATGGGGAGGAGGGGTTCTAGCATCCATAGATATCAAGGATGCGTATCTACATGTGCTAATATTTCCCGCTCACCAGAAGTTTCTGCAGTTTGCGGTAGAGCAGCGCCACCTTCAGTTTGTGGCCTTGCCTTTTGGGGTATCCACTGCTCCCTGACTGTTTACAAAAGTGTTAGCCCCAGTATTAGCAAAACTAAGAGGCCAAGGTATAGCAGTAATAGCATACCTAGATGACCTGCTACTGGTAGATCAGTCAATAGCAGGGTTAAATCAAGGGGTGTCCAGAACAGTCAGTTATCTGAGACACCTGGGTTGGATTCTCAATCTAGAGAAATCATCCTTACTGCCGGTAAGAAGGCTGCAGTATTTGGGCCTGGTCATAGAAACAACCTAAGAAAGGGTGTTCTTGCCTCAAACAAAGGTCAACGCTCTAAAGTGGGGTACTTCCATTCGCCTTTGCATGAGGTTACTAGGGAAGATGGTAGCTTCCTTCGAAGCGGTTCCCTATGCCCAGTTTCATTCAAGACTGTTGCAACACAGTATTCTGTCTGTTCGGAACAAACTGATCCAAACCTTGGATTATCTAATGAATCTGGCCCCAAAGGTATGCCAGAGTCTCAACTGGTGGTTGACAACCAGGAATTTACAGAAGGGGAAATCCTTCATTCCAGTTTCCTGGAAAGTAGTAACAGCGGATGCCAGCCTATGGGGCTGGGGAGCAGTTCTAGAAGAGGCTACTGTTCAGGGGAAGTGGTCAGAGTCCGAGAAGACCTTGCCCATCAATATCCTAGAGATTCGGGCAGTACATCTAGCTCTAATAGCCTGGACTTCCAGGTTGCGGAATGCCCTTGTCAGAATATAATCCGACAATGCCACAGCAGTGGCCTATATCAATCACTATGGCGGCACCAGAAGCCACGCAGCCCAAAGGGAAGTGGACTATATTCTGTCTTGGGCAGAGAAACATGTTCCTTGCCTATCTGCAGTTTACATTTCAGGAGTGGAAAACTGACAGGCAGATTTTCTGAGCCGTCAAGTTGTTGCCGTGAGAATGGTCTCTACATCCCGATGTCTTTCTGGCTATATGCCAGAGATGGGGGGATGCCGGACGTAGATCTATTGGCGTCCAGGTTCAACAAGAAGTTGGAGAATTTTGTGGCGAGAACAAGGGATCCACTTGCACTCGGAGTAGATGGGTTCGTGACCCTGTGGAATCATTTTCACTGATTTATGCATTCCCTCCAGTTCAGCTGCTACCACGGCTGCTTCACAGGATCCGGGAAGAAAGGAAGCTGGTAATCCTAGTGGCCCCGGCATGGCCCAGAAGACCCTGGTATGCAGGGATCATGAGAATGGCAGTAGGGGAGTCTTTGACTCTTCCACCTCGTCAGGACCTGCTGTCCACAGGGACTGGTATTCCATCCTGCCTTACAAACGCTAAATTTAACAGTGTGGCTATTGAAGCCCACATTCTAAAAAATCGGGGGCTTTCAGGTTCAGTAGTAACCACTCTGATTTAATGCCAGAAAGCCAGCATCCAGGACCACTTATTCCAGGGTCTGGAAGGCCTACGTCACTTGGTGTGTAACCCTCGTAAGTATGTCATAGGAAGAATTCTGGCCTTTCTACAATTGGGAATAGAAATGAAGCTGGCCTTGAGTACAATCAAGGGTCAGGTTTCGGCCTTGGCAGTGTCTTTCCAATTGCTTTGCATTCTTTAGTTCAGGCATTCATGCAAGGGGTAACTCGGATAACTCCGCCAGTTAGAATACCCTTGTGCCCATGGGATTTGAATCTGATTTTGTCGGTGTTGTAAAGACAACCCTTTGAACCTATACGGCATATTCCTTTGATCCTTTTGACAAGGAAATTGGTATTCTTAGTTGCGATAACCTCTGCGAGAAGAGTATCAGAATTGGCTGGCTGCTTTCTCCTGCAAAGAGCCATACTTAATCATTCACAAGGATAAGGTGGTGCTGAGTCCGCACCCAACCTTTTTGCCAAAGGTAGTGTCTGGGTTTCATCTGAATCAAGATGTTTCCTTACCTTCTTTTTTCCCCAGAACCTAATTCTGCAGAAGAGAAATTATTACTCTCTCGATGTAGTGAGAGCAGTTAAACCTGAACGCGACTGCTGAGATACGGAAGACTGACGTTTTGTGTTGCCGGAAGGCCCTAGAAAGGGTCAGGCAGCATCTAAATCTACTGTTGCTAAGTAGATTCGCCAGGTGATTAGTCAGGCTTATGGCCTGAAAGGAAGGGTTCCTCCCTTAAGGATTAAAGCGCACTCTACCTGTGCAGTCAGTGCTTCATGGGCAGTGCATCAACAAGCCTCTGCGGCTCAGATTTGCAAGGCCGCTACTTGGTCGTCGGTACATACATCCATTTGTTAAAATCTTGTGAATGTAAGCTTGCAGGAGGACACCGCCTTTGGGCGCAGTGTGCTGCAGGCAGCAGTATAGGTCCTCACGCCTGGCAGCGGCTATTTGCGGTCTGTCTCCCTCCCCTCAGGTGGCATTGCTTTGGGACATCCCACATAGTTATTACTATGGTGCTCTGTGTCCCGTGATGTATGATTAAATGGGTTACCTGTAAAATCCTTTTCTTGGAGTACATCAAGGGACACAAAGGTCCCTCCCCTCTTATTGGGATATGTGTATATATTGCTTTGCTGCAAAAACTGAGGTACTCCCGGTATGGGAAGGGTTATATAGGGAGTGGCACCTCCGGTTTCCTTTTTTGTTATACCAGTGTCCTTTCACCTAACTATGTGGGTTATAGGCCACCTTTATTACTTTGGTGCTCTGTGTCCCGTGATGTACTCCAAGAAAAGGATTTTACAGGTAAGCTGTTATAAAAATCCTATTTTTCTTTGCTTGGTATTCGAGTGGCCTTGCCAGATTTGCCAAAGTCTGAGCAGGCCAGTGTGCAAGTAACATGGCCACATCTGCTCATTGAATGGGCTTATCCTTTACCTACCAGTATGCATTTTCTAAGGGCAGATGTGAAAAGAAAGCAGACTGCCTGGAGGAAACCCACATGTACACTATAACACATGCAGAATTCCACTCAGCCGTTATAAAATGTTTTTAGACTGTATTAGTATCTAAGTTCTCTTTTCATTTCAGAAAAGCGATGTCGAGTCTAAAGAACGTATGCATGTATATCTTCGTGTGCGACCACTTACTGCATCTGAGATTGAGCAAAATGAATCACAGGTGAGTGATGCAAAGCACACTGGTGGCTCTATGTAAACTGTAGCTGAATATATATGTTTAAATTGTAAATATATGAGATGATTTCTGTACTTGGGAGGGGGGGGGGGGGGATGCAGAGGCAGACATTATTGACCACCTTATGAAAGATAGTTGGCTTAAATCACACTCCCAGAACATGTAGCAAGCAAATTTAGGCTTTAGTCTCGCTGGCACTTTTTAAACCTGCAGTTGTGTGTATCCAGGTTCCGATTAGGCACCAGAAACGTGGCTAAAAGCATGTAAACCCAGCTAAACATGCTTTAACCACTTCCCGCCTGCCCACAGTACATTTACTGTGGGCTGGTGGCACAGGCAGGCTGGATCACATACATGTACCGTCATCCATGCACGCGCCCCCTGCTAATCCATGCTGTCACTGGCTAAAGTGAAATTTTGTCCCAATGTTTTATGGCTGAGACCTGCTGACCAGATGTAGTCAAACAGCACACCAAGTCCTTTATTTTTTCACACACCAGCAATCTGACTGTTTCTGCTCCCTGCAAAGCAGGAGGCACAAAATGCTAAATCTGTTAGGGAAAGCAGCACATAGTACACTTGTTAGGCAAACCGTTAACCCCTTGATGGAAACTCCTTCCCAGCCAGTTTTAATACAAGGTACAGTATTATATCTGATCACTGTATTAGCATCACTATTGGTGTCAGTTTAGTGTACCGCCCATCAAGGGTGTTAGAGTGTTGGACAATCTGGCACTATCACAGTCCTATTATAAGTCACTACCGCTGTTATTAGTATATGGTTATAGCTGCGTAGATTCCAGTGTGTATATGTACCATAGTTTTGTAGACGCTATAACGCACAAAAAACAATTATTATGCATATATTTGTTTGTGGTTTTTATATTTTTTTATATGTGTGTGTGTGTGTGTGTGTGTGTGTGTGTGTGTGTTTTTTACAACAAAGTGTGTGTAATAATATAAAATAAATATATATACAGTGGGGACAGAAAGTATTCAGACCCCCTTAAATTTTTCACTCTTTGTTATATTGCAGCCATTTGCTAAAATCATTTAAGTTAATTTTTTTTCCTCATTAATGTACACACAGCACCCCATATTGACAGAAAAACACAGAATTGTTTATTTTTGCCCATTCTTTTAAAAAAGAAAAACTTAAATATCACATGGTCCTAAGTATTCAGACCCTTTGCTGTGACACTCATATATTTAACTTGGGTGCTGTCCATTTCTTCTGATCATCCTTGAGATGGTTCTACAACTTCATTTGAGTCCAGCTGTGTTTGATTATACTGATTGGACTTGATTAGGAAAGCCACACACCTGTCTATATGAGAATCATGAGTTCAAAGGAACTACCTGAAGAGCTCAGAGACAAAATTGTGGCAAGGCACAGATCTGGCCAAGGATACAAAAAAATTTCTGCTGCACTTAGGGTTCCTAAGAGCACAGTGGCCTCCATAATACTTAAATGGAAGACGTTTGGGACGACCAGAACCTTTCCTAGAGCTGGCCGTGCAGCTGGCCAAACTGAGCTATTGGGGGAGAAGAGCCTTGGTGAGGGAGGTAAAGAAGAACCCAAAGATCACTGTGGCAGAGCTCCAGAGATGCAGTCGGGAGATGGGAGAAAGTTGGAGAAAGTCAACCATCACTGCAGCCCTCCACCAGTCAGGGCTTTATGGCAGAGTGGCCCGACGAAAGCCTCTCCTCAGTGCAAGACACATGAAAGCCCTCATGGAGTTTGCTAAAAAACACCTGAAGGACTCCAACATGGTGAGAAATAAGATTCTCTGGTCTGAGACCAAGATATAACTTTTTGGCCTTAATTCTAAGCTGCATGTGTGGAAAAAAACAGGCACTGCTCTTCACCTGTCCAATACAGTCCCAACAGTGAAGCATGGTGGTGGCAGCATCATGCTGTGGGGTTTTTTTTCAGCTGCAGGGACAGGACGACTGGTTGCAATCGAGGGAAAGACGAATGCGGCCAAGTACAGGGATATCCTGGACGAAAACCTTCTCCAGAGTGCTCAGGACCTCAGACTGGGCCGCATGTTTACCTTCCAACAAGACAATGACCCTAAGCACACAGCTAAAATAACGAAGGAGTGGCTTCACAACAACTCCGTGACTGTTCTTGAATGGCCTAGCCAAAGCCCTGACTTAAACCAAATTGAGCATCTCTGGAGAGACCTAAAAATGGCTGTCCACCAACGTTTACCATCCAACCTGACAGAACTGGAGGGGATCTGCAAGGAGGAATGGCAGAGGATCCCCAAATCCAGGTGTGAAAAACTTGTTGCATCTTTCCCAAAAAGACTCATGGCTGTATTAGATCAAAAGGATGCTTCTACTAAATACTGAGCAAAGGGTCTGAATACTTAGGACCATGTTATATTTCAGTTTTTTCTTTTTTAATTAAATATGCAAAAATGTCAACAATTCTGTGTTTTTCTGTCAATATGGGGTGCTGTGTGTACGTTAATGAGAATAAAAATGAACTTTAAATGATTTTAGCAAATGGCTGCAATATAACAGAGTGAAAAATTTAAGGGGGTCTGAATACTTTATCTATCCTAATATATATATTTTTTTTTTTCCTCTCACAGAAGTGAGTACACCCCTCACATTTTTGTAAACATTTTGAGATTATATCTATATCTATATCTATATATCTCTTTTCATGTGACAACACTGAAGAAATTACACTTTGCTACAATGTAAAGTAGTGAGTGTACAGCTTGTATAACAATGTAAATTTGCCGTCCCCTCAAAATAACTCAACACACAGCCATTAATGTCTAAACCGCTGGCACCAAATGTGAGTACACCCCTAAGTGAAAATGTCCAAACTGGGCCCAAAGTGTCAATATTTTGTGTGGCCACCATTATTTTCCAGCACTGCCTTTAACCCTCTTGGGCATGGAGTTCACCAGAGCTTCACAGGTTGCCACTGGAGTCCTCTTCCACTCCTCCATGACGACATCACGGAGCTGGTGGATGTTAAAAACCTTGCGCTCCTCCACCTTCCTTTTGAGGATGCCCCACAGATGCTCAATAGGTTTAGGTCTGGAGACATTATGGGGCCAGTCCATAACCTTTACCCTCAGCTTCTTTAGCAAGGCAGTGGTCGTCTTGGAGGTGTGTTTGGGGTCGTTATCATGTTGGAATACTGTCCTGCAGCCCAGTCTCTGAAGGGAAGGGATCATGCTCTGCTTCAGTATGTCTTAGTACATGTTGGCATTCATGGTTCCCTCAATGAACTTTAGCTCCCCAGTGCCGGCAGCACTCGTGCAGCCCCAGACCATGACACTCCCACCACCATGCTTGACTGTAGGCAAGACACACTTGTCTTTGTACTCCTCACCTGGTTGCCTCAACACACGCTTGACACCATCTGAACCAAATAGGTTTATCTTGGTCTCATCAGACCACAGGACATGGTTCCAGTAATCCATGTCCTTCGTCTGCTTGTCTTCAGAAAACTGTTTGCGGGCTTTCTTGTGCATCATCTTTGGAAGAGGCTTCCTTCTGGGACGATAGTCATGCAGACCAATTTGCTGCAGTGTGCGGCGTATGGTCTGAGCACTAACAGGCTGACCCCCCCCCCCCCCCCCACCCCTTCAACCTCTGCAGCAATACTGGCAGCACTCATGCGTCTATTTCCCAAAGACAACCTCTTGATCTGACCTTGAGCATGTGCACGCAACTTCTTTGGTCGACCATGGCGAGGCCTGTTCGGAGTGGAACCTGTCCTGTTAAACCACTGTATAGTCTTGGCCACCGTGCTGCAGCTCAGTATCAGGGTCTTGGCAATCTTCTTATAGCCTAGGCCATCTTTATGTAGAGCAACAATTCTTTTTTACAGATCCTCAGAGTTCTTTGCTATTAGGTGCCATGTTGAACTTCCTGTGACCAGTATGAGAGGGTGAGAACGATAACACCAAATTGAACACTCCTGCTCTTCATTCACATCTGAGACCTTGTAACACTAACGAGTAACATGACATCGGGGAGGGAAAATGGCTAATTGGGCCCAATTTAGACATTTTCACTTAGGGGTGTATTCATAGTCTTGTTAAACTCCCTTCTGCGAAAATTTTATCCCTATCGTGGGGTCACCAGTATGGTATTTGTATATTGAAATCATATCCCCTCTCAAGCGTCTCTTCTCCAGAGAGAATAAGTTCAGTGCTCGCAACCTTTTCTTTCCTCATAACTAATATCCTCCAGACCCTTTTTTAGACTTGTTGCCCTTCTTTGTACTCGCTCCATTTCCAGTACATCCTTCCTGAGGACTGGTGCCCAGAACTGGACAGCATACTCTAGGTGCGGCCGGACCAGAGTCTTGTAAAGCGGCAGAATTATCGTTTTTATCTCTGGAGTTGATCCCTTTTTAATGCATGCCAATATTCTGTTTGCTTTGTTAGCAGCAGCTTGGCGTTGCATGCCATTGCTGAGCATATAATCTACTAGGACCCCCAGGTCCTTTTCCATCCTGGATTCCCCCAGAGAGGTCCCCCCCCCCCCCCCCCGTGTATAGATTGCCTTCATATTTTTGCCACCCAAATGCATTATTTTACATTTTTCTACATTGAACCTCATTTGCCATGTAGTTGCCCACCCCATTAATTTGTTCAGATCTTTTTGCAAGGTTTCCACATCCTGCGGAGAAGTTACTGCCCTGCTTAGCTTAGTATCATCCCCAAATACAAAGATTGAACTGTTTACCCCATCCTCCAGGTCGTTTATGAACAAATTAAATTGGGATTGGTCCCAGCACAGAACCCTGGGGGACCCCACTACCCACCCCCGACCATTGTGAGAACTCGCCCTTGTAGCCAGTTTTCAATCCATGTACTCACCCTATGGTCCATGCCAACGGACCTTATTTTGTACAGTAAACGTGTATGGCGAACTGTGTCAAATGCTTTTGCAAAATCCAGATGCACCACGTGTACGGGGCTTCCTTGATCTAGATGGCAACTCACCTCTTCATAGAAGGTTAATAGGTTGGTTTGGCAAGAACGATTCTTCATGAATCCATGCTGATTACTGCTAAGGATACCGTTCTCATTACTAAAATCTTGTATATAGTCCCTTTATCATCCCCTCCAAGAATTTACATACTATTGATGTTATGCTAACTGGTCTGTAATTCCCAGGGATGTATTTTGGGCCCTTTTTTAAATATTGGTGCTACATTGGCTTTTCTCCAATCAGCTGGTACCATTCCAGTCAGTAGACTGTCTGCAGAAATTAGGAACAATGGTCTGGCAATTACTTGACTGAGTTCCCTAAGTACCCTTGGGTGCAAGCCATCTGGTCCCAGCGATTTATTAATGTTAAGTTTCCCAAGTCTAATTTTAATTCTGTCCTCTGTTAACCATGGAGGTGCTTCCTGTGATGTGTCATGAGCACTGCAGTTTTGGTTGCTGAAGCCCCTCCGATTTCCCTTGTGAACACTGAGGAGAAGAATAAATTCAATACCTTCCCCATCCTTTGTAACCAGATGTCCTTCCTCATTCTTTATGGGGCCAATATGGTCTGTCTTCCCTTTTTTACGGTTTACATACTTAAAGAATTTCTTGGGATCTTCTTTTTTTTTTTTTTTTTTTTTTTTTTTTTTTTTTTTTTTTTTTTTTTTTTTTTTTGCTCTCCTCCGCTATGTGTCTTTCATGTTTTATCCTAGCCGTCCTTATTGCACTCTTACATTTCTTGTTGCATTCTTTATAAAGTCTGAATGCTGAGGTTGATCCCTCAACCCTGTATTTTTTGAAGGCCTTCTTTGCTTTTATATGCATTTTTACATTTGAGTTAAGCCATCCAGGACTTTTGTATGCTCTTTTTTAAATTATGGAGAAAAAGAGAGACACAAGAAAGGGAGGAAGAAAGAATGCTGCTCACCCCTATTGATCAAAACAAAAAAGGAAAAAAGGTTTCCCCAGACGGGGTTTTAAAATTAAAATATTAAACCAATGTTTGTAAAAAGATATATATTTTATTATACAAAAGTTGCTTCAACACAGCGGTTAAAAAATGAGCTCCTATATAGAGTGTTTTACAAGTCTCGTGACAGCCAACACATGTGATGCAAGCCTATTTTCATAACAATATTGTATGTATGTTATCAATAGCACAATAGTGGATCTGACGCGTTTCAACCTATATATTCCAGGTCTTCTTCAGAGGTCAATCTGCTAGAAATATATGTACTTTTGTTGTATATCAGGATTTGATTACATGTATTCCATAACAGGTATACCATATTCTATATGACATAATTACCCAATGATGCGTGTCCTAAGACGAAAAAGCTTCCTATAGAGGAGTCCCCTTTAAAATAAAAAATTGCCTGCTCACTTTTCCCCCAGAGGTCCTATGGCACCTTCACCGGCGCAGCCTCCAATACCAGGGCAAAATCCCAAAGATGTGGCTTACGAGAGGTCACACTAGAAAACGCCCCCCATATCTATGCCCGGATCACACGACCGGTCAGGAGGAAAGCGACGCCTGCAGCAAAACCCAAGAAGAAAACACACTTGGGAAACACATGCACTATATGCACTCGAACATTAAGTTTAGGAAGTATTTGCTTAGTCAAAAGATAGAATAGGTCTGTGTGTATACCTCACACACAGGCTATGGCCTTGTTATATTGAGTATGTGTATGTGTGTGTATATGTATGTATGTATGTGTGTGTGTGTGTGTGTGTATATATATATATATAATATTATAGGGGGGGGGGGCGCCTGTATGGCTGGCCCTGGCTACCACATTGGGGATTCTTCCTCCCTTGCCAGCGGCGTTCGGGGGACATCCTCGGACGCTTCAGCTCACTGAGCTCCCAACACTCTATATGGGAGCTCATTTTTTAACCGCTGTGTTGAAGCAACTTTTGTATAATAAAATATATATCTTTTTACAAACATTGGTTTAATATTTTAATTTTGCTGCCAAAAAACCTTTTTTTCTTTTTTAAATTATATCCCAATGGGATGCATTGGCTAATGCCCTTATTTAATATGCTCTTAAAGCAAACCCTCTTCTCCGTGTTCTTTGTTGCTAAGATTTTATCCCAATTTATGCCTTCTAGCAAGGCTTGTAGTTTAGGGAAGTTGGCGGTTTTTTTTTGGTTTTTTTTTTTTGAAGTTCACTGTGTTTGTATTCCCCTTATGTTTTCTATTTGTGTGATTTATACTGAAGCCAATTGACCTGTGATCGCTGTTACCTTAATTGCCCCGTATTTCCACATCCGTTATCAGGTCTGTATTGGTTATGAGTAGATCCAGTAACGCTTTATTTCTAGTTGGTGCGTCTACCATCTGACCCATAAAATTGTCCTGCAAGGCATTTAGGAACTGTCGAGCCTTAGATGAATGCGCAGTTCCCTCCGCCCCGTCTATGTCTGGATAGTTAAAATCCCCCATTATGATAACACTTCCCATCCTTGCTGCTAATCCAAATAGTGATAGGAGATCTGTCTCCCCTTCCTCCCTC